>NW_020173945.1:3427691-3513135 GCF_003031525.2 Neophocaena asiaeorientalis asiaeorientalis
ATGACAGCGTCTCTGAGAACCACGCTGGCTGGTCTGCGCGGCTGGTCCCCGGGGACTGTAGGCATCTTTTTATGAGAAAATTTTATATGTCTCGTTGACTAAGCTCAGTGAATACTCTCCAGTGTTGAATATTCCCTGCACAGTACGTTTAAAGGATGGAAACCATTATGAGGGAAGGATTCGGAATAAACTCTGCTCTTGCATCTAAAGATGATGGAGCTCTCTGGAGCCCCCCTCCCCCCTCTGCTTCCCCGCACTGGGCACCCCTCATTTGCTAAAGTGTGAGGGGTGAGAAGCACCCATCGGCCCAGAGAAGCCTGCCTGCCCCCCAGGGCGGCACTGCTGGGCTGTGTCCTCAGCACCTCTGAGCAGCCGTGTACCCATCAGGGGCTGAGCGAATGATTCTGTCTGCTCTTCTAAGAGGCACTGGGGATGCAGAGCCTGTGATGGGTGGGGGGCTCTGGGCGGCCCCCGGCACCACCGCAGATGGTGGCTGTGCCCTCGGAGATGCCCTCCCCGCTGCCCGAGGTGAGGGCGTGTGGCCCTCACAGTCAGGCTGACCCTCTGTCTCCTCTTTCCCGCACCCCTTCCTGCTCAGAAAAAGCGCGTCCTCCCCGTTCACGGCTTGGACTTCGAGGCAGACTCTGACGACTCCACTCCGTCCTGCGGGCACCCCTCAAGCCTGTCCTTGGTCTCTGTGGCCGCGGACAACCCGCAGGTCAGTGGGCTCTCTTTTCTGCCCCCGGCCATCCCAGGATAACCTGGGCGACAGGTTTTCAGGCCCCGGGTGGGGGGACAGCATTCTGGGAAACAGTCTGATGGCCATGGGGGCATCACAGGCAGGGGGACAGCTGGGGTGGGGGGCACAGAAACGTCACACCCTCTGGTCCCTGGAGAGACGGGGTCGGCTTCTCGGAGAAGTGGGGCGCGGGGCAAATGAGTCAGGGCCCTGGGGCGTTCGGGGCGGGTGCCTGTCCCCGGGTGAAGGCAGAACCCCCGAGACTCAAGAGCGAGGGTAGAGGAGCCGCATCGCCCTGGAGTCGGACAGGGCCCGGCATGTGCCTGCACCCACTGCGGCTCATTAGTGGGGTCCTCTGCTTCATTGCCCAAACTAAGATAGTCTTGTGGGTGGAACAGGCTGCTGTTAATACTTACACCAGGACACATGGCATCCACGGGGGCCGCCCAGGAGAACCGGCCATGTAGTCACTGCTCCTTAGCTGTGTGCCCTTGGCCTGGGGACCCTGCGTGAGGCTCCATCCTCTTGCCTCACCTGGACAAGGGGTGATCCTCTCAGCCTCACGGGATCCCTTTCCAAAGGCACTAGAGGCTGAGCCCGGCACACACAGGACCATCGCACACAGCACGGGCAGCTGGGGCATGAGCCCCAGAGCGACGACCCCCTCAGCTGGAGCCCTGACATCTCAGTGCCCGGGCTCAAAAGACACCAGCCCAGAGCTGGGGCTAGGCTCGGGCTTCCGGGGCTGATCTGCAGACGCCTGCGGGCGGGGGCACAACAGAGCAGGGAGCTGGGAGCCAGCACCCAGAAGGTCTTTGGGCCACGGGTCCTGCTCCAGCCGCAAGTCCGGAGCCCTTTGAAATGAAAGGGAATTGAGTCTCAGGGGGCAGAGAGGATGGGTGTCCAGTGTTCGGTTGGTCGGATGATGCCTGGAAACCCTCAAGACTTGGACTGGAGAGACCCACTTTCCAAGGAGCTGCCCTTACCTAGTAAAACCTGCCAACAGGCCCCATGTGCTCAGGCCCTCACAGATGAGCCCTGCACAGAGGAGATCACCTCCCAGGAGCCCGTGGTCCTGGATGAGGCTGATGCCAGGGCCTCTGGGCGCCACCCCTGTCCAGAAGGGCAGATGGCCAGCCTCTCGCCTGCCGGACCAGACGCCCTTGCTGAGCTCTGCCTGCCGGGAGAGTCTTGCATGACAGCCCCGGGGACCACTGCAACACCTGGTAGGTGCCCTTGACAAGCGTCTTCCGCGCGGGCTCTGTGTGGAGGAGATCTGTGCCAGCCCCCTGACTGGTTTACCGTGCGCAGCCCCTTCTTCACTGTGATTGCTCAGCATGTGCAGACCTGGCACACGCCATCAACCCCTGCTCCCCTGGGCTGGGCACTTCCCTGGTAACACTCAGAAGTACCAACATTGACGCCTGCCCTGGCCACACAGCTCATTGCCGCCTCGGATGGGGGGACATCGAGCAGGACTGGGGTAGGGACGTGCAGGTGTCCCTGAGATGATAGGATCACTGGTCACCCGGCCCGACCACCTTAACCACAGGACAGGGCAGCTCCAAACCTGGGGCGCCACCTCCCTTCCAGCTATGACTCGGGAGGTCCCTAAGTGCTGAGACCCTAGTTTAAATCCTCAGTTTAATTTTGTTGTCAGACGGTCGGCTTCATAATGAAATCCCGAATCACTGTCTGTTCCTGTGCCCTGGGGGAGTGTGCACTGGGGTCCGGGGTTCAGGTACCCTAGTGATGAAGGAGCAGATGAGACCACAGAAGTAGCACGGGCTGCTTCCCACCGACCTGCTCTCCCATGCCAGGAAGTGGGCCGGCTTTCCATTTTCCCTTTTCATTATATTATAGGGATCCTGGAGGCGTCTGGGGGCAGTGGGAGGGGAGTTTTACTTCCCCATAAACAATGAATAAATGAATCTACATCGACCAAGTCACAGGATGAAGACTCGGACACACGCATTTCCTCCCAGGATCCCTAATCAACACCGGCACGTGGATGGGGTGGCAGCGGGGAGAGGGAGAAGCTGAGACAGACAGTATCGAGCTGGGAAATGCGCCTGGGAGACAGGCAGCTCTGAGTTTCAAGCCCAGCTCCTTCGACCAACTCGCCACCCGATTTCATTGATTCTAAGACACATTTGTCACCTCGTCTCAAATTGGGAGCGTCTTACAGCGAGTGTGGTAGAAGAGAGTCTTTTGGAGACAGATTGGCAGTGTTGTCTCTCATTAGTGCATCAGACAAGCTACAGGTCTGCGGTCATTGACAAGGTCGCCAGGTCATTAGCGCACATCTCCCAGGCTGAAACCACAGTGTCCACGGGGCCGGAGTCTCAGCTGGAGCTCAGGGCCTTGCCCCCAGGTCGTTCAGGGTGCTGGCAGGGCCATGTGGCCGGCTGCACGTCAAGCACAGAAACAGCTTATGCAGCTGATTCCTGGGACCCTGGCTCTGTGGGGCGCCCCACAGGAGGGTCAAGCCCTCCCCGTCCCGGCACGGCTGGATGTGGTGCCCTCCAGGCCAACCTGGAGCTCTGGGGGTACTTTCTGGTGAGAACATGGGGCTCTTCCACCAACGGAGCCCAGGAATAAGCGTCTCAGGCCACACCATAGGTGACCTGTGCCCACGAGAGTCTGCGAATCACTAGTCTGGCAGGAAAAGCAGTCCCCAGTGACCAATGTGGAAAGGCTTCCCAAAGTCACCTCCACTCGTGGAGACTTCCCGGGACGCGTGTCTGCCACACCCGAGGCGCGTGGAACTCCGTGTGATGTAATTATATTACATTTGCTTTGCCCACCTGGAGCCCCCCGGTGAGTGCCGGCTGGGGCAGGGGCTTCTGCTCCTGAAATTCCGTGTGTGGGACCATGGACTCTGTTCCATTCTTACTTTGATTTAGGGATCTCAGCCCCATAATATCAATGGAATAGAACCGTGTCTCCGTTTTCTTCGATTTCTGATTTCTCTTCATTGGAGAAAATGCCCATTGGCTTTCGGCTTTTCACTCCAAATAATCCAAACCCACTCTTCCTCCGAAGGAGCAAATGTCCTCTGGAATGAGCGGCTCCCATCCCACTATCTGGCCGACGTGGACACCTCAGATGAAGAAAGCATCTGGGCTCAGCGGGTGGCCTCTCACCATCCCAGACGGAGAAGCCAGACCTTGTCTGAGAAGCAGGTAAGGTGGCCAGAAAGAACGCATTCTAGTTGCTTCTTTGGGTGGCACCTTATTACCTTAACATCAGTTCATTGCTGAGAAATGAAAAGTACTTCAAAACTATAAAACTGCACAAGCCTGCCCAACAGAGATGTGCGATGTCAAAAGCCCTGGGACGAGGGGTGTGGTCCAGCGCTGCAGCCACGGGCTACAGACTGCTCTCCAGGGCCTTGGGGATAACAAGTAGGGCTGTCAGCGGGCCGGGCCTTTGCTGAGCCCTCTGCTTCCATCCGCACCCGCTTCCCCCTCTGATCTGCCCGGGGCTCACCCTTCCCGGGCTCAGACGTTGGGGGGGGCCCTTCCTCAGTCTAAGCTGACCTAGAACAGGTTAGGGGCCCTTCCAGCCTCAGTCCCTTCACAGCTGTGCTCCGGAAGTGAATGATCTGCGAAGAGGAGCGCCTGACTTGCAGAAGGTGCCTTTTTTTTTTTGCTACGCGGGCCTCTCACTGCTGTGGCCTCTCCCGTTGCGGAGCACAGGCTGCGGACGCGCAGGCTCAGCGGCCATGGCTCACGGGCCCGGCCGCTTCGAAGCATGTGGGATCTTCCTGGACCGGGGCACGAACCCCCGTCCCCTGCATCAGCAGGCGGACTCTCAACCACTGCGCCACCAGGGAAGGCCAAGAAGGTGCCTTTCTTCGCATGACTTTCTGGTGAATCAGTGTCAGGTGTTTTGTTATTTGTTTTGGGAGGTTTTTTTGTTGTTCTAAAATTGATCTAAAATGTCAACAGGGCAGAAGCATGGAGTTTTTAAACTCTGCGTCTCCCTCTGCAGAGTCAGTGCCCGCAGGCCCAGCTGGCTCTCTTTCCTATAATATCACCTGGCAGCATCACCCGACCCCGGGGCTGGACGTACCTCCTGCTCCCACCTCCATCTCTGAGAGAAGCCACTGACCCTTTGCCCTGAGCACAGCAGGGCACGAAAGGCCCTCAGGAGGCCTGCAGTGAAGACCCCGCTCTCTGTCATTCAACCCAGGGGCTCACTCTTCTTTTATGGAACAACAGGGGAAATGCTGATGCAAGGAAGTGTCCTTTGATTCAGACCAGGGAGTGACTGGCTTGGCCCCTGGGAAGGCTGTGGGATGATGGTGGAGGGCCAGTGCGGCCAGGAAGGAGACCTCCCCAGGGCAGAGACAGAGACCTCCCTGGGTGGCAGAACCACCACTGGCAGAGAAGTTCCCAGTGTCCAGGCCAGAAGACAATGGGATAAAGACTAGAATTAAATTGTCCATTTTCAGCAAGTTTTTAACTTAGCAGCTTTAGTGACGTTCAGTAAAACACATATCCCGGTATTTAGTCCTACTGACACCAGTCATCCTTTATGCCTCCTTGAAAATTACTCTCTGTTTCATGCTTGTATCTCGTCTCTGGAATTCTTCTTCATTTCTTTCTCTTGACTTTACTTTCACTGACTTCACCTGCATCTTTATGAAAAGGGAATCAGGCAGTGTAAAGAGCGGCCTCCAGAGGGCAGTAGCGTCCCTGTTCATCAGGGCAGACCCAGGGCCGACTCTTACAGGACTCACAGACATGCCGTGGGGATCCGGGAGTTCTTGAGAATAATGTACTATTGGGGTCAGTCTGAATGGTCCTCCCCTGACACAAGTCTGGCCTGTCTTCGCATCTGTACTCGTGGTCAGGACTTTCTGGGTGAGGGATAGTCAGCAAAGACTTTCTATAAATAATCACTCATGCTGAGAGAGAGGCCAAAGAGAGCACAGTGTGTGGTACCAGGACGGATGCTTCCAAGGGGCTGAGATCAAGGAGGTGCAGGAAACGGAGCCCTGGCACGCACCCTGCCCCAAGTGGTGGGTAGTGAGCCCCTGGTGCCCCAAGAGCGCAGGCTAAAGACACTGACTCAGTTTCCCCACGAAAGCCTCACCAGTGCCAAACTACGGTCGCTCATTTTCCTCCTCTGTCTGTACTGCATTCCTAAATTGTAAATCTGTGTTTTGCTGCAAACGAGTTGGAAACACCGGAAGTTCATTCCAAAGTTGCCGTCCGTGTGTCCAGATAGCATGTAATTTACCTGGACGGAGCTCACACGGGACAGAGCGGCTCCCGCTTTGGGCCGAAGGGAGGGGCACAAGCAGCTTTGGGCCCCTGAGCACCTGAGAGACAGGTGTTCCCTGGGGGGCGTCTACAGGGGGCCAACGGCTCTTGATCCCAGATGGAAAACCAGGACGCGTCCAGGCTGTCCTGGCGGCACGCGGACAGGCTCTCTTGCTCAGAGAAAACCACCAGCCCGCAGCTCACCTCCCGTTCCGAGGGCTGTGGTCTCTCCACGGCTCTGTGCTGCCCCCAGCTCGTGTCCCTCCTCCGTCAGGACGAGAACTTTCCGAGTTCTCGTCGTGGGATGCTTTCCTTTCTCTTTCGCTCTGGAGGTGATACTTCACTGTGCCGGTGCCGGTGCTGGACCCTGGTTGGGTCAGCTCTTATTCTCCTGCCGTGGGTTCATGCCCACCACGCTCCCCGGGGACACACGACTATCTGCTGAGCACCCCCCTCCCAGGTATTGATCGCTGCCTCTCAGGTGCCATGAGTGTGCCCACAGCTGGTCTCAGTTACCAGCAGCCACTCGAGGCTGGGGCCACTCCCGCCGAAACCCTCGTGTTGAAGCTTCTCAGCTTGTGTTCTTCTCTGGGCAGATTTGCCCACTCAGAGCCCTCGGTGCTGTGAAGATCAAACTAATTACCTGCGGAACAATGCAAAAGCGTCTTACCAGCCTGCTGGAGCCATCTCCCTCCTTTAAAACAAGGTGGACCACAGAGGAGATAATGGCAGGCCAGATGCATCTGCTGGGCTTGGAAGAAAACAGTAGAATTGATTTTCTCATTTCCCGGCCTGGGAGTTAATAGACTCCGGTGACTCAAGAGCTGGTGACTCAAGGTCTGAGCCAGTCGCACTTTCAGGTCATCACCTGGCAGGCCTCCTGGCCCACGGTGACCCGGGGCTCTTGACTTTTAGTTTGAGCAGCCTGGCATAATCAATTCACACCTTCCTGTGCGCCTCAGGTTCAGCAGTGACAATGGCTGCGCCACGGCAGTGACGCTGAATGTGTCACCTGTCCTGCTTTATTCATCCTCCCAACGCCCCCCGCCCCCGCTTCTGATACCGCTCCGAGCTTCTGCTTGGCGTTCCAGGACCCCGGCTGTCAGAAAATGGGCCTCACAGTTACCTTCCCAGGGCACATGACGAATGGTGGCCTGACCTTTCCTTCCACTGCTTGGGAATTTGGTGCTCCCGAGGTGGTAGGTGCCAGCATCCTGCTGGCCGGAGTGGCTCTGTCCTCCAGCCACTGAATCCCTCCCTCTGCTGCATATCTCTGAGCGGAACAAGTACATGTCAGCCGCCTGCTGACCGCCTGCTGACCCGCTGAAGCCCTTTTGTTAAGGGAGGTTGAGGCACCAACACGGGCTTTGCAAGGAAGACTCTCGATTGGGAGCTTATGCATGGGGCTCAGAGCTGAACGGGTTTCCACTGTACAGCTGAGGGTGGGGGGCGTCTGCCCCGTCCAGGCCCCTGCCGTCCGCCGTGCTCGGAGCCTGGGCATCTGTGGGCCCAGCCAAAGGTGCAGAACTCAGAGGGACGCAGGTGTGCAGCCTTTGGTGCGGATGTAACGAGAGAGGGGCTGGGAAGTCAGAGCAGCGAAGACCCGGGGACCTCACTTGGTCTTGCAGTATCCGGGGGTCCAGGCCGTCGGAGCGGGCAGGGGTCTCCTGCCCACCCTGTATGTGAGGGTGTACCCAGCGCATTGGGGACACCTTCTGGGGAGTGAATGGAACAGAACCCTTGGTCTAATACGATTGCATGTGCACATGTGCGTCTGAGAGACAGACAGACAGCCGGGTAGCTGTGGGCGTAGGGGCGGCGATGCTCAGGCCCTGCCCCGAGTCTGCCTGCGCCACACCCCCCGTTCAGCACCCGGCCCCCTCCCTGCAGCGCCCGCGGGCTCTGGAGATCAGCTCCGGCGGCAGCTGGGGTGGGCAGTGGGAGCCACGCAACCCCAGGGCCACAGCCACCTTCACCCACGGAGGTGCCCTCTGACACCCTCTGTGGGCCGGCAGGGCCAGGCTGGCCCAGAGACAGAGTTTCAGTCCCCGTGTTTTAGCTGAGGAAACAGGCCCAGGCTCTCAGGAGAGGAACTCCAGAGCCCGTGGCCGGCAGGGAGCACAGTCAGAAGTGCCCCCGCGCAGGTCTGGGAGAGGCCCTCTGCCCCTCAGGCTGCTTTCAGGACAGGCCCTCTCACCTGAGTCTGTGGCAGGTGTCCCCCACGCAGGCCCGGTAGCCCGCAGGACCCCAGGGCTCACCCCCAGCTGCCCAGACCCTGGGCTGCCTCCACCCCATCCTGGAGGCTGACCCAGATCCCCCTCTGGGCCTCGCTCTCCCCCACCAGCATCACCAGGGCAACCCGTGCCCCTCTTTGCCAGGGGCTGAAGGGTTCCCAGGACATAGGGCTTTCGGGGTTCAAACTTGGATGCCTTGGTCACCCCAGCTGTATCCTGTCGTACTGGCCAGCTGCCATCACGTGTATATGTGTTTGCGTGCATACATGCATACATGTGTGTTGAACATGCGTGCGTGTGTGTGTCTGTATGTGTGGGGGTTTTATTTACCAAGTAGAAACAGCGCCCCCTTCTGACAGCAGTTCATAAATCTCCACCCCACACCCTCATCAGCTCCTGCCTGGGGTGGCCTCAGGTTCCCATTTCTCAAGGGGATTCTGAAGTTTCTCAACCTCATTTACTCTGAAAGATTTATTCCCATCAGACCCAATAGAATCTACCCTCCGAACGTCACAGGGGTTCTCTTCACCCGTTGTGGCCTCTGAGGAGATTTGCTTTTTGAGCATCTTCAGGAAATTGGGAGCCTGTAGAAAGGCGTCCCAGTAGACGTGCCGCTTCCCCGTCAGCTCACTCCAGCCCTTGGCACTCGTCTGCGAGGCTGTTGGTTCCATTCACAGAGAAAATTAAGTGATAGCCAGCACTGCCCTCTGCTTGCCAGGAGCACCGGGGGCCGAGGGGCCGGAAGGCGGCCCGACAGGCACTGTGGGTGCGAGTAACGTCGTGGTGCGGAAGCCCCTCTCCCAGCAGCAGCGTCAGCGGGTGACTCACTCCCCGAAGGAAGGGACGGGGAGGGAGATCTCAGAGTCCCGGAAGGCGGTCCTGGGGGGACCCTCACCTCACACTCTGATGTCTGCTTTGTGGGCCGAAGGAGAGGCAGCCAGTGAGTTAATGAGCGACCGGCCTCCCTGCTTACGTCCCCCCAACCCCCGACCCCCAGGGAGCCCTCTGCCTGGCAAACTGAGAACAGGCTGTGGAAACGGGAAGCCAGTTAAGAGGCTGGTGGATCGTCCAGGCAGGACAAGGTGGCGGCTGAACCAGGCAGGGCAGCAGAGGTGAGGGGAGGTGGACCCTGGGTACCTGTTGAAGGCAGAGCCAGCGGGGATGGATTCAGGACGAGAGAAAGAGAGGGGTCAGATGACGCCAGGAGTTTTGGCCTGAGCAAGCTCTGTGGGATGGAATTGCCCTGAACATTTTTTTTTGGCTGCGCTGGGTCTTCGTTGCTGCGTGCGGGCTTTCGCTAGTTGCGGCGAGCGGGGGCTACTCTTCGTTGCAGTGTGCCGTCTTCTCATCGCTGTGGCTTCTCTTGTTGGGAGCACGGGCTCTAGGCACACGGGCTTCAGTAGCTGTGGTGCACGGGCTCTAGAGCACAGGCTCAGTAGTTGGGGCGCACGGACTCAGTGGCTCCACGGTATGTGAGATCTTCCCGGACCAGGGATCAAACCCGTGTCCCCTGCATTGGCAGGTGGATTCTTAACCACTTTGCTACCAGGGAAGTCCCTGCCCTTAACTTTTAAATCTCATTACCCCCTCGCAAGTCATTTTGGCTGTAAAGGGCTGTTGGGATAATTTGGCCATTTTTCTGTTTTTTTCACATGACTCTGGTCACTTCTTAAAACCGACACACTAAATCCCTTCACATGAAGCTCGTGTCCACAGGCAGACGAAACACATAGCTGCTCAGTGAACCGCTGGCCGGAGTGCAGGGAAGGGTAGCAGCCAGAGATTACTGCAGTCTAGGCCCTGGTATGATGCTTACTGAGTGAGGCCGGGCAAAGGAGGGGCTCAGCATCCTTTCCCCACCTGTAGAATTAGGGTAAGAGCTGGAATCCATGAGGGACTCCCACCCCCTTCTAGAGACTTAGAAAATTATGACCAAAGAATACAACCCTGGGGCTTCCCTGGTGGTGCAGTGGTTGAGAGTCCACCTGCCGATGCAGGGGACACGGGTTCGTGTCCTGGTCCGGGAAGATCCCACGTGCCGCGGAGCAGCTGGGCCCATGAGCCATGGCTGCTGGGCCTGTGCTCCGCAACAGGAGAGGCCACAGCAGTGAGAGGCCTGCGTAATGAAAAAAAAAAAAAAAAAGGAATACAACCCTGAAAAATAATTTCAAGAAACAGAGGCCTAGCTAAACTCTAGAGAAGAGATTTCCAGAAATGAGCAGTGTTTAGCTCTGAGTTTCTCACCAGCCAAGGCAGATAAATAGATATTCTGGGTTGTATGAATCTCATCCAAGTCCACCCTGGGTGGCAAACTTCCCTGGCCTTAGATTCAGGAAGGGGTGAGTGGTAAAGGGTGCTACTCACTGTGTCATGGAAAACATAACTGAGAGGTTCACACAACTTTGCAGTTTTCCAAGAGTCACAAATACACTGTAGACACTTCTCAGTCAGCTCCAGACCAGCGTCTGGGAGTATGATTCCTTTGCAAAGCCGACGGGAGGCTCGTGGGTGAGACTGTGGACACAAAGCCTGGTACACAGAGACATAGCATGGACAGTGGACATGAATGCTGTAGCGTTTATGCAAGTTCAGGACCCACCCCCGAGCCCGCGGGAGATGCTGAGGCCACACGGCCATCGTGTACTTCAGTCTTATCACGGGGGGACCGAGAAAAACCCCGAGAACAGACTTGTCAGCACCCCGTAGCCTCAAGTGGCAGATGCAGCAGTCCGGGTTGAGGTCTTGGTTTGGCGCCATAAGGATGCTTAAACCCTAGGAAGTGGCTTGGGGACCCAGTTTGGGAACAGAGAGAAGAAAAATGGTGCGTCTCAGGTGGCCTGGGTGCTGTTAGGATCGCCAGGAACATCCCACCCTTCGGGGCCTGGTTCTGGAGGACAGGCGGCGCGGGCCCCTTGGCCGAGCTCGTGTGGGGCGTAGATGAGACCGCAGCTCCGGCCAAGCCCCCAGGGTGCTGGGGGCAGGTGCTTTCCAGAGCCCTGCTTCTGCTTTCAGCGCTTCCACGTGACTGACCGGCTGAGATCAGCCACTCGTCCGTCTCAGCGTCCAGTTGGCAGCAAGCCCACAGGTGCCGACATGGAAGAGGCGGCCCTAAAGAGAAGACTGGAGGCCTTGATCAGCCGCACCGGTGACCAGCGGGCCTCATCCGAGGAGGAGGGCAAGGACGGAGGGGCGGAGCAGGGCAGCAGCGCCCCCATCGAGGACCCCCCCGGGGCCGCCCCGGAGGTGAGGCTGCCTGAGCGACCTCAGCAGCACACACTCGGAGGCGGGGCCGGGGATCAACAGCTTGTGCCTAAGCCAGCAGCCTGGCCCCAGCTGCACACGGCGCCCCACCGCGGGCTGCCCGGCTGTCCAGGCAGCTCCTGGCGTAGCGAAAGGGGCACCTTCAGGATGGGACGTGCGTTGGGGCAAGCCCTGCGGTCTCTCCTGCTGGTGGTCATGTGCGGCGCTTCCCTCTTCTAGGTGTGCACGGCTGCAGGCCAAACGCCCAGCCGGGAGAAGGGGGCCCGGGGCCCCCAGGACCCCACGCAGCCCAGCAGGACCACAGACGAGGAGCTGTCGCAGCTGGAGGACAGAGTGGCCGCCACGGCCTCTCAGGTGCAGCGGACAGAGAGCGAGGTAGCTCCGGCGGCCCCGGGAGCAGGCAGCTCCCCCAGATAGATAGTGGGGGCCCTGGAGGCCTGGCAAGGGTGGTCAGCCCCCCGAAGGGCTCACACGTAGGGAGCCCACGTTGTCGGCTCCAGGACAGGCTCCTGGGGCTTTCCGTGGAATCACTCTCCACGCCACGCCCTGCACCCCACCCCTGCCCATTTCCCTTTTAGGTTGGCAAGAGACAGGTGGCGTTTTCAGCCACGGAAGGAAGATGCTGACACTTAGCCCTCCCTGCCCCATGAGGAGGGCTTCTCCAGAAGCAGACTTAGATTTTAGGACAGCCCCGGGGCTCAGGACAAGACTCTGACCGAGGGTCATCCTGTAAACTTGGGTCCCGGGCTTGAGTTAGGGTAGGAGGTGTGTTAGTGGTATGCAAAGGTCAAAGGACAGAGCCAGGGTCTCCCAGAGACAGTCAAGGTGATTGGGCTGTGCTCTGCCCTCCCCCTGCTGACCCCAGAGGAGAGGAGGTCTGCCCGTCCGAGTGCAGGGGACCCAGCACCCACTGTCCATTCATTCCAGCTTCTTTTCTCTTCAGCAAGTGCCCTTCTGTCCCCGAGGAAGAAGGGGCGCATCCCCAAGCCGTGCACCTTAGGGGGCGCAAGTGAGCCTGAGAACTTTGCATTCATTTATTCCTTCCTATGGAGCCAACAGTTCTCAGTCGGGATCCCAAGTACGGCGGGCACTGTGTAGACACAAAAGATGCAGCTATGAGCACCTCAGACCAAGCCCCTGCGTTCTGGAGCTTGTGCTTCTAGTGGGAGGAGACAGAGAACAAGTCGACGGGACTGAGGAGAGGGTAGCCCCAGGGAGCGCTCGGATGGGGCTGCCTCGAAGGGTGGTCAGGAAGGGATAATACAAGAAGGCAGCCCGGGCGAAGGCCCCGAGGCAGTGTCGAATTTGGCGTGTTCGGGGATCCGCAGTGGAGCCCTGCGCCAGAGCCCAGGGAATGAGAAGGGGAGTGTCTGGGAGGAGAGCAGATTCCAGAGAGCCCCAAGGACCGTGAGAAGGGTTTGGGGCTGTGGGAAGGATCTGGACGGACCTGAAGGGGGCCCGGTTCCTGTTCCCAGAAGCTTCTGCCTTCAGCTCTCCCCCCGTCACTACCCCTCCCTCAATCCCTCATGGATGAGCCCCTCCCCCGCTTGGGGGTGACCCTCGCGATGACCATGGAAGACGGATGGAAATGGGGCGCCCAGGAAGTGGCCCTGGGCGGGTCACCCATCTTAGGGGAAGCATGATGAAACCAGTGAATCGGGGGCAGCAGCTCCTCCTGTCCTGTGACGTTGAAAGGACATCCAAGTGACATCTGTCTGCCTGTCTGTCTGTGGTTCCCTCAGGTTTCAGATATCGAGTACAGGATTGCAGCCTTGCAGGCTGCAGGGCTCACTGTGAGGACCTCGGCAAAGCCCCGGAAGAAATCCAGCCTCCCGGTGAGTGGAGGGGCCGCAGGGCCCTGGGGGTCGTGCCTGGAGCCCTGGCCAGGAGCACAGGGCAGCCCAGGGCCTGGCAGCGAGAGCCCCCGGGGCAGCCGCCACCCTCCTCCTTAATCTGCCAGCCTCGTGTTCCTGCAATCAGTGACCTGTGGGCTGCGCTGGGATTCCTTTTCGTTTGCTAGTGTTGTTTCTAACGGAAAAGAGTGCTATATGGGGGGACCGTCAGCTCCTGCATCAGAATTGGAAACACAGCCACGTGGTACGCGCACACACACACACACACACACTTTAAAGTCCAAAGGAAGCAAGCTGGACAGCACCTCGTGTTGGTGGCCTTCATAAAAGCGCTGTTGCACGGCGGGTGTGACAGTAGCAGGATGGGGACCTGCCCACGACAGAGACCTGAGACCAACATCCTTCCCCCCGATTCAAGTCGGGAGTCTCCAGACAGATCACAGTATGAGGAAATCTGGCAGAAGGATGATAAATGCTCTTAGGGGAGTCCCAGATGCGGCTGCCGGGATGCCCAATCAAATCTGAATTTCAGATTCACAGCAAGTCATCTTCTAGTATAAGTATACCCCGTGCAATATCTGGGACATACTTTTACTAAAAAAATTTAATCATTGTTTATCTGAAGTTCAAAGCCAACTGGGCGTTCTGTACTCTAATTTGCTAAACCCAGCAGCCCTGGGCGCAGAGCCCTGGAGTGGTGTGTGCTCTGTGGGTGTTGCCGTGCCGTCCCGGCCTTCCAGACCGAGGACTAAAGAGAACACCATCCATGTGTCCTGCCCGCCCGCCCTGTGGCAGGAGGTCAGACGAGCAGTCATAAGCACAGGCTCCTTCCCTGTTCTCCAGATATTTCTTCCCCAGCTTGTTGGGAAGTTGGGCCAGAGTCCTAAGGATCTGAGTGCAGACCCTTCGGGTGAGGTCAAGGTATGTGTTACTACATCCAAGCTCGAGAGGCTGGAAGCGGGTAAACGGTTGGCCCGACTTTTCCAGAAGCGTGACAAGTACGGAGGGGGCGGGGGGTGGGGGGGGTGGAGCTGAAACACTGGGACTTTAGAAACCTGGCAAGTCTCACAGGCTGGTCTCCCCATAGGGTGTCTGTCGGGGAAAATCCAGGAAAGCCCAGCCAGGGGAGTGGGAGGGTGGGACAGAGGGCAGAGGGGAAGGAGACGGGCAGACCCCAGGCAGGGGAACTGGCTGAGAGGAACACAGAGCCCTGGAGACAGTGCACATCACAGGGGCCGGGTGCTGGGCATGTACTGCCCCCCACGCCCCCCTGTCCTGGGTGACGAACATTCACAGACACAGCAGGCTCCAGGGCCCGGGGACGGGCCTCCCCTGGGAGCCGCGGGTCCCGGCCGTGGGAGCGAAGCACGGGAGCCGGTGTGCGCGAAACGGCACAAGGATGGACGCGGGGTATGGGCGGGACGCACAGAGCAGGCCGTCTGCTCCGGGTCCTGCCTGCTGCCTGATACGCCCCTTGTGAGCTGTAATGAGCACCTAGTCATTTGTGCTTCTCGTGACAACAGCAGTGGGTAGCTCTTCATAGTTAAAAACGGTATTTTTTTTCCATCTGTCCATTTGATGTTCAAAAAACCTGGTAAGCAGGTGTGGATATCGCCCCTGTTGCACCAATGTGGAGCCTGAGGGTTGGGGAGGTAGACATACTGGATTGAGACCACACAGACCAACGACAGGTGGTCTCAGTCCGGCCTCCCAGCCCCACCCTGACCCTCTTCTCGGGGCTGTGGTCTTCCCTGACCTGTCCCGGGAAGCCCAGCCTGAACGTGTCTGCAGCCAGCCTCCTGGTACAGCCCACAAAACCAGCCAAGCTGAATCGCAGGGAGTCAGGCGTTGGCAGGACTTCCAGGGAGTCAGGCCGTTTTGCTCTCAGCTTCCCCCCTGAAGAGGCAAAACAGCGAATGAATTAGCCCAGAGCAGAGAGATGAGCAACAGGAAAGGGGCAGGGAAAGAAAGGTGGGGGGCCCAGCCACCATGGGGCGCTGAGAATGTATTAGGTACAGTTAATCTTCCAATATCCTGTACAGGGGCTGCTGGCCCACTTTCCAGATGAGGAGACAGTTCGGAGAGAAGATGTAAATCGTCCTTGTCACGGTGGTGAGGGGTAGCGATAGGATTTGAACCCGTCTGTGGGGCTGGAACTTGGGCTTTTCCGCTGTACCCACCCAAGGCTGCAGTTCTCCAAAAGCTAAGCAGCTCTTTCATATTCCGGCATTTGCCGCGTAATGTATTGATAGCATGCATTTTAATATTGTTAAAAGTTCACATTTTGCCCAGGAACAGAAGAGAGTTGCCCTGATTCATCCGAATCTGCAGGAATGATGAGAAATCCAAACCTAGCTCCCCGGTGTTCCTAACAATTACAGCAAGGTACTGACGCCCAGAGACGGCTTCTTTCTTCCAGGTGGTGGCTGCACCCTATCTTGTGAGGAGAAAGCTCAGTGATTACCCCAGAAGTCAAGGTAAGAGTCACCTGCTTCCCTCGTCCCCCAGGCCTGGGAGGCGAGCTCAGGGGCATGAAAATGGCCAGTCGGGGCCCCATATTTCTACGTAACCCGTGGGACCCGGCATGTCATGCCACTGATGCCCGAAGGACACTCCAGTGCCCTCGGGCCACCCTCAGGGACCGTTGCAGTGACGTGGTGTCTGGATACCTGGAATTTGCTGCCTGAAGCACATAAGGGTGTTGATGGTGGTGGCAGCGGTGATTTCCTTGTCCTGCGATGTAAATCGTCCTAATAATGGTGCAAAGCTCCCCACCTTCTAGAGCACAGCACGTCATTAGCCCGCCTTGATGTCTTGGCGGTGACGAGGACATCAGCTTCGTCCTGGATGGCGCATTTGCTTTTATGCTCCTTTTAAAATTTCTTAGGAAGCAAAGACACTTGTTTGGGGTAAGTTTGTGATTAATAAGCACCCCCCTCCTGTTTTCCTCAAAGACAAAGATGATGACTCCTTCGATCGGAAATCCGTGTCCCGCGGATCCCTGACACAGAGAAACCCCAGTGGCAAGAAGGGAACCGCCAACCACAGCATTGCGGTAAGTTTTCGCTTTTCACTGAGGTGGCTTTAAAATTCTCTCAGATTGACATGTTGATATTAAGTTTTCAAAGTAAAGAATTGGGGTACACTAACAGGAATAGTAATATCAGCAAAAGGTCTGAAGGAAAATCAGAAACATTTCTTAAAGGTACACAGTGTACCAGTGATGGGGTCGCCCAGCCCTGGGGGGCTCTGGACTTGGGGACGGGGACAGCGCATGAGGCAGTGAGGACTCCCCACACAGCCCCACCTGCCCACCCAGTGCTGTAAAGGTCATTCAGCTGAACCACCTGTGCAGGTGCCGGGGTCAAGGCTGTCCCCTGACTTCCGTGGGAGAGGGCTCTGCGGAAAGAACATGAGGTGCCTCCCAAAGCCCAGGGGACATCAGGCTGGACCAGCGGGGTCATGGCCTTGATGCCTACAGAAGTGCACCTTGCAGACCCTTCTCTGGCACCACGGTCCTTGGTGTTTCCAGCCACACGAGAGCCTGGTGAAAGCACCAGCTTTTCTGATGGGCGTGTCAGCTGCCTGGAGTGCCCACGGCACTTCACAGACACAGGGCTGCAACGGCGAGAGACAGCTGACCTCTAGGGACCCCAGAGTCATGCCCACGTCCCAGGGGTGGGCATGAGGTCTCAGTGGCCAACGTCAGGGTGCAAACACCCCAATCCCCACAGCTGTCCACACTGCGACCACCCAGCAGTCATTCTGACTTCATGCCGGTTACGAGAGTCTGAGTCGACGGCTTCGCTATCCAGGAAGACGGAGCGACCGCTCTGTTCTTTCCACAAACTCCATTTTTAATCTGGATTTCAAAGTATCTCACAGTACTCATTGCTGATGACTGTGGGCGAGCCTTGTGTCGGCAGACGGGGAGATGGGGCACACGTGTCCGAGACAGCCAGCGTTAGGCCGCCCCAGACGACAGGAAAGGACAGAGGGCAGAGGCTCCCTGCCAGGCCCCACCTGAGCCCGGAAGAGGCTGCCTGGACCATGGCCAGAGCGTGGCCATCCCCAGGGGCTGATGGCGGGCGATAAGAAATCACCAGCGGGGCCTTGAAAGTCTACGTGCTTTCAAATTAGAACGCACCTTCCGTGCTTCAGAGCTCTAGATTGTCACATACTTTCCGTCCTTACAGCCGGTGAGGGCCGGTGTCATTGACCCATAGCTGGGGAAACAGGCAGAAAGAGATTGAGTAAGAACAACCTGGCAGGGGGTTGACTGATGCCTCCTGACCAGCAAGCCCACGTGCACATCTGTGTGCTCTCCCGTGTGTGTGTGTCTGTGTATGTGCCGTGTGTGTCTTTATGTATGCACAGTCATATAGCTAAGTGCATGTCTACGTGTGTGCACACCTGTGTGTTTACACGTTCCTCTGTGCTCGCCCGTGTATTTCTGTGCCCACGCCTGCGTGAGTGTGTGTGTGCTCTCGCCCGTGTATCTGTGTGCGTACCCACCTGTGCGTGCTGACGTGTCCATGTGTGTTCACAGAAGCCCGTGATGACCCACCAGCCCTTAAACGGGAGGTTCGTCTGAACGGGACAGAGCAGGAGTGGCGCCGGTCCTTTCCCTCCACCTCGGCCTCCGTGTCCCTCCACCTGCCCCGCGTTTTCCAGTGCACGCAGCCCAGTGGAGGAACGAGAAGAAACCCCATCCGTGAGCTGACAGCGGTTCTCAGCCCGTCAGCTCTTCACCCACGTTCTTTGATGACCTCCAAGGCCGCCCCTGCCCACCTGCTCTGATCCGTGAGAAACATCTAAGCTGACGCGTCTTTCCTTTAGGGTTTAAGCTTTCTGAAGGACACAAAGAAGCTCTTGTTCAATGATCTTCTACCCCTTTCACTGATGGCTTTCTTATGCTGCTATCATGACCAGAATGGAAAAGGGGTGACTCAGTGACCACACCAGCCATCTGTACACTCCTGACTGTGTCTGTCGGAGCCAGGGCAGGTGTGTGGGTGCGACTGGACGTCAGGACAAGTCACTGAGCTCATGTCCATCTGAATAAGAGGGAGGGATAGAGCCCCGCATCTCCTCACACAAACACACCTAGTCTGCAAGTTCCCAGCCTGTGCTTCACAGGCTGGGAGAAGGGACACCGTGGTCGAGGACAGAGCATGCCAGCGGCAGCAAGTGAGCAGTTGCTCAAAGCCCGGGTGCAGGTGCAGACCGCCTGCCGGGAGGCACTGGCGGAGTCCGGACGGGCGGGGCCCAGCCTGGCACTGCCACTCGCTGTGGTGGAATCCAGGAGGCCACTTGCCGTCGGTCCACAGAGGATCTCCAAGTCCTGCTCAGCCTCGGACAGTCTGGGTGTCTGTGTGGCTCATCCAGCTTGAAGGGGAGCCCGCTGGGACCCCCTCCACAGCTGCCTTGAGCACAGTAACCCTGTCTCCCCTCGCTGAGCACGGCTGTGTGCTTCAGAGGGACCGGTTTAATGAGTCCTCAGAACAGCGCATTTTGCAGAGGAGGGAACAGAGCCCCGAGTGTGAGGCAGCCTCCCCTGTGATCCTCTGATACGTTCCAGAGGGACTGGGTCAGCTTTAAGTTTGCTCTCTCAAGTGGTTTGGTGTCTGTGTTCTGTGGTAACTGAAAGAAGAGGTGAATAAATGATGCCCAAGAGCCTTTGATACGAAGGCTGACTGTGGACACAGCCCCACCCGTGGTTTACAGATTCTGCATCGCGAGCTCCATTCGCGTTTCCACTGAGCCTGTGGCATCACGGTCACCGCAGAGACTGCCTCATCGACGGGCGGGCCCGTGGCAGCTCCAGCGCGCTTTCCAGAATCAGCGTCTGAGTTGATCTGAATGACCAGCTTCAGGCTGTGCTGGGATTTGCAGAAAAGATGGCTCCGAAACGCCCTCTCAGAATGAAAGCTGCTTGAAATAGTCAGCTCCTAATCCAACGCCGAAAATGATTAAAGGATTCCAGTAAGCCAAAGAGGATCAATCCTTGTTTCCGTACACCCCTCCTTATTCACAGAGTAAACTAAAGTCAGTGTGAGTTCCTAGCGTCAAGGAAGAAGCAGTCCCGGCTGGCCTGCAGCACAGCCCTGGGTGTGATGCAACAGGCATGTGAGGCCTTGTGCCCCAGAACCTTAGTGGCCACTTAGCTCCGTTGCTAACTTGAGTTCAGAGAGCTTCCAACCTGGAAGCACGTTTGTCCCTCCTTCAGAAGGCCTCTCGCTGGGGTCTCCGATTAGGGTCAGGGCTACACTCACTCTTTCATTCTCTCGGCAGCACTGCAGAGGCCCCAGACGGTGTGCATGGCCCAGGGACCTGCACCCATCTTGTGGGCAGCGGCCGGGGTGCCGAGGATGTGAATTCTCCCAGCTCCTGCGCTGGTTCCTCAGCCCCTCTCGGCCCCTTGATGTCGAATCTCCTTTCCATCCCCATCAGGTCCCACGGCTTTAGGCACCTGTGGCTGGATTGCAGTCCAGACCCCCCGAGGTCCCCACCACAGACCAGCTGCCTCTTCCTCTGGCATCTCAAAGTCCGCCCATCCTACTGAACTCCCATCTTACCCCCAAACCCCGCTGCATCCACTCAGGTCAACTCCGTGCTCCCACGGGCTCCAGCCAAGGCTTTACCCTCTCTTTAACCTCACATTCTGTCAGGAAAAGCTGGCGACTCTGACTTCGGCATATGCCCCAACCCTTCCGTCCCATCAGCGGCTGTGTCCCTTATTTGGGGTATATTTTTATGCCAAACGTCTGCTCGGTTATTTCCAGGATGTCAGGCCTGGCTTCACATGCCTTCGTACCCCGTCACCCCTGTCACCTCGTCGTGCTTATCTTACAACTCTGTGGTGTTGCATGGATGCTGTGCTTTTGTTGCCAGTGTTACAAGTGGTCCAGCGTGTTATTGCTCTCTTGAGACCATCGTTGTGACTTGAGGACTCATGTCCCCTGGGAGTACTGGCTGCTCTGTCAGCCGTGCCTGGGCAGCCCAGGGCATCAGGATGGGCACCACGAACCCCACTGCAGGCCCCCTTTGCCTTCTCCTTTGAGCCCCTGGGAACCTTGAGAGGAGACAGCTCCCCAGCCTGGGGCCCACAGTCCTGTGGGTTTGGAGCGACAATGTCCAGGCAGGGCAGCCCTTCTCTCTTCTCCGAAGCTCTTCCGCCCTTGCTCCCTCCCGAGGCCGCCGACTCCCGCGGTCCAGGCCGGGTCAGCGAGTCTGGCCGGGTCCATATGCTTCCTTGTGTCTGTGCTCCAAACGCGAATATTTCCTGTCTGGCTCTTTATGGAAAATCTGTGCTGACCCCTGGTCCAGGCTGCGGACCCCACAGGTGCAGGACTGCCTTGACCTTGGTCTCGAAGGGTTGGCAAGGATCGTCCCCAGGCAGTGCCGAGCAGCGTAGAAGGACCAGACGATGTTTGTCCCCTTTATCTTCACCCCAGTCTCCCTCCACCCCAGCTGCTGCCACCAGTGTCCCAAACCTTCCATCCCAAGCGGCTCTCGGCCTCCCCGAGGGCCCTTCTCAAAGCCTAGGATTGTTTGTTCTCTTACTCAATAGTTTCTGCAGATTTTGTCCGGTGAACGGAGCCAGCGCCTCACGTTAACTCACCATCTTGGCAGAAACCGAGTGCGCTGTGTCTTGGGATCGGGTGCCATCCACAGCCCGACCTCGACGGGCCCTGCGGCTGCTTGAACAGGTTACTACAGCCTGGGCTGCTTCAAGCAGCAGAAATGTGCTCTCTCACAGGGGCCGGAAGTCCAAAATCAAGGTGTGTGCAGGGCCGCACTCCTTCCAGAAGCTCTGGGAGAAACTGGCCTCTGCCTCTTCCAGGTCCTGGGGGCTCCAGTGGTCCGAGGCTTGTGGCCGCACCCCTCCAGCCTCCACCTACCTCCACACGTGTGGAGTGTCGTGGAGAGTCGGTGTCGTCTCCTCGTCTGTCTGTCGTCTTCTCTGTGTCGTCTCCTCCCTCTGCCTTTCTCTCACAAGGACACTTGTCACTGGATTTAGGGCCCAGCTGGACTGTCCAGGACAATCCCCTCCTGTTACCTGAGCAAAGCCCCTGTTCCCAATAAGGTCACATTCTCAGGTTCCGGGAGTTGGGATGGCGATGTCAGTTTCGGGAGCCACCATTCAACCCACTGTTGTCACACTAGGAAATCTTCTGTTTACAGAAACCAGTCAGTGGAACCCCCTTCCAGAGCCCCAAAAAGAGAGTATGGAGCAAACAGGATGGGCCCCCTGCCCCTCGGGGCTCAGCCTCCACAGAGACCGTGGGACTCTGCCCGCAGCCTGGCCACACTCACACCTCACCCCTGAGAGCTGGGGGGCACGGACACCCGGCCTCCCCCATTCCGTCCCGGTGGCATCGCCTGCCTCACCTTGTCCCCCAGCCCTCGTGGGACTTTCCCTCGAGTTCTTTCCTTCCCTCCCCACTCAAGGCCAGAGTACCCACTCTGTGCAAGGAAACCTCCAGTAGTGCCAGTTTAGGGGAGGAGGTCTGTGCCGGGGCAGCGAGTGGCTGTGACCGGACACCCGGGGCCCAGCGCCCGGACGCAGTGGAAATGCTTCAGGATCGAGAACCAGGCCCGTGACCTCACTGAGCAGTGATGCGAGCCCAAGGTCAAGGCCGCCCTGCACCTGTGGCGTCCGCGGCAGCCTGGGCACCACCCCAGCGAGGGACACACGCCGCCAGACTGCAGGTTCCCAGGGGGGACACTGGTGGCAGCAGCCACAGCCGTGCACCCCTCCCACCTGGCCTTCGGAAACAGGGCTGAGCTTTTGAGGCTGAGGGAGCCCCAGAGCTCTTGTTGTTTTCTGGGATGTGGGAGGGATGCTGAAGACAAGGACTGGTGAGAACATAAATGACTAATCAGGAAAACTAGAGACGTGACATATTCAGACCCCAAGCCACGAAAGGGGTCACGATCTCTAATCCACACAACAGCCCTGCAAGGTAGGTGCCAGCAGCTTGCCCTCTGAATGAGAAAATAGAAATTCCACGAAGGTCGTAAGACTTGCTCAAGCTAGTAGCGCGAAGGCGGATTCAGACTCAGGACTACAGGAACGCCAAAGGGGACGCTTTTTCTGCCATATGAGGGTGTCCAGTAAATTGCAGATTTCCCCCCGCCCCCCGTGCCTCCCCCAGGACATCGTCACGTGACTGCTGTGCTCTCCCGGAGTCCTCGAGGACCCTCCTCACAGCAGCCTCACCGCCCTCAGCCCCGGCAGACTCTTGAGAGCACACTTACTTACCACCCCAGCTCTTCATCCCTAATCCAGGCTCTCTCGGGGTTGGTGGTTGTGTCTTTTTGGCCCCTTTGTAAAAGCTACAGGGTTTGGGGTGAGAGCAGACCAGGGGTGGTGTTTGTTCATGGATGCTATGGAAAAAATAAATGAAAAACTAAGATAATATAAAGAGTAGAACTTAAATGACATGTAACGTATGTAAACATTCATATGCAAAGGACCAAGGATTGAAAGGTGCAGGGGAAAGGTCAGGTGGAAGGTTCCGGGCACACCTCGGACCCCTGCTGGTGCCAGCTTCTCTGGGGACCGAGGGGTCTCTGGCCAGGGCCCACGTGGATGGGGGTCCCTAGAGCTCCTGCTGTGCGGCACAGATGGGTGCGGACCTAAGGAGAGGTGGTGGCCTGGCTCCACCCCTGTCCTCCAAGTGGTGGCAGGATGTGAGGACAATACAGTGACACAGTGATGGCACATGGAAGTCTCAGAGCAGGACCAGAGTTCGCCAGGCAGAGCAAGGGAGGTTATAATTTCAAAGGGCTCCCAAGCTGCCCACCTTCTGCTGGCTTTGCCACAGGTGACGCTGTTGGCTCGGTCCAAACAGAGACCCAAGGCTCATCCCCGAGATGAGGGAGGGGGCTTCCTTTGGAGTCAAACAGGCACAGGGACAGAGCCGAGCCCATGTCCCCCAGAGCTGACATGGCGCAGAGTCTCCTGCCCTCTGCGTAGGACACTTCCTGACTTGCTATCCAATCTCTCGCTCAAAGCCAAGGCTCACAGCCCAATCCAAAAATCTGCAGGAGACTTAAATAGACATTTCTGAAAAGAAGACATACAGGTGGCCAACAGGCATATGAAAAGATGCTCAACATCACTAGTTATTAGAGAAATGCAAATCAAAACTACAACGAGGTATCTCCTTTCACCAGTCAGAATGGCCATCATCAAAAAACCTACAAACAATAAATGCCGGAGAGGGTGTGGAGAAAAGCGAACCCTCTTGCACTGTTGGTGGGAATGTAAACTGGTACGGCCACTATGGGGAATAGTCAGGAGGTTTCTTAAAAAACTAAAAATAGTTACCATATGACCCAGCAATCCCACTACTGGGCATATACCCAGACAAGATGAAAACTCTAATTCGAAAAGATACATGCACCCCTATGTTCACAGCAGCACTATTTACAATAGCCAAGACATGGAATCAGACTAAATGTCCATCGACAGATGAAGGGATAAAGAAGACGTGGTTATATATATATATATACACACACACATATATATAGATACAGTGGAATATTAGTCATAAAAAGAATGAAATAATGTCATTTTCAGCAACATGGGTGGACCTAGAGATTCTCATACTAAGTGAAGTAAGCCAGACAGAGAAACACAAACACCACGTGGAATCTAGAAAACATGATACAAATGAACTTATCTACAAAACAGAAACAGACTCAAAGACAGAAAACAAAGTCCTGGTTACCAAAGGGGAAAGGGGGCAAGGGATAAATTAGGAGTATGTGATTAACAGATATACACTACTACATATAAAATAGATAAACAAGGACCTACTGCATAGCACAGGGAACTATATTCAATATTTTGTAATAACCTATAATGGAAAAGATGTGTGTGTGTGTGTGTGTGTGTGTGTGTGTATGTCTGAATCACTTTCCTGTACCCCTAAAACTAACACAATATTGTAAATCAATTATACTGCGATTAAAAAAAACAAAAAACAAGGGGGCTTCCCTGGTGGCGCAGTGGTTGAGAGTCCGCCTGCCGATGCAGGGGACACGGGTTCGTGCCCCGGTCCGGGAGGATCCCACATGCCCCGGAGCGGCTGGGCCCGTGAGCCATGGCCGCTGAGCCTGCGCGTCCGGAGCCTGTGCTCCGCAACGGGAGAGGCCACAACAGTGAGAGGCCCACGCACCGCAAAAAAAAAAAACAAGGTTCAACTCCAAAGTGCTTTGCTGGGTGTCAGGCACCCCTGTATTTCCAGGAGACACAGAAGCCACACTGGCAGCTGTGTTTCTGGCTCCCAGGGCATCTAATAAGAGGGGATTTTTCATCTAATTCCCAATAATCTTTATAAATTCCACTGTTTGAGAGAATTCTCCCGAGTTCCTTTTTCTACCAGATGGCCATTCCAGAGACATCTCTCCTGGGAGCGGAACACAGGTCAGGGACCAGTGGCCCTGGTGTGCAGAGAGCCATACCCCTGCTTCCAACGAGGAAGCAAGAGAAGCCAGTGGCTTCACTGTGACCCCGGGTGGACATGAGAGACACTATTTAAACAGTCTTTAAAATACTTCTCCAGAGTCTTTTCCTCTGTCAGTCTCCTTAATGCGGAAAAGAGAAAAAGCATTAAGAGGAGTTGAATGCAGGAATCTACCAAAGACCTTTCACGGTTAAAGGCGGGCTGTGAGTGGGCAGCACAAATCATTCTGCCCAGATAACCTAGCATCCAGCACCCAGGTCACCAAAGGACGCCCAGTCTCCTGCAAGTCCTTAGGGAAGTGTGATTTCACAGGTCACCTCCCTGGTCTCATCAACTCTAAGCCAACCATGAGTTAAAGAGCTGCAATTCCACAATTTTATACCAAACAGTCATTTCAGAAAGTTCCAAGGACTTTCACTTCTCAGCAGCACCGTGAGGAAGAAGCTGCTTTGCTGGGGCCTAATAATCCGTCGCTGAAGGAGCGCTAGGAATCTTAGTGCTTGGCCTCTGCCAACCAGGCGTTCTGCGTTCAGCTTGCTGGCTGCAGCCGAGAAATCTTTCAACATACTCACAATGCCCGTATCTCCAAAGTTATTTTTATAGAGGATTTTTATTACCTATGAGATGTCTTTATGCTTTATTGGGAAGAAAACAGAAAAAATAGATAAGCTAAAAAAATAAGGTGAGAAAAGCAAAAGTCAGAATCCTCTCTCAACCAGCAATCTTGTTCATTCCTCCGGACATCCATTCACGTATTAACTTTTAGCCAAGACTCCTGCAAGTTAATTTACGGGTAAGTAGGTGAAGTCCATTCCGGAAGTTGCCTGACAGCTATGGCTTCTCGGGAAAGGGCCAGCCTGAGGAATCTTATGCTACCAGATTCCCCTGAAAACATCTACAGCAAAGTCTGCCCGGAGGCAGCCTTTCGGGTAAATAAACGGGCCAACCCCTCAAGTCCTTCCACACTCGCAGCTCAGTGGCACCTGGGCTCAGAATCCCAAGGAAATAGTCACACTGGAGAAAGTAGTACTTTGCTCCATCACCACAAACACAGCAGTCTGTGATGGTTAATTTTATGCGTCATCTTGGCCTGGCTGCGGAGTCCAGATGTTTAGTCAAACACCAGTCAAGACGTTGCTGTGAAGGTGATTTTCAGGCGAGATTAACAGAAGACGTGCCATAATGTGGGTGGGCCTTGTCTAATCAGCTGAAGCCCTTTAGAGGAAAAAGATTGAGGTTCCCGAGGAAGAGGGAATTCTGCAGACTATGTTGGGACTCCGGTGGCACAATCAACTCTTCCCTCGTCTCCAGGCTGCCGGCTGCCCTGAGGATTTCAGACTTGCCAGGCCCAAAGTCACATGAGGCTATTCCATAAAATCCCACTCTCTCCCTTTCTGTTTCTCCTTGAAAACACGCACACACGCACACACACACACCCCTTATTGGTTCTGTTTCTCTGCAGAGCCCTGATTAATACACAGCTCCTGCGTACATAATGCTTCTCACATCATCATCGCATTTGAAGCTTGGAAACCAGTTGACTGGGAGCCATGAGCAAGGCGCTGCTGCAGCTCCCAAGTGCAGAGTCAGGTCCCCAGAGCCACTGCCTCTTGGAGGAGGAAGGGACCCCCACCGCTGCCCACCCATCTCTCAATATAACTTCATCCCACTCAGGCCTCAGGGACCTCACTTTCCACACGACTCAGACTTCAAAAACAGCTTTCTAATTTATAGATGAGTGCTTTAACATTTTCTCAAGAATTTGGATTTTCAGAAGCCCTCTACCTCAGAAACAGCTTTGCCGATAACTGAATACTCCACTCACCAAGGCTCTTCTGCAGCTAGACCTCAGATAGGACAGTGTCTTTCCAGGGGTCCAGAGGAGTCCTGTGTTTAAGAAACACACAGGCCAAAGCCACAAAGACTCCAGTTTCTTCTAGGAACAAGGGCCAGAAAGAAACATGTCATCAGTCACTCAGACACATTTATAGAGCACTGCATATTTTCCCATGGCTGCCATAACAAAGGACGACAAGCAAGGTGGCTGAGAACAACAAAAATTCATTGTCTCACAGGTCAAGAGAGCAAGTCCAAAATCAAGGTATCGGCAGGCTTGGTTCCTTCCGGAGGCTTCCAGGGGAAATGGCCCCATGCTTCTCGTTCAGCTTCAGGTGCTTCCGGCAGCCCTTGACGTCGTTCCTGGTCTTGTGGCTGCATCCCTCCCATCTCTGCCTCAGAATCCACATCGCCTCTTCCCTTGTGTGTCTCTGCCTGTCTGTCCTCTTCTCATCGTGACCCCAGCGATTGGATTTAGGGCCCGCTTTACACCAGAATGATCTCGTCTTAACAAATTTCATCTGCAACGACCCTATTTCCAAATAATGTCGCATCTGAGGTTCCGGGTGGACATGAATTTGGGAGGACACCATTCAACCCCCTACAAAGCACCATTAGGTCCAAAAGCCAAAACAAAACCATCCATCATCACGCTACTTACTGCGTGCCCGCTGTGTACCCAGTAATCTACCACGTGAGTGTGTGAGCTCAAAGACCTCAGAACTGTGACTTCCACCCCAAAGACTGGGGTTCTCCTAACCATGCTGAGGACACGGGGGTCTCCTCCACGTGGCTCTTCCAGTGCAGGAGCGTCGTCCGCTCACAGCAGCCTGGTGCACCTGGAGCATCCTCTCAGGACGGAGGAAAGGGCAGGGGCCAGGGTGGCTCGGGGCAGCCATGCCCTTGAGACCTCTCGGAGCGTCCCTCTTGACCATGAGCCGTTCGTCGCGCATTTCAGGAGGTGAGTCTCCACCCCCGCCCCTGCCTCTCCAGCCCAGATTCTGACTGTAGCCCAGCAGCGGCCACAGCTCATGGTTCTAGACACAAGAGTGAGCAGGGGTGATGTGTGTCCCGGGTGCTGGCCAGTCAGGGATGGACCGAGCCTGCCGAGAAGCCCTCCGCTGGACCAGCGGGGAGCGGGTCACTGGATCCACCCATGTACACCTCACAGACACCCCACATGGGGTCCCAGGAGCCAGACTGTCATCTCTCCCCAAAGATCTGAGGCCTCCCTGTGTGGGGTACTGTTCACCCACACCTGTCATAAATCATTTCTAGCTAGAGACACAGACCAGGAAGCAGCGGACTGTGGCTCCAGGTGTTCTCGTAAATAACGTCTTGCAGGTGCCCCCTGGGGCTCGGGGGCTCCTGGCAAGAGCAGTAGAGTAGCACCTCCAGTTCTCAAAGTGCCCCCTCAGTAACTCTGGGTCCTCTTATGGCTGCCACCAGAGACCACGGGGGACATCATTCCCCTCTGTCAGCAGGGCGGAGCAGAGAGCCGTGGGCGCAGGGGCTGGAGCAATGCCACCCTGCCGACCAAAATAATCAATCGACAGTCTATACTAGGAATAGCAAAGAGATTTATCTGAGCCACACTGAGGGCTACAGCCCGGAAGCCAGCCTCCCAGATAACTCAGGAACTGCTCTGAAGGAGCATGGTTTTCAGAACATCTGTGTACCTCGTCAGAGCAAAACACATTAACATTAAACAAGTCAGGGATACATTCTTCCAAAGTATTTTTAAAAAACAGACCAGCAGGTACACAGCGAGCCAGCATGGCCTTGGCCCTGGGAAGGGAGTCTTATCCTCAAAGGAGCGCCAGCATTGGCGTCCCAGGAAGGGAGGCATTTCATCTTTATTTTTAATGTGGACATTCTTTACTTCTAGTCAGTGCGCCCTTTTCTTTAATGATTAGAGCAGACGTACAATGTATGTCTGACGGGCCACAAACAGGATGCTCTAGTTAGCATACAATTCAAGTTAACACAGGTATAAGCCAGAACGACTCCCCCAGACCTCAGTGTGTGAACATTTCTTTTATCAGCACCAACGCGCACTGAGACGAAGCCGCTTGGCTGAAAGAGAAGGATTCACTAGTCCCCCCCACACACTCATGCACACATACACACCACATGCACGCACACTCACGCACACACGCGTGCACTCTCAGTCACACGCTGGCACTCGCTCACACGCGTGCACTCACTCGCTGCACGCTTGCACACGTGTGTCACGCACGCACAGACTCACGTGCTGCACGCTCGCACATGCACGCACACGACGTGCACACACAATACTCACAGACACACTCACACGCGCACACACGCAGGCTCCCACGATGGTGCCCAGGAAGCTGCCTCCGGCTGCTGTGGTCTCACAGCGCCCACTGTCCCTGAGGCCCAGGTGCTGTGCGCACGTCTGCAGGGAGAGGACCCACCTCGAGACAGGACCACACCTCATGTGACTGCTTCTCCACCATCACCACTCTTCACGAGAGCCACTCTGACCACCGCGGACCCTGAGCTCCCCTGGGCATTCTGACACAACCCATCCCCGTGGCCTCAGCCTGCAGCCCGGGGTAGAAGCCACCCGCCACACTCCTTATACACTCCCCCTCACCAGCGCCCCCCGACTCCAGACTTTCTGGGAACCCACCACCCATATAACCTCCATCACCAGGAACGGGCAGCCATGACAGGAAGGAGAAGCACCGGTGACTGGCCCTCTGGGGTCCAGGTACTGCTCTGGAACTTCCCTCGAAGTCTGACGGAGGCTCAGGAAGGGCCGCGTGGCCCCCTGCGCATGTCCAAGGAGAAAAACCCGGGAGGTGTCCTCCCCAGGACAGGCTCCTTGAGATGAGGCTCAACGGCGCTTAAATGACCTTTGCTATAATCTATGATTATTCAGTATACGAATGAGTTCAGTTCTGAGGGCCAAGTGAAATGGAGAACAAAGTTGAGTTATTTCAAATAGCATAAGTATACAGCTTTTTTAACAACTTGAGGACATGGTTGTTGAATGAAAAGAGTCCGATGAATCTACCCAGAAAGTACGTGAAAAGCCCCCGAGAAGAAAATATATCACATGTGATAAATGGCTGGATTCCCTGATATGATGGATGGTTTTTTTTCTAGCTTTCTGTATGTGCTAAATTCTTTCCAAATGTATATAAATAGTTTTTACAATAAAAATAAACTTGTTTATTATTTATTTTACAATGGAAATACATGTATTTGTTTTATAATAATAAACTTGTTTATTTTAAAGAGTAATTATGACAATTCTGGAAAAGCCTAGAAAAAATCATTTTTCAGTGATCGGAACAGGACGAAAGTGGCTTGAATGTAATGAATGCAGCTATGAAAAGCCACGTAGGTGCCTGGGAAGGATTACGAGGATATCATTCAGTGGTGATGGCCTCGGGTGGCTTGTCCCTTCACCTTTGCATTGGAAACTGGGACTTAAAGGAGGAGGGAGACAGCCGCAGGGTCCCCTCTGTGTCAGCCATCACGCTGCTGCGAGCACCCAGGCTGGTGGCACCTGACTGCAATTGCCCAAAGCATGAAGGAGGAAGGCTAATGTGTTTTAAAACCACTCAGCCCAAATGAAATTATATAACCCAGGAAGGGACACATCGCATCGCTGATGAGAGCTTAAAAAAAAAAATAGAAGAAAGAAAAGAAAAAAACCAACTCTCTCCTGATGCCGCCCAGTGAGGGAGGCGGGCGGGGAGGGACGGGTGGGTATCGGATCGACTGCTTCCTCCTGGGACTATAAAAGGGGGGAGCTGGCCGCTACCTGGGTCACTGTTCCTGGTCACAGCACTTGCCAGCCTCGTGGGAGCCTCGGTGAGTAGCTCCCAGGGTGCTGGAGAGGGTGGGGGTCCCTGACACTCCACCCTCCTCTGTCAACCTTCCCTCCGCATCCGGGCAGGGTTCAGTCCTGGCAGCCAGGACCAGCGCTGGAGGGGATGGAAGGGGCAGCCACCACGTCGTTTGTGCATCTGAGGGCCGCGCCGGCCTGCCGGGGCCCCGTTGCACAAGGCTGTCCATGGTGGAGATAAAAGGTGAAGCCGTCCAGGCAGCTCTGCTGGGAGTGCAGACCAGGAATCCCGCCGGCCAGGCGACAGCCAACCTCCAACTTTCAGGAGGCAGGTCCTTCCTCTGGTATCAGGTGCTGTCAGGGTTCTCCTAAGATGCCCTCCACCCAGCGAGGGTCCCAGCCCAGGGGGAGGAGCAAACACCCCAGTGTCTCTGGGTGCATCTCTTTATTGCTCTGCTTTTTTTTTGGCTGCGGGGATCTTAGTTCCCCGATCAGGGATTGAACCTGGGCCCCAGCAGTGAAAGTGCCAAGTCCAACCACTGGACCGCCAGGGGGCGCCCTTTATTACTCTGCTTTGATGATGGCACCTCCATTTCCTCTAAGTCGGAGTCCCCCTGCCACTGATTGTGAGACACCCCAACATGTCTCTAGAAAGGAAAGGGGTGGGCATCTTAAATCTCTTGGATGGAGAGCACCTTCCGGGGGCTGGAAAGCCAAAGTCAGCGGAGGGGTCCTCCCTGAAACAGGCAGCCTCTCTGACATCTTCTGCGGGTTCCTGAAGTGCCAAGGGCGGGTGGGGTGGGAGGAGCCAGCCCTATGAGCTGGGGGCACCTGCGGAAGGAGTTGCCAGGTCTGCGGGATGGATGCTGTTCAGGGCCTCAGCCCCGGCAGGGTGAGAAGTGAATTTTCTCTGTTGCCCTCAGCACCCTCTCCCCCAGCACCGGTGCTGGGGGTGTCCTGTTGCACGAGGACAGGTCCCACCTGCTCCAGGCTGATCTTGGATACTCAGCAGCTGGGATCTGGGGTCGTGGGGAGGGTAAGTGCTCTTGGGAAGGATGGAAGATGATGACACTTCTACAGTTCCCGGCGGGTGGCACAGGGCAGGATGGAAAGAAAACTGCACTGGGGTCCCGGCCCCTGAGTGTGGCCCAGGCTCAGCAGCCCCCCGGCTCCCCTCCCTGGGCACGTCTGAGGTTGGGCCGCACCCCGTCCACCTCTGCAGCAACCCTGGCTCCTCCGGGCAGCTCCCCCGCAATGCGCTCACCTCTGCCCTCCCTGCTGAGGCCAGGTGTGCACACCCACAGTGGTGCGGAGCCCTCCCGCACTCCTGGCTCCCTGACACAGACAGGCAGACAGATGGGGGCAGTTCCAAGAGAGCCCCGCTCTCTACATCCACAGCTCACATTCCTCCCGGCTTCCTTCTGAGGGCAGAGGGTCCTTGCAAACATGACTGAGCACGGCAGAGGCCACCACACACGTGGTCACCTCATTTAGTGCTCACTGTACGGAGGAGAGGCTGGGGTCCCCAGGGGAGCAAGGGACTGTGCAGAGAGCCAGGTCGCCTGCTACCTCTGTGCTCACTGCCATCCCAGCAGAGCAGAGAAACGCACAGCAGAGCACAGCTGCCTGCACACGCGTGTAACCCCATGCACACCCCCTCACGTACACAGGGGTGTGAAAACACACGCACACCCTGTGGTACACGGGTGCACACCCATGCACGCGTGCATTCACACATACGCTCACGCACATGGGCACGTCCGCTCTGACATGCACAGCGCTCGCGTTATCTGAAGGTCCCAGCTCTGTGCGCACGCGCCCTCATGCGCTCTCCCCTTTACCCCTGCCCCAGGCTGCGCCCTCCCGTGTGGGACCCCAGCTCGAGCCGGCCTCCCAAGGAGCCAGAGGGATGAACGCACCGGCGGCCTGGCTCCTGTGCCTGCTGCTGCTGGGCCTGGCCCACCAGCACTCCATGGGGCTCCGCAGTGAGTGTCCAGACCCCCGGCCTGCCCTCCCACCCCTCCGCCCCGGGGTCACGATGGGGGCCCGGCCGCCTCCTGAGCTGGGGCACCATCCTCACTAAGTGCCCCAGGGCTGGGGGCTCGGCCTCCTGCCCACCAGACCTCTCCCCACAGCGTCCCTGACACCTGCTCCCAAGGGCCCTGCCCGACGTTCGGGGGAGGGCTTCACTCCTCACCACCAGGGCAGCCTGGGGCTGAGGCCACTTTGCCCATGAGAACGGGCTTGCAGGGACAGGAAGGGAAGGGGGACTTCGTCCTCGTGTGAGCTTGAATTCCCACTTCCCGAAGCCACCGCACCCCCCAGAAACGGCCTGGCCAGGCCCTCTGGGCACCCCTCCTGCACAGGCAGGTCCCAGCATGGCCTGGCAACTGGGCAGCAGTGAGCTGCGTGCACTGGGCCCTGCCACTGGGGTTGCACACACCAGGGCACACGCATTCACACACTGTTCTCTCTCGTTCCAGCCCCCGACATCAATCCTGCCTGGTACACGGGCCGCGGAATCCGGCCTGTGGGCCGCTTTGGCCGGAGGAGAGCAGCCCTGGGGGATGGACCAAAGCCTGGCCTCCAGCGCCCGCCGGCCTGCTTCCGCCTGGCAGGAGGCGCTGAGCCCTCCCAGGGTGGCTGACAGCTCAGCTCCTCCAGGAATAGCCCCAGGAGCCCGTCTCCAGACCCCCGCCCCCCTCCTCCACAGGCTACGTCCCCTTCAGTCCCAATAAAAGCAGCTGGCCTTGTTTGCAAGTGTCTGTGTGGGGACAAAGTGGGAGGTGCTTCCCCTCGTGGGACGTTAGCCTAGAGGACCCTTAGAGCCCAGAGGCTCTAGGACTTGTCCAAGGGCGCCCAGCATGGAGTAGGGAGGCTGGGATGTCCTTGGTCGCTGCAGCTCCTACCACCCTCCCCCAGCCTCCCTGAATGGCTGCTCAGGCTGTGCACTGCACGAGGCCACCACGCAGGAGGCCCCAGTGGAGGGCAGCCCCGCCCCGCGGCCTGCCCTGCCCTCTCTCTGCCCCAGGCCTTCTCGCCTCCCTGTTGGTACTCGGGGGAGAAAAAGAAGCACGGGTGGCTTGTTTCCAGTACTCTTAGGTTCAAGTATTTCAACCCCAGCTTGCGTCCCTTTCAAATCGCACGGGGACGTCCCTGTGTCCTGTCTCAGAGGGAACTCGCTTTGGCATCGGGGAACACACAGCCACTAACTGGGCGACTGAGCCCAGCCGCTAACTTCTCGGAGCCCTGGTTCCCATGCCTGAACCTGGGGCTAATAACCACCCCCCTCACTCCTGAACTCAGGCTGGTGCAGCCAGCAAATGTGGATGCTCTGTGAGCGTGAACCCCCTTCTCCAAGGTGCACCCCCTAGTCCAGCCCTGGGGTGGGGGGCAGGGCAGGTTTAACCAGTTGCTTCTGAGCCCAGAGCTCAGGGCCCGTCAGGCCTCTGCCTGCAGGGTACCAGGAGCCTGCCAGGACCACGGGACTCCTTCTGTCCATCCACACTCAGGAGGGCTTGGGATGCAGAGCAAGCCCCCAGAACCCCAGACACCAGCCATCCCTGCTCCAAATCAAGGAAGGCGGGTCACACTCACCGGCCAGCTGGAGGAGGCTGAGCTGGCCCAGACCACCCAAATGGAGCTGCACCAGGGCTGCCCCCCTTCCCAGCCACAGGGAGGGCAGAGGGAGGCCAGAGGCCAGTCCTCTCCCAGGGGAGAGCTCCCGCAGCATCGGCACCTCCCCAGGGTGGATGCGCACGGGGGAACAGGAGAGCGGCCGGGTCTGCTTCCGGGGCAGGCAGGTGCTGGGCCAGGGCAGGGAGTGTGGAGAGCCCAGGAAAGCAGTTTGGCGGTTCTTCAAAAGTTAAACCTGGAGTTAGCACACGGCCCCTCCCACTCGTGGGTACATAGCCCAGAGAGCTGAGAACCGGTGTTCGAATAAATACTTGTACAGGAATGTTCATAGCAGCACAATTCACAACAGCCAAAAAGGTAGAAACAACCCAATACACATCGATAGACGAATGGATAACAGAACGTGGTCCATCCACACAATGGATTATCATTCGACCATGAAAAGGAAGGAGTTCTTTCAAATGCTACCACATGGATGAACCTTGAAAGCATGACGCAAAGTGAAAGAAGCCAGACACAGAAGGTCCCACAGTGGATGATTCCATTTATATAAAAGGTCCAGAAGAGGCAAATTCATAGAGACGGAAGTAGCTTGGTGGTTGCCAGGGGCTGGGGTCTGCTCCATGGGTACAGGCTTTCCCTGTGGGGATGAAAGTGTCTGGGAACTGGCCCGAGGCGGTGAGTGTGCTAAACGCCACTCAATCGTACACTTTAAACAAAAGAGTTCACAGCCCCACAGGACGCAGGCATGGAAACATCAGTGTGATGAAGGGCTCCGGATTCCAGCCACCCAGCGTATGATACCCTGTCAGGGCAGCCCCAGGAAACAAATACATCTTCTGAGCCCAGAGGAGTAGAGAGATGGAAGATGTTATGTTTTCTACAAATTCTTATTATGAAAGTTTGCAAACTTACAAGAAATCACAAAAATATTATGATGACATCTAATACGTTGCATTAAATTCTGCAATTATCACTGTATTTACTTTCTCTCCCCTTCTCTCTCTCTACCGCTTGGAAGTAAGCTGTAGACATCCTATTTCCCCTAGAAGTCGCAGCATCTTTCTCCTCAAACTAAGGACAATCTCCTACATAACCACAAAATTATCACCATGCCTAAAACATTTTGTAATAATTCCCTAATGTCATCGAGTTTTTAGTCCATACTCAAAAATCCCCAAATAAGGCAAGAAAATCTTAGTTGTCTTTTCTTCTTTTTTTTTTGGAAGCCAGGCTCCAATCTAATTTCAAGGTCACCCTTAGTTATTTCTCGTCACTCCCGGATCATCTCATTTTGTCACGACATTGACTTTCACAAAGGCCCGGATGTGTTACCTTGTAGAACGGATCCACACGTGTGACCTGTCGACTGCTCCCCCAAGTGCTGTTACCCTGTTCGCCTGTCCCCCTCGCCCCCCCCCACACTGTATTTCCTGTAATCTGAGCAGTGGGTCTCGGGGCAGAACTGGACTCGGTTACCACTGAGGGCATGAATGCTCTGTGTCTGTCCTACAGCATCGTACCTGATGGTGGGCTCTGGGCCCCACTCTGACCGGTGCCAAGTCTGGCCCTTTACGGAGAGGATCTCTCAACTGTAAAAATCTCTCAGGTTCCCCGTCTGCTCACTATGCGATCCGCAGAGGTCCTGGGGACACACGGCACTAGTCTGTTTCCCAAAGAGCTCACAGCCAGTGATGTAAACCTTATGGAATACCTTCTCTGGGATCAACTGTTACATCATGGGCTATACAATGGTGATTCTCTAATTCCTTCCACATGTATGAGCGGGATTCTTCTAAAGGAGATATTTCTCCTTTTTTCTCCTTTTCTCCCTTTTTTTTTTCTTTTTTGTTCAGCAACTTACAAATCATTCTTGATGCTCAAATTGTCCTAAGTTTGGCCAGTGAGACCTTCAAAAAGGGAATACATTTTAAAAGCAAAAGACTGGGGCTTCCCTGGTGGCACAGTGGTTAAGAATCCGCCTGCCGATGCAGGGGACACGGGTTCGAGTCCTGGTCCAGGAAGATCCCACATGCCGCGGAGCAACTAAGCCCGTGCGCCCCAACTACTGAGCCTGCGCTCTAGAGCCCACGAGCCATAACTACTGAGCCCATGTGCCGCAACTACTGAAGCCCATGCGCCCAGAACCTGTGCTCCGCAACGAGAAGCCACCGTAATAAGCCCGCGCACTGCAACAAAGAGTAGCCCCCGCTCGCCGCAACTAGAGAAAGCCCACGCGCAGCAAGGAAGACCCAACGCAGACAAAAATAATTAATTTTTTAAAGACGGTACCAACGGGGTTTCCCTGGTGGCGCAGTGGTTGAGAGTCCACCTGCCAATGCAGGGGACACGGGTTCGTGCCCCGGTCCGGGAAGATCCCACATGCCACGGAGCGGCTGGGCCCGTGAGCCATGGCCGCTGAACCTGCGCATCCGGAGCCTGTGCTCCGCAACGGGAGAGGCCGCAACAGTGAGAGGCCAGCGTACCGCAAAAAAAAAAAAAAAAAAGGTACCAAAAAAAAAAGAAAAACAATGGATTCCTGAGTCAGCCCTCTGGGTACAGGGGGCTCTTCCAGGGAAGTTGGAGGAGGCGTTAGAAGCAGAGGGGGATGGGAAGGGTCACGGCTACAGGCAGGACAGCAGGGCTGCGCCCACACGCTGCTTCTCGTCCTCTCTGTGCTTCCTGCCTCCATCACGAGCACGCACGCGCGCGCACACAGCCCGGCTCATGAGAAGGGCTGGAGCGGCTTCCCTGGATGCGGGCAGGACGGCGAGCTCACCCAACAGCCTCCCCTGAGCACCTGCAACCCCACGGGCTGGGGTGGAGGCTGTTTGTAGAAGAACATGCCGTTTCTTTACATCACTGGGAATATCGGCTCCTGTCCTCTCTTGGACACATATTTGTTGAGTGCCTGGCATGTACCAGACATCGTACCAGGCACCAGGAGCCCCACGAGAGGAAGGACAGACAGAACCCCTGCCCTCATGGCAGAGCTCCCCCTTATCTGAATATTAGGTCACCAGGAGGGCTCAAAACTCCCAGGGCTCAAGCCGCACTGCAGACGGATTTAACCAGAGCTTCTGGTGGGCACAGGGATGCTGCCTGCGAAGGCTCCCAGGTGATTCCATTGCAGGGCTGAGCCCCACCTGCCTCGTGGGGGAGAAGGGGAGGAAAAGGGGCTATCACAACCGGCAATGGGGAACCCAGCTCCAGGATCACAACGCACCCCATCCCATCTTGGGGGAAGGGAGGGAAGCGTGAACGGATGCCAAGTGGCAATGAGTCAAAGAATATGTTTTAATAATAAATTCTAGCACAGTGTTACTAGCCTGGCAAGACGGGAGAAAAAAAATCAGAAATGTGGGCATCCTACAAATATTATTTCCCCACTCCCTATTTCATCATGGATGGGTCAGATACTCCTCTGAAAGCCTTACTGTCAGCAAAGCAGCATTCAGGACGCAAAGACCAGGGGCGGTGGGGTTTGCCTTCAGCGATGCTGGCGCGCCATCTAGTGGCCAGGGCCCACCTCAGCCTCCCGCCACCTCTGAAGTGGGTCCCGCGCTTGGTAGCCCTGCTACCCCAGCGTGGGGGAACAGACAGCATGAGGACTCCGCCTTACACAGAGGGGCTCACACCGCACGTACTTCACCTACAAGAGAACAGTCGCATACAAAAATTCACTGCAGTCAGAGACTTCAGGGCACACAGCACCAAGTTGTCAGGTTTCACCTGGAAATTGTCTAGGAAAAAAGACCGTGTGAGTGCTTTTGGGACATCCAGGAGCTCAGCGTCAACGGGGAAGGATGCTTTACGTTTCTGTTGATATAGAAGTTACAGTTGATATAGTGAAGCCACCTTTTTCGGGGGGATGACAATGTCGTCTTATTTAAAATTTCATACAGAAGAGCCATCGGGCCTCTCTAAAGGCAGGAACGAGGTGAGCACATTATGTGTCACCACCAGAAAGATGTCCTGTGCCCACCTCAGCCACAGCCCGCGTCTGGGGCCCCTCAGTATTTACTCACCATGAGCCCTCCTAGAGGATGTGCAGGAACAGACCCCCAGCTTACAAACTCACCGAAGACCACGTGATATAAAGTTAACCCTAAAAATGCATTCCAATAGACAGTAGGTGCAGACAGATACTGTTTGATTGCACTAACACGAGGTACGCAGAATAGCCAAATTCATAGAGTCAGAAAGTACACTGGTAGATTCCAGGGTCGGCGGAGGGGAGGTGGGGAGGGGGAATGGGGACTCGGGGTGTAATGGGGACAGAGTTTCCGTTTAAGTGAAAACTTCAGGAGGCAGATGATGGTGAGGATGGCACAGCAATGTGAATGCACTTAGTGCCCCCGAACTGTACAGTTAAATGTAGTTAAAAGAGTATGTTTCATATTATGTGACTTTCACCACAATTAAAAAACATTTGGAAAAACAAAAAGAACCACACGATAGAAATCGGTTTACTTTTCGGAGAAAAACTCATACGCGATACAATTTGCACCTCGGCTTGAAGTCTGAGTCCTGGCGCGCTTTGCACAAGCACCACTTCTCATTCACAGCAAGGAGCAGAGAGTAGGGGGCCTGACTCCCCCACCCCCATCCCCAGCTGCCCTCTGTCAGGCACCGTCCTTCGGGGGAACCTCACAGAGATCCAGTGACGACGGGCCCAGCCCCATGCTGGTCACGCCATCTCTCCCTGGCACTGCCCCCTGCAGCTGGGCCTGCTGTCTCCTCTCCCACCTCCCAGGAGCAGGGGGGCCCCAAGCCCCCGGGCAGCCCCCTACCCAACACCAAGTGCATGCTGGGTGATTTTTCGATCTTTATTTCCCCTCTGACCATTTCATTCTCCAGTGTCCGGTGGCCAGGTAGCTAAGGGCAGGGTCACGTGTGCCCACCCCCCAGGACATCCGGGATTCAGTCGGTATCTTGTGTCTGAGAGGTGGAGCTGACACCCTCTGGGAGCCTTGGACACGGGACCCTCTCCGGAATGATTCCCATCAGCTTGGGAGGTGCTTATTCTAAGAGAGGCCCTCTTGCAGAGCCTCTAGGACTCAGGAGCAAGCCAGCCTCCACAGTGAATCAGGATAAGTACCACAAGCGACTTGGAGCTGGCGGTGGCTCACCCTGAGGACCAGTGGGTTGTGGGCTGGGCGCATCCGCCCCACGGCCTTTCCTGGAGTCGCCCCTTCTAGTGGGCGCAGCATCTGCCCCGCCCCGGGGGCGTCTCATTCAGAGCCAGCCGTGCATCTCCCTGCTGCCTCTGGCCCTCCTTCTTCTCTTGTCTCTGCAAAAGCTCTCGGGCTGTGGACGACAGGAGAAGGATGTGGCCTGGCTGGGAGGAAAATCCCCCAACCCAGCCCAGCACTCGCCTTGCACACGTGGCATCCCCCAGGGTCCCACCCTCCCTGATGTTTTCCAGGAAGCAGGAAACACAGGCCCTTGACTCCTGCCCACTTTCCAGGCCCTGGGGACGTTCTGCTGGGTCCCAGGTTGCCAGAGAAGAAGACCTGTTGAAGACCCAGTGATGGTGCCCTCACCCCCTGCTCTGGGGTCGGAGGCTGGTCACTCACCAACAGCACTGAAGACTTCAGTCACCTGGTGGTTCAGTTTGGCCGAGGTTTCCATGAACAGCAACCCGTTGCTCTCTGCAAACTCCCTCCCTTCCTGATGGAAATGGCCACGGAAAGCCCACATTAATCATCAGAAGTTTCCCAAGAACACTTAGACGCCTTCTAACAGGAAGACCCAAGAAACACCGAGAAACGATTGCACCAGCAGAGAACGTCATTCCTCAAGTTCTGTTTCTGGGGCTCCCAGAGAAGGGGGCCCAGACCAGGGAGAAGGGCAGGGAGGGTGCTCGCTGGCAGGGGAGCCCGGCACCCGCAGCGGGGTCCAAGGATGCTTTGCTTGGCGAGGTTCCCACCCCTCCCACGGCTCTCTGGCACCGGTGGACTCTGAAACCAAGTGAGAACAGAGGAAACGTGGAAGGGGAGTGGGGACAGCCTGGTGGGAGCCCGGCCCTTCTCTGGATCCCCCACCACCGTCCCACAGGGGTCCGGCCTACGTGGAGTGAAGGGTGTACAGAGCAAGGGCGTCTGGGAAACACCATGGGAATGCTGGGGTGAAGGAGGAGCTGGGCGCCTCCCCGTGCAGGGCCCTCGCCTCCCGACCCTCCCAGGAGGCGCAGTGCTCAGTGCCTGATGCTGAGCTGGCCCCTGGGGGCTGGGCCAGCCGTGCCCACAGCATGGCACCCAGCGGTGTCTACTCCCCCCACCCCCAGCCTGGCCCGCAGGGCTTTGCTCTTCACCACCCCCCAGCGAGCTTCTCAGCCCTTTCCCAGACACAGAGGGATGGCGACATTATTACTTGTATTTTAAAGGACAACGTGACCTGGTACAGCTGAAGACTCTGTGACTTCAGGTAGCTCATATCTGGGTCACGTGAATGAAACTCAAACATCCCCCTTTGCCCAACTAGCTTGGGGGGTTCCAGATGGGGTCATTTTAGGGGCTTGTCCTCGGGTCCAATGAGCCTCTGGCCCCTAAATTGCAGGTGCCCAGCCCTCCATCTGCCAGTTTGTCCTGGAGGCTCCCCACGATGGGAGCCACGGTTACCTCACCCCCCGTGGAATGAGCACATCCAGTGCACAGATCTTGACTCCTAAACTCATTCCCCGGCACTAGGAACCAGGGCTTTTTGGGGAAATGATTGATTCCAGGGCTGGGGCCGAGAAAGGACAAAGGTGAACCTGGAACAACTTGGTGAGCCAGAAAGGAAGGAAGCGCTCAAAGAATAACAGGGCGGGTGACAGGGCCAGGAGGGGAGAGCTCTCAACGGCCAAATCTAGGAGCAGATCTCCCCCGACCAAGAGAAGGGCATTAGTGGGAAAATGATAAAATCTGAACAAGAGCTGTCAAGTAGCTTGAATGTTCGTTTCCTGATTTGCTCGTTGTTCCGAGCTTACGTAAGATGTTAACATTTGGGAAAGCTGGAGAAGGGCCGACAGGAACTTTTTGTACTATTTTTGCAACAATTTTTGTAATTCTGAAATTATTTTAAGATGAAAAGCCCCCAAATCAATGTAAAAGCTGCACTGGCCACAGGTCAGCTTGGCCTCTGCCCCAGCCGAGGCACCTGCGGCTCCAGGGTCTGCCCCCCGCCCCCCCCCCCGCCCCCAAGGCCCAGCTCAGTGGGAGCTCAGAGGGAACAAGAAGCCAAGGTGGGGTCTGGGGGCCCAGGGTCTACAGCCCAGGCCCCAGGGTGGCTGCTTCCATGCAGTCTAAGCCACGGGGTCCCCCTCCCGCGGGCAGGGGTCCTGGGAGAGTGGAGAGGAGGCCCCTCCCGCCCCTGAGCTGGGCCCCTGGCCTCCAGTGGGTCTCCCCACCCAGGCCCCTTCTCCCAACTCGGCCTGACCTGGGCCCCACACGTTCTTCCTAAATCACCCATCAGGTCCCCACCCCAGGGACTCAAGGCTGCCCCGGAATAAAGACCCCAGTCCCAACACCAGCGCTGGGATCTCTGCCTCTGAGCCCCAGCGCCTACTCAGCGCGGCCTCCGCTGGCTGCCCCCTGCCCCCAGACTCCCTCCCCTTCCTGCCCTGTGCTGTAGCCCAGCACCCTCCCCGTCCTTCTCTCCCCTCATCTGCCCCTCCTCCCAGAGCCTCTCCTAAAACCCATCCCCACATACACACACACAGACACCACTGTACACACACGTCCACACACATGTCCTGTACACACACACACATCCTGTACACACACACGTCCTGTACACACATGCGTCCTGTACACACACGTGCGTCCTGTACACACGCGCGTCCTGTACACACACGTGCGTCCTGTACACACGCACACAAACCCCTTGCTCCCTGCTTCAGGCTCTCCCCACTTTACAAGCAACTACCTAGAGCATTTATTCTGCTGTTGGTCATTTTACAGAAGAGCTGCAGCTTTCGGGTTCTCTCTCCCTTGCTCATTTCCTAGCAAAAAATTTGGATTTGCCCCTTCTTGAACAGTTTATTGAACACAAAGAGAAAGATCTGAGACCTGCATTACTCAAAGAAGGAGCGAGGGTGGGAAGCGTCATGGTTTCCTCATGGAAACCGTTCCCTGCACTGCGCCCGCCCCTGCCAGCCCTCGGGAGGCTGCGGTCATGCTCGCAGCTCTCCCCGCAGCCAGGAGCAGCCACCTCTGGGGCTGACCTTCCCAGGAGAGACCAAAAACCTTTGCCCCGGAGGGAAGCTAAAGTGGTATGTGTGTGTGTGCGCGTGTGGGGTGTGTGTGTGTATGAGTGTGTGGGTAGCTGGGCGTGTGTGTTTGGGGTCCCTCCCCACTCCCGCACCGGGGACATAATAACCGACTCCAGGCCCACCTCAAAGGTCACCTCCCGCTCCTGGTTGAGGTCCGTCTTGTTGCCGACCAGCATCACCACGACTTCTCCCGGGTGGAACTCCTCCTCCAGGTCCTTCAGCCACTGCCGCGCCTTGCAGAAGGAAGCCTGAGAAAGGAAAACAGGACTGACTGTCAGGCAAACCCGATGGTCTTCCTCAGCTGTCCCAGGAAAGACAAGGCAAGTGTCGGTGGCTACCCTGCGTAAAACACAGGATCCAAGTGACCCACCCAAGGAACCGTGAGGGATGGATGGGGGTGCTCTGTTCTGGGTACTCTGGGAGGACCACGGAGGGGTGCAAACCCAACCGTGCAGCAGGAAGAGGGGCTGTCAGGGAGGGCTTCCTGGAGGAGATGACCAACTTTCACTGAAGGAATCTACTGGTTGTCACGATTTTAGCATAAAACGGCACATGATCCAACTGGCCTTATGTCGGGCCCCAAGGGCTGTTCTGCCCCTTGAGCAGGGGTGGCTGGTCTTTCTCTGGCCTCGGGTGGTCTGGGCCGAAGGCAGCTCTGTTCTCACCCGGCCAGCAGGAGGCTGGGGGCTGCAGGAGGTTCTGAGTCAGACTTGGAGCTCTAGAGGCCTCTGCTCCCGGATGCCCTCAAGGACCACTTTGTGGGGAAGTGGCTGTCACCCCAAACCCTGATCCTAACTGCAGCACCCCACAGAACTGGGAACGGGACCTCTGCGCTGGGTCCCACACAGCCCCTCTCCCCAGCAGCCATGCTGACCCAGTAGGCCTGCTCTCAGCACTGCAGGGACTCCATGCACAGCACTCGACCTCCTTAATTCCACCAGCGCTGCCCTCTGACCACAGGGCTAATCCTGTTTCTCCCAACGTCTCAGCTAGAGCCTTCCTGCAGGAAGTATGGTGCCCCTCCTGTCAACTCCCATAGAACCCCACCCTTCCCTGCTGGTGCGGTAAGCATCTGCTCACTTCTGTTTGGCCCGATGATATTCTGTAGAGTGGATATGCAGCCGGGGCGGCATCCTGTTTTCATAACACCCCCCTCACCAGCTCAGTGGGCACCCAAGGAATCGTGAGTGATGGATGGGGGTGCACTGTTCTGGGTACTCCAAGAGGACCACGGAGGGGCGCAAACCTAACTGTGCAGCAGGCAAAGGGGTTGTCAGGGAGGGCTTCCTGGAGGAGGTGACTGACTTTCACTGAAGGATTCTCCACTGGTGCTCACGATTTTAACATAAAGCACCAGCACAGGTCAGTCACATAATGCCGCCAGAAGGTTGCGTCCATGTGCCTGGGAGGGCGGGGACACACCCAGGTGAGCCTCACCTTCCTGGTGACATCATACACCAAAAGCGCAGCATTGGCACCCCTGAAGTAGAGGTGGCAGACGCTGTGGTACTTTTCCTGGCCAGCCGTGTCCCAGATCTCAAACTTCAGAGACGCAGCCCCCAAATCCACCACCTTTGTGAAGAACGCACCTGAAACAGAAGCCCAGGAGTTTTACATGGAGGACGAGGTCTTTATCCACGGCTCAGCCTGGACCAGCGTGAACCCTGGGCTCAGCAAACCAGCCAGAGACAGCCAGCCCTGTGCTTCCTGTCACCCTCAGTGGGGAAGGCTCAGCAAACACCTCTTCTAGAAGATGGCATTTTCCAGAAAAAGCAAAGAGTTGCAAGGAATTTCCTGCAGACCTTTGCAGATTCCACAGAGGCTTTGGGTGGGAAGATAGACTCTCAGGGTCCTATTCAAATCCTCTGGACTATGTGAGGCATGGAAGGGTCTCTGACAACCAGGGTCACCCCGTGGGTGTCCAGCGAGGTAGCTGGCATGCTGACGGTCACACCAGCTCCTCCCCTGCAACCTTCCTGGCCTCCTGCTAACCCCCCGGCCTGACCCACACCTCTCCCTGCTGACCTCCCTTCTCCACTGACCTCTCTGCTTAGAATCCTTCCTCTTCCCCACCTCCCTACATGTCCACCGGGTCTCTGAGTGTGAGCCCTTGGGGCAGTGCTGGGGCCCCCTTCCCTGGGAGTGGTCTACAGTAGCCCGCCTGTGCTCCTCACTCACCCACTGCACAGGTAGACTTCTGTGTTCTCACCTGTCACCCCTGGTGACAGGGAGCACCTGGAGAGCAAGGACTTTTATGCGTTATCGTCCCTGCTTAATAAGTACACGCAACGAAAGGTCTATCCCCAAACCATTCATTCAACATATTGGGCAACCCACCTTTCATTTGAAGACTGTTTTCCCCTTAGCATAGCTTTCCAAAGTGTTGTGACTTTAAAATAGTTATTTACTAACACCAGGATGTTCTGTCCCCAGAATGTAAATCGGTGCAGCCACTATGGAAAACAGTATGAAGGTTCCTCGAAGAACTAATAAGAGTTGCCATGTGATCCAGCAATCCCACTCCTAGGCATATATCCGAACAAAACTATAATTCAAAAAGATACACGCACCCCAATGTTCACAGCAGCACGATGCACGATAGCCAGGGCATGGAAGCAACCTAACGTCCATGCACAGAGGAATGGATAAAGGTGTGGTGCATACATACGATGGAACATCACTCAGTCATGAAAAGAATGAAATAATGTCATTTGCAGCAACATGGACGGACCTACAGATTATCATACTAAGTGAAGTAGGCCAGAAAGAGAAAGACAAATACCATATGATATCACTTATATGTGGAATCTGAAACATGACCCAAGTGAACTATTTACAAAACAGAAACAGACTCACAGACATAGAGAACAGACTTGTGGTCGCCAAGGGGGAGAGGAGGGATGGATGCGAACTAGTATATATACAGGATGGATAAACAAGGCCCTGCTGTAGAGCACAGGGAGCTGTAATCAATATCCTGTGATAAACCATCATGGAAAAGGATGAAAAAGAATATACATATGTATAACTGAGTCATTTGCTGTACAGCAGAAATCAACTATACTTCAATAAAATAAATTTTAAAAATGTGTTCTGGGCTTCCCTGGTGGCGCAGTGGTTGAGAGTCCGCCTGCCGATGCAGGGGACGCGGGTTCGTGCCCCGGTCCGGGGAGATCCCACATGCCGCGGAGCGGCTGGGCCCGTGAGCCATGGCCCCTGAGCCTGCGCGTCCGGAGCCTGTGCTCCGCAACGGGAGAGGCCACAGCGGTGAGAGACCCGCGTACCGCAAAAAGCAAAAACAAAAAACAAAACACATGGAGACCACTTCCAAAACTGACGTTTCTCGTTCTTTAAGTGTTCATTACACAACAGTTATCAAGGATTTATAAGATGTATATCTGAACAAGAGCAGCATGGTAAATTCTAGCTGCTCAGGTAGGGAACATAAAGGTAGGATGGACATCCATCAGTTTGTCTTCCCTCAGCAACTCTGACACAATGAAAAGAGCCGTGTTTCTAGAATAGTCATCAGGGTAATGAGGCACCTTCCCGGAAAGCCAGTCCTGGGAAGCTGGGGCCTACAGGTTTCTTCATGTCCATGAAGAACCTTCCAAGTGGAAACTACAGCCATGGTCCCTGACCTTATCCCAGCCCCCATAGCGTATGGGGTATGTCATATACAGAACTAGACCAGGGACTGGGAGGGGCCGGGGTGAGACTCCAGGCAAAGCTTCTGTCCTGCCCAGACCCGGGCTGGGTTGGAAGCTTGTTGGGAGATTCTGGTAAATGTAGCCACATGCTTGAAGTTAAATTTTTCACTCCAAGGCCAGTGTGTTAGTGCCCTGGGGTTGTCATAACAAATAACCACAAAAAGGGTGGCTAAAAAGAGCAGACATTTATCCTTTCAGTTCTGGGGGCCAGAGGTCCAAAATCAAGGTGTTTCCAGTGTTGGCTCCTTCCAGAAGTTCTGAGAGGGAATCTGTTCCACGCCCCCTCCTGGATCCTGGTGGGGACCAGCAACCGTCTGTGGTTCCTGGCTTGTAGATGCATCTCTCCTGTCTCTGCCTCTGTCTTCACATGGCCACCCCCTCTGCATCTTTGTGTTCTCCTGTTACAGAGACACTGGTCATGGGATTCAGGGCTCACCCGAAATCCAGGAATATCCTTAACTAGTTACATCTGTAAACACCCTTTTTCCAAATAAAGCCACATTCATAGGCACTGGGAATTAGGAGAAGGACGAATCTTTTGGGGGACACAATTCAATCTGCTACAGACAGAGAATAAGAGACAAGTCTGGGCTGAGATTTTTAGCATAGAAAGGGTAAGATCATGATTCTCTCTCATGAGAATCTAGTTTGGGGTGACTCCTAAATGGAAACCGCTGATCCACCCTCTGCCCGCACAGCCTGCATTTTTCTGCTCGTACACAAACTTGAAGTCAGATACACTTCCGAGGTGTTACGGACTGAATGATTGTATCCTCCCAAAATTCACATATAGAAGCCCTAACCCTCAGCATGATAGTATTTAGAGATGGAGCTTTTGGGAGGCGATTAGGGTTACATGAGGTCATGAGGGTGGGGCCCTCAGATGGGATTAGTGCCTCTGTAAGAATGCACTCCCTCTCTCTCACTGTCTCTCTGTCTTCTTCCCTCTGTCTCCTCTCTCTGTCTCTCTGTCTCTGTCTGTCTGTCTGCTCTCTCTCTCTCTCTCTCCCCTCCCTTCCATGCAAACACAAAGAAGAGGCCATGGAAGCACACAGCCAGTTACCTAGATGGCAGCTACCCATAAGCCAAGAAAAGAGAGCTCAGGATGAAAACTACTTTGCCAACACCTCGCTTTTGGACTTCCAGCCCCCAGAACTATGAGAATAAACCTCTGTTATTTAAGGCACCCAGTCTGTGGTGTTTATTATGACAGCCCAGCAGAACCACACCAGGTCAAACAAAGCTGCCGTCTCCAACTCAACAGTAGGACTGACAGCTCCCAGCTCATACAGGGCTACTGTCAGGACTGAGCAGGACAGAAGCTCCATTAAGACTGTTGAGGTCTTGAGGGTGAGGGCCACGCCTGGGCCTTGGAGGGAAGTCTATCAGCTGCAACAAACTCTGTCGGCTTGCTTCAACCTTAGAGATCCCAGCTTCCTCCTTTATCAAGAGTCAACAGTGCCCTCTTCCCAGGGCAGTTGTCAAACCCGGGAGAAAAGAGACGAGGTGCAGGGTGTGGCACCTGACACCCCTTCCTCCCCTCCCTCTCCACTCTCCCGGCTCACTGTCTGGGAACAGCAGCCTTTGATCCACACCCTTTGTCTGTTTGCTATCAGGTCAAATCACACTTCTGCGTGCGATTTTGGTTTCATCCTAAAAGTCATCACTGCCAGGTTACAGGTGGGCATAAAATTCAGGTTTGCCTCCTTTGCTTAACAATCTTAGCTTCTGATACTTTCCTTTTCTACTCTGAAAACGATGGCTGGTGGTTGAGTTTAAATCAATGTAAAATCCCAACCGATTTCCAAGGAGCGCAGGGTTTTCACACCGAGCAATGATGTGGCATGAGTGGCTGTTGGATATTCACAGACCGCAGCACCTCGTCTCCCCTGGAGAGAGACACAGACCCCCCAGGTGGGCCCCTGGGCTGGTATCCAAAGCAAACTTCCACCCCCTGCCCCGTGAACTCCTGGCTCCAACCCACAAAAGAGCCCACATGTATTACCTTCCTTGTTCAGAAACCCACTGACCACATTTTCTACCTGTTCACAGCTAAAGCCAAAAAGTGATTAAAAAATAAACTTCCGAGATATTCAAACAGACTGGGAGATTTTTCCTGAAATGATGTTGGCAACAAGCTGGGGTGTGGGAGCAGGACCAGGCCCAGAACCTGGAATTGTCCACGTTTCTAGAATATGCTGGTGGAGATGACACACCAGCACATTTTTACCAGACGATACTCTGAACCGGGGCCACCTGGCACTGCTTTATATGGTGACCCAAAGCAGGGCTCCAGCCTCCTCTGGCCCCAGCACAGACCTCAACACAGGAGCCCCAGCGGTGGGGACACTTGGGAACGCTTCCAGCCCCCTCCCCAGCCTCTGGAAGTGGGCGTGCCTTCCACTTGCTGAGCTGAATGGACCCCCAGTGGGCAACAAATGACAAGAGAATTCACTGGGGGCTGTTCTTCAACTTGCATTCTGCTGCCCCCAATTAAAAGGTGTCTCAACTAAATGTTAACACAAGGAAATGTTTTGCTTTTTGACCTTTTAATTTAAATAAACGGCGTATCCTCCTCACTGAAGCCCTCTCTGCAGCGCTCTCTTTTCTGTAAAAGTCACGAGTTGCTTCCTGGTGGAAGGGAACACGACATGGGTGACTTCTCAGGGTCACCTGGGCTCCAGCAATGTTTCATTCAGCAGGGAAGTGAGGTGGGGCGAAATCCAGCACCTTTCGCACCTTCGCTGCCCCAGGCAAGGCCCAGCTGGTCCAAACTGGCTTCTGCCAGCAAATCTAAACACAAGCACTAGATGTCACCACCCCTCCAAAGATGTCACTAAAACGTGCAGGGCAGGGAACTGGGCCGGAATTTCCCCTGCTGCTGCCTTTCAGGATTCCAGGATGAGGGGTCTGCGGGAGCTCTTGGTGCTCCAAGCTCCCAGCCACCATAAGCGCGTCTGGCAGCTGCCCACCTCCCCTGCCAGCCCCTCTCTCAGATGGGCCTGGCGGGCTTTGTGGTGCTGGGGCAGCCAGGAGTTCAGGGGGTTCTGGTCTCCTCCCAGCAGGCCACGCCCTCGGGAGGCTGTGCTCAATTCCACTCTGGCTCTGCTTCGGGTACAAGAGTCTGTCACCGCCTGCCACACTTACGGCTCTGGCTTCCTCTGGAAGGACAGGTCTTGCCGCAGGGTGGCTGGAACCGTGTCTCGGCCCGGGCGCTCTTCTGCACAGCTGTGCCCAGTGTTTGTGTAACCCTCCACTGCGGGGCCACTCCACACACTCACCGACAGATCCAGACCCTCTGGAGAGGCCCAGGGACCCCCGCTCTTCCCCAGGGCTGGAGTATCTTGCAGCTGGCCTGCTCTGAAGGCAACACCACCAAAGACATGCCAGGCCCTGGTCCCACCCCTGCCCTCGGGAGTGTGAGGGTGGCCGTCTGAGGAAAGGGGGCAGCAGGAAAGGGTGACAACTGAAACCAAGCAGGACCCTGTGGGGCTCCTGGGCACAGAAGCCTTTCCATGCCCCCCGCTTTTGTTTGTAGGGAACAGACTCCAGCCCCCATGACCTTCCCTGAGTTCCAGAGGGCAGATTCCAACCGTTGCTAATCACGGAAGGGAGGGGATGCAGAGACAAGGGAGGGGCAGCCAAGAAGCAAATAGAGCAGCCTTGGGCCAGGGTCCTGGTTCCGCCTCAAGGGATACACAGAGGGACTTCCCTGGTGGCACAGTGGTTAAGAACCCACCTGCCAATGCAGGGGACACGGGTTCAAGCCCTGGTCCGGGAAGATCCCACATGCCACGGAGCAACTAAACCCATGCGCCACAACTACTGAGCCTGCGCTCTAGAGCCCGCAAGTCACAACTACTGAGCCCACATGCCACAGCTACTGAAGCCCGTGGGCCTAGAACACGTGCTCTGCAACAAGAGAAGCCACCGCAATGAGAAGCACAACGAAGAGTAGCCCCCGCTTGCCGCACTAGAGAAAGCCCGTGTGTGGCAACGAAGACCCAAAGCAGCCAAAAATAAATAAAATAAAGGTCCAGTGGTTAAGACTCTGCATTTCCAAAGCAGGGGGCGCAGGTTCGATCCCTGGTCAGGGAATTAAGATCCCACCTGCTGTGCGGCGTGGCCAAACCAGAAAAAACAAAAAAGGGGGGAGTGTCTGCTTTTATAATAATATAATAATTATCATAGCATAATAATTAATAAAATCACATAGAATATAATATGTGATTAAATATCATATTATAATAAGTGATATTATTTATTTATTTTTATAAGAACTTAATAATCGTTATAATATCCACCTGCAAAGGTCGTAAGAACATCACAAGGGGCACAAGGCACGTGAAGTAGGCCCAGAGATGTACGTGGCGGAGACGGTCATTCCCACAGGGGATTTAGCTCCTCAAAGCAAAGGAGGGCGCACTCATCTCTACGTCCCTTACACCCAGCTCAGTGGCTGGCACCTAGTAGGTGCTCCATAAATAGGCTGGTTGCTGATTGAATAAAGGACCGCTAAACCCACCTAGAGGGCTGCGGGCCACAACACTGATCCACACCCTCCCACGGCAGCCCAGGAAGCCAAGGCCTAGGGCACCAGCCCCAGGGCAGAGGCGGGGTCCTGGGGAGATGAGCCCGGGCCTGGGGGAGGGGCACGGGCAGGAGGAGGACGGCCAGGGCCGGGCAGAGGACCAAGAGTGGAGAGGGTGCATCCTGGCCTGCCACCCAAGCAAAGGCCCCCCACCCTGACCCGAGCCCAGCCTCTGTGCACCCTCCTGACCCTCGTAGGACCCCTGAAGAGAGCACGGTGACTTGGACAGCCTGGGGAGGGTGACAGCTTGGCCCCCGACTTGCTGGAGCTAAAGGAAGCAGTGGAGGTGACTGGGGTTGGGGAGACAGGGCATCCCACCCACCGTCCACGAGCTGCAGCGCGCTGGACCTGCGGGTTTCTCGCTTGGGAGAGTTAGCGAACTTGTCTGCGCTCCCCTTTCCCTCCCCGGAAATACAGAATGCCAGCGCCGCCCGCAGCCTCGGCCTGGCTCTGTGTGTGGGACCTCTTCTGCCCCACAAGGTAGGTCAGAGTGGCAGGCCTCCCTGGGCCCACTGAGCTAAGTTCTCGGCTCACCGTGAGTCCCCAGGCCACTCTATGCCCGCTGGAGCCCACCCCCTGGCCACCCGCTGCCTCCCGGGATACTGGCTCTCGGGCAGGGGTCCTAAACTTTTGGGGGGAAGTTCCCTGTAGTAAACATTTTAGGCTTCGAGGGATGTACTGTCACCGTTGCCAGCAATCAACCCAAAGCCGCCCTTCCAGAGGGAAAGCAGCCACAGAGGATACACAGGCATGAGCGGGGCTGTGTCCCCATAGAACCTTATTTGCAAAAACAAGCAGGGCCCTGGGAGCCATGGCCTCAGACCTCGGTCTTAGAGTGAGATCCAGCCCGACGAGCCGCCCGGCCTGGTCCCTGCTGTCTCCCTCCCCTGAACTGGAATCCAGGTTCACACCCAGGCACACAGCCCTCGAAATCCCAGCCTGGCCTGGCCCCCTTCTGTGGTCTCTGCTCTCAGCGAAACCCACCTTGAAGCCAGACTTGGCACCTTGTCGTATTTTTTTAAAGCCCAGTCTGATATCACGGGTGAGCAGTGTCAGCTTTCCTGCTGATGGAGAAGAGGTGGCCCTGCGTGCCCCTCAGCCGGCCTGGATCCACGGTCTCTACCAGCTCTCCCCGCGTTCCCGTCCTGGGGCCAGCCCTTCACCCTGCTTCTGCCCTTCTCACCACTATTTCTGGGGGCCTGGCCCTGGCAGATCCCTTCGGGCCGCATATTCCTCAGGGACTCAGGACCCACCCTTCTGAGAAGTCTGAGGGCTCCCAAGGAGTTAATACCGTTTGCTGAATTTCGTGCTCTGTTTCTATGTCGGTGTGTCTGCTTGGCATCTTAGAGAATCCTCCACACCTGACGTGGGCCTGGGACAGAGGCCACACCCAACAGGTACTTGCTGAGTGAGTGAATGAATGAATGAGTGGACACAGAGAAGCGGAAGGCTTATCCATAGCGGAGCCCAAATTTCAAACCAAAGCTTTCGTTCCCAGTGAGGTGTCTCTTCCACCATGACAGCTGCCTCCTGAGAGGACTGGCACAGAGCACACACTGGGTTTCCCTATTTTAGGTGGGAAGCGGGGCTTTTCACCCCCAGACAGGATGTGAAGGAGACCAGTTGTCCACAGATGCGCCAAAGTCCCTCCCCTCTGAAAGCCATGACTTGCTATCCTCTTTAAGCAGTGCAGTGAGAGGGGCCTCCCTCCCTGCCGTCCCTTCCTACAGCACCCACCCTATCCGCCAGCCCAGGCCAGGTGGGTAAGCCGAGTCCAGGCAGAAAGGGAGCAGCGTTAGCAGGAGAGCAACCAGCCAGGGTGAGAGGCCGGCTTGTTTAGAGGGCTGAGTGGCAGAGCCTGGGGGCAGGTTCTTCTTCTGGGCTCCTCCCTCCACCAGCAGAAGCCCTCACACACGCAACCCTTCGGGGCCAGAAACTCTGGCGCGGATACACTACCCGCCCCCTCCCTGGCCCCCGCAGACTCCAGCTGAGCTGAAACCTGTCTGGGTTCTGGATCCCGTGTGCATGCCTGCCTGGGGTGGACCTCATGCCCTCCCTGCACGTGCCAGGCACTGCCCGAGGCTCCAGGAGAGCCTGGGAAATTCCCAGGCGGCCTCATCCCCAGGTGCCCCACGTGTGGGTCAGCAGCCCTGGCTCCCCCACCAGGAGACGAAGGAAGGGTGCCCTGTCCCGTCACTTACATCCCACGGTCGGCAAGATGCTCCTGAAATCGTTCTTCACATACTGGAGAGCCAAGCTGGACTTGCCCACAGAACCACTGCCCAGGAGAACCAGCTTGAAGATGCAGGCCTGGCCCAGGGCAGCCCCGGGCCGGGGGGCCCCATCCACCTGTGCCATGCCCTGCAGAGAGACAATGATGGACGGAGGCTGAATGTCAGATGCCGAATAATCTCAGCAAGTGCGGCCCCATGGAAGGCAGCTCCAAGTCAGAGGCACCTGGCTTGCCGCTCGGCACCCCATCTCCCCTTCTGGAAAGTGGGGCGAGCAATAGCTATAACATATGCCTGCTATGAGTGAGTGAATGGATGAGCGACTGAATGAATGAATGAGTGGACACAGAGAAGCGGAAGGCTTATCCATAGCGGAGCCCAAATTTCAAACCAAAGCTTTCGTTCCCAGTGAGGTGTCTCTTCCACCATGACGGCTGCCTCCTGAGAGGATTGGCACAAAGCACACACTGGGTTTCCCTATTTTAGGTGGGAAGCAGGGGTTTTCACCCCCGGACAGGGTGAAAGTGTTGTGAGGTGCTTGCAAAGCGTGTCCACGGTGCCCGGCAGGGGCCAATGCGTATGAACGGCTTCGTACCCTGCAAAGTAGTGATTGTGTGCTAGTCATCATACTGGCTCGTTGCCCTCTTTCCATCACCTCTCACTTTTGAAAAACCTATGACTTATTCCAAAAAGGTTCTGAAATACCTAAAACGTACAGCACTCTCTCAGCTGTGGTTCATGGATTCGAATTGGTGTTTCAAGAAAATCTATTTACAAAAAAGCTTGGTGTTTCAAGGATCTCAAAACATTGCATTCCTTCCCACTGTATTGAAAGCCTCAGAACCCACAGTGATATGCCCTGGAGAAAAACGGCTCTGTGATCAAAATTAATTTGGGCAAACCCTGCACATGTTTTCACTGTAGAAAATTTCAGGCATGTACCAGAACAGAGAGGATGGAGGTCGTTCTGGTGGACCTCAGATCTCCATCATCCACCTCCACAAGAATCAGCTGTAGCCAATCTTGTTTCACCCACTTCCTCCGAAGATTAGTTTGAGGGAATTCCTAGACACCCTATTTATTCTCCTGCAAATCCCGGTATGTGTACATGCATCCTCTTTTTCTCTGTAATTTATTTGTTGAAGAAATCAGATTGCCTTGTAGTTTCCAGTCTGGATTTTGCTGATTGCATCCCTAAGTTGTCATTGAATGTGTTCCCTTGAACCCTGATTTTCTGTAGCTTGGTGGCTCAGAACAGAAATCTGATTGGATATAGGCTATCTTTTGGCAAGAATACTGTCGTGAGTGTGGTGGGCATTTCCTCAGGAGGTAACAGCCATTGAAAACTGTCCCTGTGTCCACTGTCTCATTCGGGGGCTGCAAACTGGTGGCATTCCACTGTTATCATTTTGTCTTCGTCTACTATCTGGATTGCATCTAGAGAAAACTTCCCCTGAAATATACCCAAACCCACCTCAGAGCTAGCCCGTCCAGTGAGCAGAGCCTCTCCCACCTCATTGCAGTGGGTGGGAATGGAGGAAGGGAAGGGATTTTGAAGAGGGAGGGAGAAAAGCGAGAGCAGTAGGAAGCAGACCCTGTTTCCTCGCTGTCCCCAACAAGCAGCCACAGCTACAGACTGGTCTGGTCTGCCCTGTGGGGACAAAAGGAAAAGAATCGAGTTTGGGATCAAAGTTTAAAAGCCAACAGGACGGAGTCCTAAATACCAACAAGACTTTCTAAACAGAAGGTGACTGGAGTTACAGGGTCTGGCAGAGAAGGGTTCACAGGCCCATCCACTCCCTGGCGAAAGGGACACAGCAGAGCTGAATGGTTATTGGAAAGCATGTCTGGAACCCCATCTTCCACGGGATGCTCTCAAGTTTCACCATCGGGGATGATGCTTAATTGTGTCAATGGATGACATCCCGCCAGGGCACCCTGCAACTTCCTCTGCATCCCGCAGACCCACAGCTGCCCCCAGGGGTTGGGGAATGGAGTTCTGCAGGGGCCAGTCCTCTCTCCAGAACCCACCACCCATGCAGGAATTCAAAGCAGCCCTTCTGCAGATTTCTGATCCACTGGTAGAAATTAAACTCAAAGGCAAAATAAAATAAACACCAGGAACAAATGGGGGCGCCCCCCCAAAGTGGCTGGCCCTCCAGCGATAAAATGACAGCCTATGATTCAGCTCTACAGGCCAAAGGGCAAATCAGAGTCCGGAATGAGGATTGAAGCCGCAGGAAAGATAACAAAAAGATGTTGGCTCAAAGTTCAGAGGTTGTAGAGCTGCTTATCTGTTGGCCCCACGGCTAATCATCTGAGGAATTTGCCTTACTGTGAAGCTGCTACGTCTGCTCTCTTCTCTCCGTTCACCTTGATGTAAATCCCTCTCCCACCACAGCCTCCTGTCTGGTCTCACAGCTGCCACCCTTACCCCACCCCCTCACCCCCGATCATGTGTCCAGTCCCCATAAATAGCAGTTCATAAAAGAGAGAAAAGTCTCTGCATCGTGGGGCCTACAGCTCCCTGTTCCTCTACTTGATGGAAATGATCTGTTTCCAGCTCTCCCTTAATTCGTAGAATTATTTTTTTCTTGGTTCTCTCTCTCATCGGGCTATAACTTCTCACGAAAGCAAAGACAGTATTCACTGAGATTACAGTAGGTGCTCAATAAATGTCTCGTGCATATCCATGGGGATGGCTTAGCAAGTCATAACTAGACAGACATGCTGTTTCCGCCGCATAGTTTGCACGGCCAGTCCAACCCCAGGGAGCTTGTCAAAAAGTGGGCTGGAGGCTTCCCTGGTGGCGCAGTGGTTGAGAGTCCGCCTGCCGATGCAGGGGACACGGGTTCGTGCCCCGGTCCGGGAAGATCCCACATGCCGCGGAGCAGCTGGGCCAGTGAGCCATGGCCGCTGAGTCTGCGCATCCGGAGCCTGTGCTTCGCAACGGGAGAGGCCACAACAGTGAGAGGCCCGCACACCGCAAAAGAAAAAAAAAAGAAAAGAAAAAGTGGGCTGGGATCTCTGCAGAAAGAGAGACCAGAGGAGGGGCATCCAGCAGGTGCTGGGACCAGCTTCCTCCAGGCAGCTCAGCCCGAGTGACCAAGAAAAGCAGAAAGTTACAGGTTTAAAGGCAACCCGGCATTCAGATTCAGACAACGTATTCAGATGCGGCTGCTGTAAAAGCACGTAAAACCTTTACCAACTTAAAGTGGTTTTGCCTCCTTAAAGAGGTGGGTTGACTAACCAAACCCGGAGTTACGGTACAGAGACAGCACTACGCATGCGCAAGGCGGGAGCCCACGTCTCCAGGATGACCCCCCAACCAAAAAGCTCCAGACTAGGGAACTCAAAGAATAGAAATGTTGCCACCAGAGCCCTTTAGGAAGGACAGGTCCTTTAATAAGGAAAATCTGGCTTCCTGGAGCGCGCACGTAGCTTATAGGGACTGATTCAAGACTAGACGGTTCGCTTCCAAGTTTAAAATTCCCTGAAGCTCTTAAATTTTGCCCCAAACGTGGATTGCAGAGACACGTTTGAGAGCCTTGCCGGTCGACCTCGAATTAAACCTCTGTCTTTTCTCAAGAGCCAGTGCCATAGTGTTGCTTCTATGCTTGTTGGGCAGGGAGCCCTTGCCCTACAACACTACGGGGGAGGGGGGGACCAAGGCTAATGGACCCGCCATCTCCACTGAGACGCAGGGTGACCGTGTGCTCAGGGCCCTGCACGGCTTGGCTGCACACAGGTTTCTACTGAAGCAGAGCAAGAAGCCTCCATGGGTCTTGGCGTTACCCCACCCTACAGAGAGGCCCAGCAGCTTTTCTAAGAGAAAGATGCAGGAGTCCAAGCCAGAGCAGGCTCAAGGAGGAGGATGGGGTCGGGGGAGAGATGGACTGAGAGTTTGGGGTCAGCAGATGCAAACTATTATATAACGGATGGATAAACAACAAGGTCCTACTGTATAGCACAGGGAATTATATTCACTATCCCGGGATAAACCATAATGGAAAAGAGTATGAAAAGGAATGTATATATATGTATAATTGAATCACTTTGCTATACAGCAGAAATTCACACAACATTGTGAATCAACTAGACTTCAATAAAACAAATTAAAAAAAAATTTTTTTTTTAAGCCAGAACAGGCTGCCTTCACGTCCACACTGGGTTCACCAGGCACAAGCATCATTTCAGTCACTTACAGAGGCAGCAGGACCTGCGCTCCACCCACATCAAGAACCGCTGGTGCAATGAGCCTGCCGGGGAGCCGCTGGCCGGACCTCATTGCCCAAAAGACGGTCAGCTCAGTAGCAAGCCCTCACTTATAAACCACTTTTTTTTTTTTTTTTTGGCCTAATGTAGAGAAACAGAGAGTAGAGTGGTGGTGACCAGAGGCTGGGGTGTGTGTGGGAAGTGGGGTGATATTGGTAAAAGGGTGCAAACTTCAATTGTAAGATTCACAGGTTCTGGGGATCTCATGTACAGCATGATAATTAAAGCTCATACGGTATCATACACTCGAAAAGTATTAAGAGAGTAGAGCTTAAGTGTTCTCACCACAAAAAGAAATGGTAATTATGTGACGGGGTGGAGGTGTTTTTGCAATATGTAAATGTACCCAATCAACACGTAACACACCTTAAATTTACCCCATGTTATATATATGCCAATTGTCTCAATAAAGCTGGAAAAAAGAAACGCTTTTAAGAATGGAATTCCCCAGGTTTCTGTGCCACCCCGGGCTAATACCTTGTTTCTTGCGAAAGTACTTAAGGCACCTGCTCAGAAGCAGATATTCCACTGATCTGTGCTGTAATTTTACATAAAGAGAAAGTTCTAACACACCTACAGCAATTCTCAAGTATTTAAAGATACCCCTTTAAGTTTTCCTTGCTATTTATGTGCACTACTTAATAAAACTCTCCTTAAGTCAAGAAAATCTTTAGCCCCAAACATGTCTGAATTAACCGAAATCGGTGGAGTATGAATAAACATGCCATTACTATGATACCACATACAGGTGACACATCTCTTTATCTAAAATCATTATTTTTCAATAAATATAAACACATAATTATCAATACGGAAAAAATGAAATTACCCGTAATCCCACACCCTTAATACAACGAGGGATGGTATTTTGCCTACTTTCTTCTAATTTTTTGTATAAGAATCTTAAAAACAAACCATCATTTTAACATAAAATTATGCATCCCACATTAAAAAAAAAAAGTAAGACATTTGAAGGGCGGTTTTCCACATTACTGCATATGTTGTAGACGCATTTGACCTATGTGTGTTTAATGACCACATAGTACCCCTACAATGATTCCAATTTCCTGAACTATTTCTCTGTTACTGGATTTTTTACTTGGCTTTAATTGTTTTTTCTCTGTAATAAATAAGACTGAAGTAAGCATTTTCATGTATGAGTTTTCGTGTGATTACACGTTGATTAGAGGTTGAAGCCCTCTGTTCAGAGAGGACTCCAATTGAAAAATGTGACTCCTGACCCGGCCCCTGGAATTTCATGAAGACAGGGTTACTGAAGTGTCTCTAAACGCAGAGACGATCTCAAGAATGCCACATTCGTGATCGGGGCCAAGAGGGACACCCTGCGGAGCATTTCGGGGTTTCGGGCTTTTCATTTCTGACAAGCTCATCTCCTTGCACCAAGGGAAAAAGGAGAGATTGCAAGTCCAAACCAGTCTTCCTGGGGGAGGGTCGCTCCAGGGAAGCATCTGATCTGCCGAGTTCGTCGCCAGCGAGCACGTCCTCCTCCAGCTCTCCCCGCCCAGGCGTGTAAGGAATGCAGGGATTACTGTGCAGTTGTTTATTCTGAGGTCAGTAGGTAGCACTTGGGCACCGTGATCCGTTTGAAATGGATTCCTGTAAGGGCTCCTGTTCATTACGTTCAAGCCTTTAACTGGATTTTCCCAGAGGCCACTCTTTAAATAGGAATCTCCTTCCAGGACCCTGACCTAGCAAGCCATCGGGACAAACAAGGACACCTCTGGCGCTCAGGAGAACACACTCCTGGCTCTTCACTTCACCCTTTTGATTCTGTGCGTTGGGGCTCGTACACAGACACACATCAGACACAAAGGTGCAGGCACACATGACACACACGGATACACTCACACCCACATACATGCACACAGATACAAACAGACACACACACACACACACACACACACTCGACAAAGCACACACAAGTTTAAACAAAGGCACACACAGTCGACAAAGCACGCAGAGGTTTAAACAATGACTCACCTGTTCCCCAGGCCTGGTCACTTCCAGAGAGCCTGACACCCTATCATCACCGGGTCCCACAGGGCCCCTACGTGTGTCCCCTTTCTCCCCGCTTCTGGCCAGGGGAAAGTTTTGTTCCCTCAACAGGCGGGCTGGGGCGTGGCCGTGGCCCCGGGGCCAGGCAGAGGCTCACAGAAAACAGGTGAGAGGCAGCAGCCTTGGGCCAAGGCGATGCCCAGCCCCCTCCCCCAAGGCCTCCTCCCTTCCCAAGAGGCTCTCAGGGCAAGGTCTGCCGTGGTCAGGTGGTCACCTGCGGCAGCGGGAGGCTGGACCTTAATGCAGGCGCTGCGGGTGCACCTGGGCACCTGCTGGAAGTCACGCTCCCATCCGGTCACCCAGCTGCGCCTGAGTTTCTCAGTTTTGTTACGAGTCGCATTTCAATGCTGATTTATTTCCTTCTGCTCCTCCCTCGAGCTGTGGGGCTCTTTGTTGCGCTTGAAACTAGTAACCCAGAAGAGAAGGAAGTATTTGGGTCAAATGAATTCATTCCTGCCACAAACAGCTGGGCGCCAGCACTGGGGGCCCTGAGCCTGGAACCAGGGGCAAGGCAGGGTGTGCGGGTCCTGGGGTCAGACCAGCCCATCCTGTCTGGATGCCTCGGGGTGGGGGGCTGTATTTCCCTGATGCCTTCTCCCAGCAGCCTGACTGCATCTCCCGGAGGTGGCAGGGTCTAGGCACAAGACGAGGGAAGGGGACATTTTCCTCGTCCTCCCAAATTCTTCACACGACTCTAGCTGTGGAATTTCCCGCCTCAGCAATGATGGAATAGCCTCTTTGAGATAAGATTTTCAGAGTCTCCGAGCACTGGGGAAGGGGGAGCCAGATGCTGAGAAAGGTAGAAATTTGTGGACCACGAATCTGTCTGCAGACACAGTGTGCAGAAAGCTGGCTTTCTTTATGTTCTCATGACTCACCTTAATCTCAGTGAGACACGCTCTGTCAGCTCCGTGGTTCCCCTGCGCCCTGCGGGGTCCTGGGGTCTTCTGTTGGAGGGGACACCTGTGTAGGTTCCAGTGGGAACTCCCTCCCACCATCCCTCCAGGGTCAGCCTCTCTCGGCTGCACCCACACCACCCTGGGGACAGGGGTTCTTCCCCCACACGATCATTTCGTCCGGGGTGCAGCCACCTCCCCGGGTACCACCTCATAATTGTCCTGTCACTTTGGAGACTGAGAACCCCTCTCCCCTTTTGAATGATGTCCTCATCCCCGACCTGCAGACCGGGAACCAAAGGTCTGGGTGCTGATGCGCTGCTCTGCCCAGAGAACCCGTGTGACAGCGGGTCCAGCTCTGATGCAGGTGAAGGTGCTTTTCTCTAACGGGGATGGACGTCTCCCCAGTTATCGTGAAGCATCCACCTTCCTGCAGGTTGATAGGGGCACAAGATGGGAGGGGGCTGTAGAGATCAGCTTTGTGGCAGGAATGCAGGAGACAAAACAGTTAATAACCAGCGTCTAACACCCCAAATGGGAGTTTTGCGCCCGCAGTCAGACAGTAGGTTTGAAAGCCAGACCCTGTCCAAAGAAGAGATTTGGGGGTCCTCCCATGTGACTCTCCAGCCGCCATGGACCATGTTAGGGAGGGTCCCAACTGGCGGGCAGAGGGGGAGATGGGGGGAACGGGGACGCAGAGGCCCCCTGCTCACAGCTGCGCACACGCCTTTTCTGCCCACCCTCGAGGGCAGGGGCTTGCAAAGATCCTGGAGAGGTCTGGGGAGCCCAGATACGCCAGGGGGCTGGCTGGAAACCCCTAGAAGAGCCACTCGTGCCAGTCTTCTCTGTCCCCTCCCCTCCCGACGCTGCCATGAGGTCTCCGGTCACCCTGCCCTCCGAGGTCCCCAGCGTCCGTCTCGCAGAGGAGTGGGAGTAGAAGGAAGGCATCTGAGAGAGCGGGCATCTCACCCACATCCTTTCTGTGACTGCGGGAGACCAAGGTCCCTGCACTGGACACAAGTTGAGAAGCCCTCCCTCAATTTTCCAGAGGAAGAGGGCTCGCAGAGAAGTTCTGGTTAATCACTACGAAATAAAACTGCATTAAGAATTCTGTGACCTGTGGCCCCAGAACCCTCAGTGACTGCCGCAGGGGAGGACGTGTCACTCCCGGGTGCAGAGGAAAGAGCCCCAAGTTCGTCATGCTCCCACCACAGCCTGGAGCAGAGCCAACCCAGCACTCTGACAACCTCTGGGTGGATAGGGGCTCGGGGCCTGGGTACTTGTCTGTCAGCCTGTAACAAGCAGCCACCAACACGGTCGCCTACAACACACGCTTATTATCTCACAGTTCCCATGGGTCAGGAATCTGGGCACAGCCTAATGGGTCCTGTGCTCGGGGTCTCACAGGCTGCGGTCAAGGTGTCGGCAGGGCTGCATCCTTTCTGGAGCCCGAGGTCCACTGCAAGTTCATGTAATCTTGGTGGAACCCAGTCCTTTGCTGTTGTAGGACTGAAGTCCTGTTTTGCTACTGGCTGCCAGTCAGAGGGCACTCTCAGCTCTTAGAGCTCCCAAAAAAGCGACAAGCCCCCAGGCCCTCTCACACACGGCAGCTTGCTTCCTCGAGGCCATCAGGATCTCTCTCTGACTTCCAGACCCACTATCACAGGCCTCACCTGATTAGGTCAGGCCCACCGGGCACAATCTCCCTTTCCTTAACTCAGAGTCAGCTCATGAGGGACCTTAGTTACATCTGCAAAAACCTCTTCCCCTTTGGCATGTACTATGACCTAATCTCAAGAGTTGGCATCATTGTATCCAGGCCCTGGGCACCCTCAAAAGAGGGGATTAGCCAGCGTGTGGACACCTAGTGTGGGAATCTCGAGAGCCATCCAGAATCCTGTCTGCCTCGGACCTGAGCCAGAGCACACAGAGGGAGGGCACTGCTCCCCTGACCAGTGACGCAGAGGGAAAGCGCACCACTGGCAGGTGGTGAGAACCCACCCCCACCCCGGGGCCTGGATTCAGGCCAGTCCCCAACAGCCGACCTCTTCTCACCTCGAAAGGCCCAGGGGCACCATGAGAGGCCAGGACTCAGATACTCAGGAGGGCCTGGGGGCTGATTGCTTCTGTGGTCTTAGGGTCACCCTGCACAGCTGTCATTTGGGTGGGTCTTTTCCCTGAAACCTGTGGGTTCCTCCTGCAGACACCTTGGCAAGTCACTCCCCTCTCGACACCTGTTTCCCCACCTCTAAGGTGAGGGGGTTCCCTTCACCTCTGGCCTCTGTGATTTGGTCTCACGGCACAGAGAGCAAAGCCGGGGGCACTCATGCTTAAATCAGAGGAGGCTTTCCCGTGAGGTTGTGTGAGTCAGGCTCGGGGACAAAGTCCCTGGTGGGGAGGATGGAGACTTAGAACACAGACCTTCTAACCCCACTGAGACCTGCACCCCAGAATTATCACTGCTTATGGTGGAAACTAATCAAAGACAGCACATAAGAAATTTGCTTACTTGACCATAATTGATATTATTTTTATATGGCCATACTAACTTTTAACTTTCTCTCTTGGCATTTGTCAACTTTCCTGTATTGACATTAACAGGAAGAATTTCCACTGCACCAATTAATCAGGCCACAGATTCAGACAGGTACACTCATGGGCATATTCCCCCTTCAAAAGAAATGCAAAATTATAGAATTTTGGAGCTGAAGGGGCCCCTGGGGACTATGTGGCCTGAGCACCCAGTGGCTGAAGAACCCAGCAACAGCCCTGCTGACTCACGTCCCAGTCAGTCCCTGCTCAGATATCCACGGTGGATTCTAGATTCTAGGATTTGAGACGGTTCAAACATCAGCCTTTGTAACTTGCCACCCGCCTGACCCACTGCGGCATAAACATTTCTGAGATTTTTGAAGCTGTTATCAGGGCTTGTAACCAACACTGCCAACTGCCCGCCCAGACCTCCTTGTAAAAGGACCCCCCATGGCTCAGGTGATCAACACAGCTTTCCAGTAGATGTGCCCAGCGACCCACTCTAGGGATCTGGGGGAAGAGTAGCCTCCCCTTCCTCCTTGAGGCCTCCTTGCTGGGCTGTAGCTAAGGATCAATCTCATAGTGTGATAGACATCTGAGGTGCAGATCTTCCAGAATGTTCTTATCTCCTAAGGCCTTTGAGATAAGCAGGAATGACCTCCAGCCTTGCCCCGAAACCTGCACCCTCACTTATCTCAATGGAAAATTCCAGCAGGGGTTTCTGAACACCAAGTGAAATTCCTCAGCTCGACAATCAGTGCAGTGCAGGGCTGCCAGCCAGGCTGGGCAGAGCGGAGGGGAGGAAAGCAAAGCCCTGCCCCGGGGTGCCCAGGGCTGCAGGGATGCGACAAGGACCACACCGAGCAAGGGGGCTGCCCTGGTTCAGACACGGTCCAAAAGGGGCAGAGGGCGCGGGCGGAGGAGACACCTCGCTTGGCCGGAGGGAAGAGAGATGGGTATTTCCAGGGAGAAATACTGACACAAAGATGGACAGACGGATGAGAAACTTATGCACTGGCCCAGAGAAGGAAGGGTTTTCCCGGCCCCAGAGGCAGTGTGAGCCCAGCGCGAGCCCTGGAACCGCACACTAGGGGGCGCTAGGGGAGACCGCCAGCGAGTGCAGTCTGAGTGGGTAGCCGGGGTGAGGGTGGAGAGGCCTTGTACAATTCCATAAAGACTAGAAACATAGCGAACCAACGTAGGCACTCTTTATTGAGCACAGACTATGCACCAACGCTGTGCTAAGTCCTTAACTCAGAGTCTCTGATTTCATCCTCATCCCCACAGCAACCCCAGCCTGTGCGCCACCCCCCAGAGGGCCCCCTGCTGGCCTTCTGCCAGCCATGCCTTCCTCAGGGGAGAGGAGTCCATGGAACCAAGGGACATGACTACTTAAAACCCGTGCGCCTGACTTCTAGATTCTGAGATGGCAGAATTCCCTAGTAGACCTAAGCCCACTTCCCTGCAGGCCTCGGGGCTGGGTCTGCCCTCCGAAAGCAAACCACACCGCCAGTGTGTGTGCACCCAGGCCAGGAGGCAGCGGCCGGTGGGCAGAGTGGTTGGAGATGCAGAAAGACTTGATACTTGAAGAACTCAGTCTGCTCCCAGATCAGACATTGATATCCTGAAGCTGACACTGCCCCTAACCCCACCTCATTCAGTTCAATGAGTTACCATTTCCTGAATATGCTTGATACAACATGTAACAATCTGCCTGTACATCATAGCCTGGGGCTTAAGAACCTAGGCCTCATTTCTCGTCTCAGGGGGACACTATGTTTTAACTTCCAAGTACACCACTTGTAAATAAATGTTTTGAGTGCAGCTGTCAATGGGGGGAACATTTATTAGTTTGAACACATTTCCCATCCCATCTTTCCCACTGTATACCTTAGAGCAGTGGTCCCCAAACTTTTTGGCACCAGGGACTGGTTTCATGGAAGACAATTTTTCCATGGATGGTGGGGGGGTGTTGGGGGGATGGTTCAGGCAGTAATGCAAGTGATGCGGAGCCACGGGGAGCGGTGGGGAGCAATGGGGAGCGGTGCGGAGCAATGGGGAGCGGCTGTAAATACAGATGAAGCTTCACTCGCTCGCACACCTGCCGCTCACCTCCTGCTGTGCGGCCTGGTTCCCGAGGCCATGGACCAGTACTGGTCTGCGGCCCGGGGGTTGGGGACCCCTCCCTTAAAGGGAATTCTGTCTTTGCCTTCTCTGCTTCCTCCTGTCACCCTGCCTTCCATGGAGCATATTTCCAGGCCAGCCAGACTCCAGGCCTTACGTGGCTGACTTGGGAAAGTGAATAGTGAGGCATGGGACTCACAAGGAAGGAAAGAGGTAGGGACCCACCCCCTGCAGGGCAAAGTGAGCCAATATATCTTTTCCATACTTTGATTTTCAGCCTGTCTTCATGCTTAATGTACATCTCTTAGAAACAGTATACAGAGCTGAGTATTAACTTTTTGACCCTGTCTGCCTTCCAGTTTAGCGTCTGTTCCATCAAACTTTAATATAATTATTGATAGGGTTCTGTTAAGTCTATCTTGCTGTTTGTTTTCTGTTTGTTCCCTCTGTTCTTTTTCCTCTGTCCTTCTCCTTTTGATTTAATCAAGTACTTTTAGTATTCTATTCTATCTTCTTTACTGGTTTTTTAAGTACATTAGATTGTATTTTTCAGTCCTGTGGTTTCCATTTGGTTCTTTTCTAGAACCTCTAAATCACTCCTGAAATTCGCTCGCTATATGCATCCTTCCCTACAGATTCTTTACCGTGTTCACCATAGTATTTTAGACTCCTTATCTACTAATTCCAACATATGGTTAGTTTGCGGGTCTTCTCCTACTGATTGGTTGTTTTGTGTTTTTCTTGACCGTGGGTCACGTTTTCCTGATTCTCCATATGCCTGGGAATTGTTATAGTTTATCAGATATTGTGAATGATGTTATAGTATATCAGATATTGTGAATGATATGTTGCTGAGATTCTGGATTCTTTTCCTTTGAAAAGTGTTGAGCTGATTCTAGAAGCCAGTTAAATTACTGTGGATCATCTTGAACATGTGGAAACTTTGCTTTACACCTTGTTGGGGAGCTTGGTTTGCCTTTAATCCTAGGGTGAATCTTATTCCTGGCACATAGTCTTTGTTCCTAAGCTGAGGTCCTTCTGGGGTTTCAGTGGAAAGTCTGAGGGGTCCACCAGGCCCCTCTACTCTGCAGAACTTAAACTCCAAACTCACTCACCTGCAGCAAGGGAGCAGCAGCTGAAATCTCTGCTCAGCTCTTTAAAGCTTACAGGCATTGCTTTCCTCTGGGTTTCTTGAAGCCTCACCTGTGTATGAGCTCTTGAGGGGTCAGTTAAGGATTTGAGGAGCATTAATATGCAACATTTTGGACCTCTCTTCTTTTTAAGATTTCACCTCTGCATCCAACAACAGCAGAATACACATGTTTCTCAAGCTCACATGGAACGTTCACTGAGATAGACCACATTCTGGGTCATGAAACACACCTTAACAAATTTAAAATAATAGAATTCATACAATGTCTGCTCTCAGACCACAGTGGAATTAAAATAGAAATCAATAACTGGAAAATCTCCAAATTCATAGAGATTAAACAACACACTGCTAAATAACACATGAGTCAAAGAAGAAATCACAAGAGAAATTTCAAAAGATATTTAACAAGATGAAAATGAAAACACAGCTTATCAAAATTGTGGGGTGCAGCAAAAGCAGTGCTTAGAGGGAAATTTATAGCATTGAATGCATATATTAGAAAAGAAGATTGAAAATCAATAATCTAAGTTTCCACCTTAGAAACTAGAAAAAGAAGAGCAAATTGAATACAAAGTTAGCAGAAGAAATAATAAGAATGAGAGCAGAAATCAATGAAATTGAAAATAAGAAATCAATAGAAAAAAGTCAAAGAAACCAAAAGCCTCTAGCCAGGCTGAGAAAAATGAAAAGAACAAATAAGTCACTAATATTGGAAATGAAAGAGGGGACATCACTCAGATCCCATGGATATTTAACGATAATAAAAGAGTGCTATGAACGACTCTATGCCCACAAATTTGGTACCCTAGATGAAATGGACCAGTTCCTTGAAAGACCCAGTGTGCCAAAACTCACACAAGAAGAAATAAACAATCTAAATAGGCCTATAGTTATTATAAAGAAGTTGAATCAATAATTAATAATCTTGCAAAACAGAAAGCTCCAGGCCCAGATGCCTGTAATTCACTTGTAAATTCTACCAAGCATTTAAGGAAGAAATTATACCAATTCTCTACAATTTCTTTCAGAGGATAGAATCAGAGGAAGTACTTCCTAATTCATCCTATGAGGCCAGCATTATCCTAATACCAAAACCAAAGATATTACAAGAAAACTACAGACCAATATCTCTTCTGAACATAGATGCAAAAATCCTCAACAAAATATTCTCAAATCAAATCCAATAATGATAAAAAGAATTATACACCACGACCAAGTGGGATTTATCCCAGGTGTGCAAGGATGGTTCAACATTCAAGAATCAGTTAATGCAATCCATCACATCAAGACGCTAAAAAAGAAAAATCACATGATCATATCAGTAGATGCAGAAAAAGCATTTACAAAATCCAACTCCCATTCATGACAAAAACTCTCAGTAAACCAAGATTTCACCTCTCATTTTCCAGCCACTCAGGCAGCCAGACTCCATCCTCTGACTTCTCAGACCTGTAAGTTCTAGCTGCCCCTCCCTGAGCAGACCAGGAAGGGCCCTCCCCCTCTGAGGAACATCCCATTCACATGGATCTCATCCAGATCAGTTCCCTTCTTTCAAGGGTCAAATCCCCTCCAGCTTTTGCTTCTCACATCACTCTCCAGTGTCCTGAAACAGTGTTTTACATTTTATCCAGAGTTTATTATTGTTCTTTATGGGGAGATTAGTCCGGTATGAGCTCCTGCACAGTTACTAGAACTGGAATTCCCCCTGGAATCACTTTTTAAATTGTCTTTAGTTGTTGGATTGTATTTGTTTAAGGGGGAAACCAAGCTGTGATTGGGCCATGGGGTGCTGGGACTTATGTAGGTTAAACACCTATTTATCTGTTGGGGGACTGGCTCCATACACAGACTCCTTCACTGAAGGAGAGTCGAGACACTTCCAGAAACTGCCACTGAGAACGTGCGTTTTTCTGGAGGGTAAACTGGGAATATGTACCTATGGGCTGGACAATAATACAGCCTTTGACTCAGCTGCTTCCCCGCACGCAGAAAGCACCTAGGACCCCAGAGGGCAGAATCGAAGAAATGATTCAGTTCTTTAGTTCATCAGCTGATTTTAGCTACACTTCATGCTGACAGTAAAATTACTCACCCTCCTGCCAGCCGGCTGTGATGCACACAAGGCAGCCTTGGGAAAACGCAAAGCTGACAGCATAGGAAGGTGGAGGAGGGGCAGGAATTCAGCTCGATTTAGATACACGTCTGAGACGCGAGCCCCTTGTATCTAAGGGTTGTCTGAGCCCCAGGCTGTTGGGTTTCCTTTCCTTTTCCGGTGGTTCCTCAGCTTTCCCTGAGATTCCCTGGCTGACCTCCCTAAGGAAGAGGCTCTGGAATAGACCTTCTCCAGCACCCACCCACCCCTAACCCTCCCAAGCTCAGAGGCTCTTTGGAGGGGTCACATTCTACTCCTGAGGAGCCTTGGGTGGCGTGACCAACAGCAGAGGCCACAGGTTCCTGTGCCCACATTCTCAGCCAGGGCATGTGAGCGGGCGAGGCAAGGGGGCCTCAGCCAGGATGCTCTTGGTCACGTCCAGAGGCACCCAGGCAGGAGTAAAGGAAGATCCAGACATCGGGAAAACACATCTCCCATAAAAAGTGGAGAAATAGCACTTTGTCCACCCAACCGTTGTGTCCGCCGGTCGGTTCCCTCTGAGGCTGAGAGAAGGAAGCTGTTTCAGGCCTCTCCCCTGCCTCGGGGGGCATGCTGCAACCTTCGCCATTCTTTGGCTTGTATTATAGAAGCATCACCTCCATCTCTGGCTCCGTCCTCAGGAGGCCTTCTCCCCGTGATTGTGTGTCTGTGTCCAAACTTCCCCTTTGATAAGGACACCTGTCATATGGGCCCATGGCCCACGCTAACGAACTCACCATAACCTGATGACCTCTGTAAAGACCCTCTCTCCAAATAAGGTCACATTCTGAGGCGCTGGGGCTTAGGACTCCAGCATATGAATTCTCGAGGGACACAGTTCAACTCATAACACCTTGGATGTCATAAATACTCATGAGAAGGTCAACCAACGTGCTTTTGTGTAGGTCTGTCTCTGTGAAAAGCAACTCGGGCATTTGCCCCAGGCCTGGTCCTTTGGGGGTTCCTGAATCAAGAGGACGCCTTTGGACTCCAGAAGACTGTACTGCGTTGAAGAGTGTCCCCCAGATTCGTGTCCAAGGAACATCAAGGATCACCAGTAACCACCGGAAGCCAGGAGAGTGGCATGAAACAGACTGTCCTCAGATCTTCCAGAAGGAGCCAACCCTACCCACACCTTGACTTCCAAGCCTCCAGGACTGTGAGACCACAAATTTCTGTTGTTTTAAGCCCTCCAGTCTGTGGAGGTTTGTTACATCAGCCCCAGGACACCAGTACAGAGCTTAGCCCAACCCGTGCCCTCTGGGATGTTACTAGCCCGACACAGAACATCAGGCCAATCCTGGAGTGTTCCAGAGCACAGCCCTGCATGTCTGCACAGGTCACACTCCGTGATGCTAGCCCCCCATTAGACCCCCACCTGGGCCCCAGGTGACAGAGGCTGTGCACAAAGTTTACCCAGCAGAGGTAATGCTGGTAACACAAATGCACACTCACTATGTCACTTGTTAGCTCCAAGTGACTAAGACAGCTTAGTCTCTGGTTAAGCATTTGGCCACAACAGCAGATACCAAGAAGGCAGGCGGAGAGAAGGAAGAGGGCAGTGGAGCTGTGACAGCGTGGCACTCCAGAGAGGTGGCAGATTATGATTTGGTCCCTGGAACTGCAGAGAGCCCTGAATCACTTCAGCCCTGCTCCCATGAGATCTGCTGTGTGGCCAGCATTCCCTGCCACTGACATCTTCGTCAGTCTTAACAGCTGAAGAATTGGCAACACAGAGTCCCTGCCCTGCTGGCTGAACGCGGGGTGGCGGGCGGGGGTGTAGGCTGAGCTGGTGCCTCGAAGCCCCGTGGGTGACAGGGCACCAGGCACCGGGCACCGGGCACCAGGCACCAGGCACTGGGCACCAGGCAGGGGTCCTCGCATGGAGCTCACCTCCCCAACCTCCAGCAGGGGTGGGGCTCCCCATGGCCGCCCAGCTCCCTCCACCTGCTCTGTGGACAGGGGAAGCCTCGGAGCAGTGGGGCTCCCACCTCTCACCCCTGAAGCTGCAACCTCCCCCCGTTAGGGGCCAGTCTAGGGGCCAGTCTAGGGCCCACCTGGCCTCCGCCTGGCCCTCCCCACTGAGGAGAGAAAAGTACAGCTCGGCAAGCACAGAGAGAGGTTCAGGGCATGGCTTTGGTGTCTGACAGACTGGGGCTGGAGACTGCTCTGACCTTTGCTGGTTGTGTGACCTTGGCAAGTCACATGAGCTCTCCGAACCGCAGCTCCTCCATCTGTAAAAGATGAATAGGTCCAGTGGTTAGGACTCCGTGCTTCCAACGCAGGGGGCAAGATTTCAAACCCTGGTCGGGGAACTGAGATCCCACATGCTGTGCGCTGCAACCATAAATGAATGAATGAATGAATTAAAGTGCTTATTCTTTAAAAAACAAAAAAAAAAAAGGATAAAGTTGGGCCTTAGCCACAGGAAGTTGTGAGTACTGAAATATCAGGTATGGATAAGATCCAGCACAGAGCCTAAAAAATGCACTCAAGAGGGGATTTTTTTTTTATATTTCTTTTCTCTTTTATAAATTTATTTTATTTTATTTATTTATTATTTTTGGCTGCGCTGGGTCTTTGTTGCTGCGCACGGGTTTTCTCTAGTTGTGGCGAGCGGGGGCTACTCTTTGTTGCGGTGCGTGGGCCTCTCATTGCGGTGGCTTCTCTTGTTGCAGAGCACGGGCTCTAGGCATGCAGGCTCAGTAGTTGTGGCACACGGGCTTAGTTGCTCCGCTACACGTGGGATCTTCCCGGCCCAGGGTTCGAACCCGTGTCCCCTGCATTGGCAGGCGGCTTCTTAACCACTGTGCCACCAGGGAAGTCCCGAAAGGGGATTTTGAAAACAGTTTTTTTGGTTCCAAGTTACCAAACCAATTCAAGCTAGCTGGAGTAAAAGGGATTTTATGAGATATCTACTGAGGTTGTTCATGGAAGCAGAGGGAAGCCAGGCCTGGAACCAGTAAGTGAAGAGCTGTCACCCCCGGGGGGTCCTCTCTGCGTCCCGCATCTCTTGTCTGCTTCTCTGCACTCGCAGCAGCCTGCGGTTCTGGAATTGACAAGGGGCCGGCCCTGCCTGACCGTCAGTCTCTCCCCCTCTTCTTCCCAAAGTCCCACACAGTCACCCAGAGCCCATCAAAGGTTGAGGAAGCTGGAGGAGGTGGTTGAGGGTGGGGGACCGTGAACAGACACGGTGGAAGGAGGAAGCTCTGAGCAGAAGGGGCCCTCATGAGGAGGACGGGTCCCCTGCAGAGTGATGGCTGTCACATTAACAATCACCGTTAAACTGCCACACATGGCCTACAAACTCCAGAGCACAACGACCAGTCTGCTCTCGTATTGTTTCAACTCCTCAGAGCAGGTGTGCCTAAAATGCATCCTGATTCCAGAGAGGAAATATGCCCGAGCCTGTTCAGAAAGCCACTGCTATGGACCCGTGAACAATTCACGTGTTGAAACCTACTCCCCAGTGTGACGGTATTGGGTGGTAGGGCCTTTGAGAAGGGATTAGGTCATGAGGGTGGAGGATTAGTGTCCTTATAAAAGAGACCCCAGAGACAGCTCCCATCCCCTCCACCCTGTGAGGACACAGTGAGAAGATGACGGTCTTTGAACCAGGAAGCGGACGCCAGCAGCCACTGAACCTGCCAGCACCATGATCATGGACTTCCCAGCCTCCAGGACATGAAAAACAAATGGCTGTTGTTTATAAGTCACCCAGTCGGTGGTGTTCTTACAGCCCGAATGGATGGAGACAGCCACAGAGAGCTCCGGTGAGGTAGCAGCTCAGTGGATGAACCTCTCTGTTGCAAAGTCGCAATTGGAAGAGCCCTTGGCCTCGGTCTTGTCAGACTGTACTCTGTTATCCCCAAAGTGGGCTCTGTGAATTCTAGGCCTGTGATGTGTTTCCAGGGCAAGGATCCGAGGTCAGATGGGTTTGGAATGACTATTCCTTGCAATCCCTTCTCGGAAACTCGATGCCCATCTGTACACAGAAGACCTCGAGAAGCCCCTGTATTGCAAGCTGTTCAACTTTGTTTAAACCAGCATTTCCCACATTTACTGGAGCCCAAACACATTTTTCATGGAGCACCTATTATCATGCCCCGGAATTAGTGGTCCAGGAAACACGTGGAGGAAAACTCGCCCAGCCCGACACCAGCCCCTCCTCGGTGGGGAGAGGAGCCCTTTGGAGGCTCTCCACGCTGGCCGAGGCGTCCCTGTCCTCCCCTGGGGCCTGATGCTGAGGAGGTCCTTCCTTCCTTCCACTGCATCCGCGCCTGTTCCTCGGCCCCCTCGCCCCGGACAGTCCGCCCTGCTCAGCTTCTTCCCATCACGAAGTTCTCCCAGTTGACTTTCGGATGCTTTGCCTGTGTCCCACTCAAGTTTACTTCCTGAACTAGACGAAACTCCCAAGAGCAGTCCGACCAACACAGGATGGAGTGGACACATCTCTTCTCTTACACAGTAGATCTCAAAACTTATCTTTCATTCAGTGCTTATCAAAAACCTTCCCGAGTCCCCAGAACTGTGTCAGAAACCTATAGGGTCACCGAGAAGTACCCTCGGGGAGCTTCCTGTGTACTGAGGAGGCCAAAGAAAACTTCACAGAGTACAACAACAATATAAAAAGTAAATTATTCATGTCAGCAGTACAATACATGTTGCAATAAGAATAGACGGGTATTCCCGTCCTGCCCCTAGGTCCTTGAGGGCATGGGGAGGGGGAAGGGTAAGCTGGGACGAAGTGAGAGAGTGGCATGGGCATACAGACACTACCAAATGAAAAATAGATAGCTAGTGGGAAGCAGCCACATAGCGCAGGGAGATCAGCTCGGTGCTCTGTGACCACCTAGAGGGGTGGGATAGGGAGGGTGGGAGGGAGATGCGAGAGGGAGGAGATATGGGGATATATGTATACATATAGCTGATTCACTTTGTTATACAGCAGAAACTAACACACCATTGCAAAGCAATTATACTCTAATAAAGATTAAAAAAAAAAAGAATAGATGGGTAAGGCCCCCAAGAGTATAAAAGATAATCAGAATCTTCAAAAGCACGCAGTGCCCACCTCCCCCACCCCACCCCCCCAAGAAAAGTGCAGCCGATACATTGGAACAGATGCCAACACGGAAAGTCAGGCAGGGGAAGGCAGATGTCTGATCTGACTCCGTTTCTCTTTCTTGCTCTCCAGGTTTGCTGTGAAGCATGCTTCTCCCTAAATACTGCGGCCTGAGGACACGGTTAGTTTCCTCAGAACATGGCAGAGTGTGGAAGACACCTTCCCAGGAGGCAGGACGGGGAGCAGCGGCTGCGGTGAGCCTCCACAGGGGACGAGTCTTTCCACCAGGAATGGTAGCTGTGGAAACCCTGATAACACAGGAAACGCTGTGATGGAGAGTGAGGAAGGGGGTCTCTCAAGGACACCGGAAAAGGCTCTGCTCACCCTGGGCTCCACCAAAGGATGGAGGGTACCCACTTGCCTTGTTCCCAGGGGACATTCGATAAATACTTATCCAATTGGTGAGTGATGGAGTGAATGGTGGGTAAGCGAAAACCACAAAAACACAAAAGTCAGGCTTCCCACCTGAAGCAAGGCCAAGCACAGAATTAAAGGGCCATGTGAATGAATGAATAAATGAATGAATGAATGCCCCATTTCCTTTAGGAAATGAAATAATTTGAATATGGAATACATTTTGATAATTTGAAATAATTTGAATGGATGGTTTCCCCCCCAGCCAGTCTACCCAGAAAGACAGAAGCAAGTCCTTGCTCAAGACTGGGAAGCGGGAAGTTGATGATGTACCTTACACACTCACACACACACACACACATAGACACACACACACACACTCATACTCACACAAGCAGACCTGTGGACACGTGGTCCTGCTGGTCTCTTTGTTCTCTCTCGGCTTTGCACGGCCACATCTTTATGCCCTTATCTGGGCCTGTTCTGGAGCCCTTCCCCCCTTCAGCGATTGGCCCCGACCCAATCCTCAGCCCAGTCCCTGCCTCCTCCGGCCCTGCCCCTCCTCCCCATGGCCAGAGGCCTTCCTTCTGGGGAGCTGGCTTCTCATCTCTGTCCCATCAGGGCAGCCAGCGACTTTGGTCAGCAGCTAAGGTCTGGTGCTGAGTGAGGATCCTGAGTCCCCTTCTCAGAGTGACAAGACAGCGGTCCCTGGAGAGAGACAGAGATGGCTGCAGGGCAGAAAAAAGAATTCTCCCTTTGCCCTTCTGAGTTCTTGGCTGAGGTCCCTAAAATAAAACAGTAACAAGAGAAAAACAAATAGAAGTTTATTAACGCGTTTACCTCATGTATGCGTGGGAGATCCCCAGGGAAAAAATGAGTAACTCTTCAGGGGGCCTCAGCCACCAGCTTAAATACCATCTTCAGCTAATGACACAAGAGGAAAGGTGGGAGGTTCATACGGGAGATGAGCAGGTAAACAGGGTGAGGTTATGCAGCTCTAAGCTGTGTCTTCGCCATTGATAGGCGTTTCTTGTGATTTAGAGTCATCCTCTCTTCCTGGTACAGGGAAGGAGGCCCCCTTATACATGGAGATACCCTTTACACGTGTGGATTTCACCTACAAAAGGGCAACTTCTACCCTGTTTGCTGGGCTTTCCCTGGGTCTGCTGTTTCTCAGCTCAGAAGAAGCCTCAAGCCAAAAAGGCACATTTGGAGAGAGTGCATCCTGCTACCCTTCGAGGTTTCACACTAAATTTTCCCCTTCAGGCAGTGAAACCATGGCCCGCGAGGCCCGTATGAAAGCAAGGATGCAGCTCACAGCCTCCCTGCCTGGGCTTTCCATGGATACAGCTTCTTCCTGTGGGAACAAGTCCTATCCATCCGCAAAGCAAATGCTCCTTCCTGATTTTCCCAGCGACGTGCTCCGTTGGCGCAAAGCGGTTTTATCCCTCCTTTTGCCACCTTGAGACCCACTGGAGACAGGAACGGGGTCTCGTTCATCCTCCTGTTCCTCAGGCCTCTGCTGCACACAGTAGGTGCCCTGATGTACATTTCCAGCGTGCTGGACTCTGCCAGGCACTTTGCAGGGCTGTGATTTCTTTTAATCATCCCAGAGATGCTAACTTGCATTGCGATTAGATTGTACTGTGAGGAAAAAAAAAAATTTCCTAAGAAGAAAACCATATAACCTTTGCTCTGCTTGAAGCAAAGCTAAATTTTACAGACTGCTTGTAGCAAATTTTATAAACTGTTCTTTGTCTGGGTTACAAAGATATAAAGAACTTAACTTGAGCACAGACTGCAAATGAGTAAGTGGTAAACTATTTTTCTCTTCTGTTCCTAAAATAGCCCGGGTGCCGGCACAGAGAGCTTCATCTTGGCCCAGAACCCTTGAGCGCTGTTATGGCGGAGAGTAAAACAAGGTAAAGCTCGGGACCCTCCGGAGTGTTTTCAGTTGTTCGGCGTTATCCTCGTGCAGAGAAATTTCCAGTGAATTCCTCACAAGAAAGTCTCCAGAGCGCCATTCAGTATGACCAAAACTTGGTGAAATGTTTGTCCGATTTAAAAATTGGCAAATCCAGCATACAGTGTACTCTTAAAAGCTACGGCCAAAAATATGGCGAGCATCTTCCTATAATAATGAAAAAGATCTGAAACATCTGTGCTCAATTTCCGCTTTGGAGGACTGGAGTTGAGTAGTTGATAAGGTTGCCGTTTTGCTCATAAATACAGCGATTCCTCAAGGGGAAAAGCTACATTCACTAACGGGTCCACGTAAGTAGTGGAGAAACTCGGTGACTTCCTACTCAAGACGCCTCACCGATAAATAAGCTACAAGGATATATTATACAGCATGGAGTATGTAGCCAATACGTTATCATAACTTTAAATGGAGTATAATCTATAAAAATGTTGAATCACTATGTTGTACACCTGAAACTAACATAATATTGTAAATCAACTATACTTCAATTAAAAAATAAGTAGGCTTGGCTTCAAAGCAGAAGAAAAAAAGGCCTCACCAAATGTACAGATGTATACAAACTGTCAAACCCTGCACAGGTACCAGCCCACAACTATGATCACCTGTGCAGTACCGAACAGAAAACAGGGCAGATCAAACACAGCCTGGAATATTCCATGGCTCTGCCCTCCAGGTTACAGATGCTCAGTGACCACGAGAACAGAAAAGCTCACAGGTAGAAAGGACCAGGGGAAATGGGATGGATTGGCAGGAGAGGAAAAAAAGGAGTGAGCTTCATGATTCCGTTCACACATGCCACAATGAGACGAACTGGACTGTGAGAAAATCACCTTTTTGTTTCCGTGTCCTGACGTTACCTGTAGGCCTTCTGCTGGAAAACAGCACGCCAGTGGGTATCTGAGACCCCACAACAAGTAGTAGGGGAGAAATGGATGGAACCTCCCCAACCTCTTAAACCCTCCCAGGAGACAGGTGTCAAATAGGCTGACACCGAATATCCCTTCACAGCGCCTCTTTTTATCCAGCATCTCCACATCCTGGAGGAAGTGATGTGTAGTCAGTGATGGGTAGTCAGCGATGTGTTAGGTTATGGTCTTTCCAAGAGCCATTACGTTAAAACCATGAGTTTAATACGATGCCTAAAGGACAGATGCTCTCTTCTGTTGCCTGCTTATGTTTTCATTGGTTTGGTTGTTTTCCCATCATCATTTCTTTAAATACTCTTTTTTTAAATTGTATAATCAACACATAATACGATGCACACATTTTAAGTGTGCATGCTCTTGGACATGCATGTGGACACGCACGCAAAACTTCTACGAGTTGTGACAAATGTTTACACGCACATATGTAAGGTGACCAACTGGTTCCAGTTTTCCTGGGACTATCCCGTTTGAAATCTGAAAGTCCCACATCTCAGGAAGCCCCTTATCCCCAGATAAAACCGGACAGTTCGTCTCTCTGTGCGGCAAACACCTCACTGAAGATATAGAATATTTCCATCACCCCAAAAAGTTTCCTTGTGCCCCCTTGTAGTCAATCCACTCACCCTGCCAAGGCAACCACTATTCTAATTTCTATCGCCATAGCTTAGTGTTGCCTGTTCCAGAATTTCATGTAAGGAGAACCCTTCGATATGTGCTTTTTTTGTGTCTGGCTTCTCTCACTCAACATCATGCCTCAGAGCTACATCCACACTGTTGACTGTATTCGGGGTTTGTTAGTTCATATCGCTGAGTAGCAGTACATCTGTAACTATAATTTGCTTATCTGTTCGCCTGTCGATGGCCATTGGGTTGTTTTCAGCTTTGGGCTATTACGAACATTCTTGTGCATGTCTTTTTGTGGACACGCTTTCATGTCGCTTGGGTAAATACCAATGACTTGAATGACCGGGTTACGGGGTAAGTTATGTTTCTGAGAAACTTCCAAACAGCATTCCAGAGCAGCGATACAATTTCATGCTCCCACCGGCAACGAGTGAGAGTCCCAGCTGCTTGACATCCTCACCCACATGTGGTCTTGTCAGTCTTTCCAATGGTAGAATCCCAGCGGATGTGAAGTGATCTCTCACTGTGGTTTCATTTTGCACGATAGGCATGTTCAATACTTTTTGGTCATTTGTATATCCTCTTTTTTTTTTTAAACAAAAATGTTTTTATTGAAGTGTAGTTAATTTACAGTGTTGTGTTAGTTTCAGGCGTAGAGCAAAGTAATTCAGTTATACATATACGTATACATATATATATTCTTCTTCCAATTCTTTTCCATTATAGGTTATGACAAGGTACTGAATATAGTTCCCTGTGCCATACAGTAGGTCCTTGTTTATTTATTTTATATATAGTAGTGTGTATCTATTAATCCCAAACTCCTAATTTATCCCTCTACTTCCCTTTCCCTTTCAGGAACCATAAATTTGTTTTCTATGTTTGTGAGTCTGTTTCTGTGTCATAAGTAAGTTCATTTGTATCATTTTTTAAGATTCCACATATAAGCGGTATCATATGGTATTTGTATTTCTCTGACTTACTTCACTTTGTATGATAATCTCTAGATCCATCCAAGTTGCTGCAAGTGGTATTATTTCATTCCTTTTTATGGCTGAATAATATTCCATGGTATATACATACCACATCTTCTTTATCCATTCATCTGTCGATAGACATTTAGGGTTGCTTCCACGTCTTGGCTATTGTAAATAGTGATGCTATGAACACTGGGGTGCATGTATCTTTTCAAATTAGAGTTTTCATCTTTTCTGGAATATATGCCCAGGAGTGAGATTGCTGGATCATATGGTAACTCTATTTTTAATTTTTTAAAGGAAGCTCCATACTGCTCTCCACAGTGGCTGCATGAATTTACATTCCCATGAACGGTGTAAGAGGGTTCCCTTTTCTCCACACTCTCTGTATATCTTCTTATATAAAGTGTCTGTTTAAGTATTCAAATCTCTTGCCTGTTATTTAAATAACTTATTTATCTTTTTCCTATTGATTTGTAGGAAGTCTTTCTACATTCTAGATAGAAGTGCTGGGGGCTTCCCTGGTGGCACAGTGGTTGAGAAGCTGCCTGCCAATGCAGGGGACACGGGTTCGTGCCCCGGTCCGGGAGGGTCCCACATGCCACGGAGCGGCTGGGCCCGTGAGCCATGGCCACTGAGCCTGCACGTCTGGATCCTGTGCTCCGCAACGGGAGAGGCCACAGCAGTGCTTTGTCACATTTACATACTGAGGATATTTTCTCCCAGTCTGTGCCTTGTGTTTTCATTTTCTTACTGAAGTTTTTGTATAAGCAGAAATTTTTAATTGTGACAAAATCCAATTTATCAATTTTGGATTTGATGATTAGTGCTGTTTAAAAACTGTCCAGGAAATCTTTGCCTACCCCAAGTTTTCAAAAACATTCTCCTAGATTTTCTTCTAGAAATTTTATAGCTTTAGCTTTTAAGTTTAGGTCGAAAATATTTCATGATTTAATTATTGTGTAATGTGTTAGTTAAGGGTCAAACTTTATTTTCTCTATAGATATCCAGTGGTTTGGGCTCCACTTATCAAAAAAAGATTTTCCTTTCTTTGCTGAATTTCCTTGGTGCCTTGTTAAAATCAAGTGACCACTGTGGTAGCCTGAATCCCTGTAACCTGTTTTTTTTTAAATGTCTTTTTCTCTCTGTCCTTCAGTTTGGGTAATTTTACTGACCATTCCTCAGGTTCACTCTGATCCTTTCTTCTACATTATCCAATCTATTGCTAATACTATTCAAAGATTTTTTAAATTGGAAAGCTTTGTATTTTTCAGTTCTACAATTTCCATTTGGTTCATTTTTAGAGTCATCAAATCTTTCCTTAAATTCCCTATGTCTTCTTCCATTATATCCATCTTTCTCATAGTTATTTTATAGTACTCCTCTGCTAATTTCCACATCGAGGTCATCTGTGAATCTTTTCCAACTGATTATTTTTTTCTTGACCGTGAGCCTCATTTTCTTGATTCTTCTTGTGTCTAGTAATTCTTTATTGTATACTGGACATAGAGGACGTCACATTTCAGAGACTCTGGATTCTATTGCCTTCTTTTGAAGAGTGCTGAATTTGGTTCTATCAGGGAGGGGAGTTACCTCAACCCTTCACAGCACCTTGATCTTGTAGAGACTTGGTTCTAGGCTTTGCTACAGCATGTGTATTTTGATTTTCCTGTCATACCCCTTAGTCCTCTAATGTCATCTTACTATTAAGGTGTAGTCCTTCTGTGGTTTCCATGAAAGGCTCAAGGTGTTTGCCAAGCCCTCCAACTTGATAGGACTTGAATTCCTAACTTTGTCTTCCTAGCATGGGACAGCTGCTGAAATCTCTGCTCCGTTCTTCCAGGCTTCCGGCTTCCATGTGAATTTCCTGGAGTCTCACTCCACACATGCATTGTTCAGGACTCAGCCATGGCTTCTACATAAGTCAGTATGCAGATCTTGAGGCTTTGCCCTCTCTGCATCCCTTTTTCTGGGATTTCCTCACTGAATTGCCAGCCGTACTTGTAGTCTCAGACCCTAACATCTATTCCCAATCCAATAACTCTTGAATTATTTTCCCAGTGCACCTTGAGGACTGGAGAATATCCTCTGGGGAAGCGGATATCACCTTTTACTTTCCTTAATTCAAAGGTTGTAGCCGCTCCAGTCTCTATCTGCTTTGATTACTCTTCAGTGGGTACTTTTACATTTTGTTTGAGGTTTATAATGGTTATTGACAGGAGGATTAGTTTGAGGTAAGCTTCCTCTCCATCACTAGAAGTGAAAAGTCCTTATTTTTAAAACCAACTGAATTAATAGTTAATAAATCCCATGCGAGGAGAAAATTGGTATCACTGCCAGTCAGTGAGTATTTGTAGCATTTCTCTTGCACAAATAAAAAGAAAACTGGTCTTCACATCCTATTTTATATAGCACCATGTGAAAGGGCTCTTTATTCGGTCAAGCCATGAACATTTTCTAAACACTCATGGACCCATGACCCTGAATAAGGCTCTCTTGGGGGATGAAAAGACAATCCTGGGTTTGGGGCTCAGGAACGCTATCCCAAGAGTGCTGCAGAGAGCTGACTGAAGGGGTTGGCTAAGGAGCCGGTTCTGTGTGCAAGAGGACAGCCACTCCCAGCTTTTCTCCCTGGAGACAAGCATGGCATGTAATTATCCTGAACGTGACATCCTCCTGCCAAAGCACCTCATTTGTGCAAAATTCCTGCCACTCGGTAGCACTCAGTGGAGGTAAAATTATTACGGTAATAACACTTATCGCCAATAATTTCACAAACTTCAGCTTTTTAACTATCACTAGTCATGAATCACCAGTAACACATTTGACACCTATTGGGAAGCTCCAGAATTACTGCAAAGGCTACGATGGAGCCATTCTGGAGTTTGGGGTGTGCAACGTGATGGAAGTGTACTTCGGAGGGTTATTCTGACTTTGGTAGTTAGGAAGGCTCAGATAGGGACAGCACAGAATGGGAGCTCTGATGGCCCACGGACGGACTTCAAAGTATCACCCTTTAAAATTGTGCTCAATTTCCTGTTTAGGTGCCCTTTACTTTCTTCCTTCTTTTTTTTTTTTTTGGTGGGTGAGAGGAATCCAGCCTTCATCAGATTTTCAAAGGAGTTCACAATCCCCCCAAATTTAAGAATTATTGATCTAGAAACCAGACTTTTTTTTTTATCATGAACTCAATCACCAAATATTTTAAAATACCCCCCAAATTTTATATATTTATTTATGTGTAAATTATGTTCATAATCTATTTTCCTCTGTTATATCAGGGTACAATATCCATTAAAAATGAGGTTAATCATTAATAATAGGAAATGTAAATGTGTGTTTCAAATTGTTTGGGATGATTATTCATTGTTCTCATCATACCTAATAACCTGATACTGAGACCAGTGAAGATTCTGGAACCTTCTGGGACCTCCTGAGTTAGAAATATGTCTCTCATTCTCTTGTTTGTCTGTGATTTGGGGAAAATATTTTCTTGAGAATCTTTTAAATCCTTTGAAGCCATTTATCTACCCTTTGAGTCTTAGTTAAAACTAGACTATGTAACCCATAAATCCATTTCTCGTTCATGCAAATACATCAAAATATTCTGAAAATGGTCTAATGAGAGAGAATGCCATTAGCAGCCCCTGGGAATACCTTGTGTATCATTATGACATGACCTGTGACCACTTAAAGTGAGGTTATAGATCATACATTAACATTTGATCTATAACATTCTTATTTTTAGTTTAAAATACATATTAATGGAAGTTCTAGTATGTTTCTCCTGCACCCCAGTGTATTGTCTCATGCACCCCACCCTGGAGACCTCAAGTTCAGGAGATGATTTACTGCAAGTCACCCACAGGTGTGGCAAGGTGAACCAGGTACAGAACATCATGGAGTCAGCAAAGATGCGGAAGGGGGATAGGGATAGAATCAATCAGGGATGAAGGATAAGATAAATTTAAAAATCCAACGTGATTCCAAAGTTTTAACTCCAAGAGACATGAAAACATAACTGGAAGTGGTGGTATCCTGGGAAAGAAGAGGCATTTAGAATGACAAGATTGGGTCGGGAGAAGGATCAGTCCAATTTTCTGCTTTGAGATGCTGAGAGAGGAAAGAGACAAAGGCCAGCCGGCCACTGGAGACAAACCATTAACCTCCCCGGCGTGGTGGCGACCCTGACCTCAGCCAGCTCCCCTCTGGGCATGATTTTGGCTCCATGATCTGTCCGCTGCCTTTCAGGCCATCCTTGTGAGTGGCTGTGATTCTCCCTAGCCTTCCTCCAGCTGTAATCCAAGGGAGGTTTTTCCATCCTCTGTTAATTGGAAGAGTAAGGCTGGAACACGAGTGAATGATGTTTGAACCACATGGAAGGCTTTCTCAATGGACCCCAGCGAGTCAGCTCACGGCCCATGTGACTGTCCTTCAGAGGTCCCTATCAGAGCAGCTCTGAGTCACCCTCCAGCCTGGATGACTCCCCCAGAGATGCCCATTAACTTCTTCCCCCAGCCGGCTCACAGGCTTGCCTAATGAGGTCCCAAACAAAAGGAACACTGTGACGTGAGTGGAAAGTCCACGTGGGGTCCCCTGTGTGGTGCCCCTCACCGAGGCTGCCTTCACGTATTCATGGACGCTTCCTGAAGGGCACCTGTATCTTTGTGAAGAGCCTCGGTACCAGGCTTGGAGATGAATATATTGATTCTCTTGCCTGCGACATCAGACCTCTGATGCGGCTTCTCGGCAGTAACCCCTTGTGGGTAGTATAATCACCCGGAATAAGAAAAGGGCCACATGGGAGGGGCTAGTGCTGGTGGCACAATACGGCCTTCTAGGTAGAAGCAAGTTCGTGGACTACCACGCAGGAGAGGCTGAGAGTCCAGAGCAAATAGAAAGCCACAGCTTCTTGGTAAGCCTGTGGCTCAGCCTGATGGATGGGGTCTTGCAGGTTTCTGTATCCCTCAAGGGGCACCCCAAGGACAGGCGACAGCCACAAAGCTGCCTAATGTCCTTGCCCACCTCCCCATGCCCCAGCAGGAGCTGCTGCCCTATTCATTCCAGACCCAGGCCTCTGCGGAGAGGAGCTGGAGAACCACTTATTGATTGCCCGTGTGTCAAGCCCTGAGATACATCTTTATATGGACTGCCCCCACCCTGACAATGCAGGGGTCATATCTCCATGTAAAGGCAAGAACTGATTCCAGAGGGAGAAGCAGACAGTTGTAGAGCACATCACCAAAGAAGGAGGAAGCATACGGATGGTGGTTCAGGAGGTCATGACATCATGGGACCACCTGAGGACCAGCAACATGGGTTCTGATGATTCCCAAAAGGTTGGCCTTTCCCAGATGTGGGTGGTTGATGGGGGAGAGATGGGAGACAGAATTCACCCTCGTGTCTGAGAACACTGTGTAGGGACCGAACTATTCAGAAATACCTCCAGTCGGTCCCTGAGGCAGTGAGTCCCCTGTCTCCGTACAAAACCCAGGTGGGATGGTGAGGAGGGGGTTGGGACCTGGACTCAGTCCCCAAAGTCAGCCAGACGCTCTCATTATGATTGAAGCAGTGGCACATTCCGTCCCCAGTGAGGGCGGAAAGATGAGCAAATCATCAGATCAGCACAGAATTCAAGGGCTAGAATAGTCGCCTGATGTTCTGAGGAAGACCAGTGAGGAGAGTCAAGGAGCAGCCTGGAGAGTTGGGAAGACTTCCTCCAGAGTGGAGATGGGTTAAGAGTGGTTAAGACTCGGCGCTTCCACTGCACGGGGCATGGCTTTGATCCCTGGTCAGGGAACCAAGATCCTGCATGCCACGCAGCACAGCCAAAAAAAAAAATTTTTTTAATTTTTTTTGAATTTTATTTTTTTATACAGCACGTTCTTATTAGTTATCTATTTTACACATATTAGTGTATATATGTCAATCAAAAAAGAAAGGAGAGGGCTTCCCTGGTGGCGCAGTGGTTGAGAGTCCGCCTGCCGATGCAGGGGACACGGGTTCGTGCCCCGGTCCGGGAAGATCCCACATGCCGCGGAGCGGCTGGGCCCGTGAGCCGTGGCCGCTGAGCCTGCGCGTCCAGAGCCTGTGCTCCGCAACGGGAGAAGCCACAACAGGCAGCAGGTGTGGGGGAATGAATGAGTGAAGCCGTGGAAACGAGCCTGAGCAAAGGCAGAGTCTTCACCAGGCATCACGGGCTAAGGGAGCAGCGAGCCTCCAGCAGGGCTGCGGGCAGAGCAAGAGATGGTCCTCCAACCAGGACCATGTCACCTAAGGAGTATGGGGTCCTAAGTGGTGTAATGTGACAAAGAAGACTCAATCAACAGGTATTTCCTCAGTCCCTCCGCTGTGTCAGGTGTATGCAAGCTCCAGGAGTACAGTAATGAACAAGGTCACAGCCCTAATACCATCTGCCCTGTCGACCCACCCCACTGAAGTCCACTCAGGTGTCCTGAGCAATGGAACCTGGTTGCTCCCTCCTGTGTCGCTCCCCCACCATCTTTTCCCTGCAGTAAACCTCCAGCACCCTTCTCTGCCACTGCCGGGTCCCCGTTCTGTTCCCTCCTCCATCCAGCTCCCAGCTTGCTTTCTAAGAACCCAAACCAACCTGGTCATGTCACTTGGTTAGAAATATACCAAAATGCTGACTGTGCTCACCTCTAGGGGGAAAACGACAGGTGGCTTCAGGACGGCCCTGCCCTCCATTCTTCCCCAGCCGCACTAAAGATCTCCCCATACCCCAAATAGACCAGGAACTTTTGGTTACTGTGCTTCGGCAAGGGCATTTCTTCTTCCTTAATTCAGTACAGACAGCTAACAGTTACTCTGGTCCTTACCCTGGAAAAGAAGGCAATGGCTTTGTAAACCTCATCTGACCCTCCTATTCAATTTTAAATCCACCTTTAGAGAGTGGAAGGTAAAGCTCAAGTAGTCATTCCCTTTTCAGTATCTACTTCTTGAGAGCAGTTGACGTTTCAGACCTTTTCCTAGAAGCTGGGGACACAGGAGGGAAGTGGCAGGTCCCACAAAACACGCCGGTGAAGAAGGAAACGCCCACACCAACACGGGGGTTCTGAACGTGCTGTAAGGCTCAGGGGGCTGGCGAGATCCCACAGAGCGGGATCTGACCTCCCCTGAGCCTGACCCTAGAACCCAGCTTTCACCCATCTGTGAGGCCAGACCCCACTTCACCTGGGGCGCAGGTTTGAACCACGTCCCTGCACCCACCCCTGGGTGCAAACCCCTCTCTGCAGCCCAGTCCCTCCCTGCGAGCCCTCCAGCGCCCCCGATGAAGTGACCGCTGCCCTGGTGAGGTCAGCCCATGATTACCAGGGGGGTCC
>NW_020173945.1:3513150-3568893 GCF_003031525.2 Neophocaena asiaeorientalis asiaeorientalis
CAGCTCCCTTTGGCCGCCGCCCCCCCGCCCCGCCACGCGCAAGGTGGCCCCGGGCCGGCCGGGTGGGGGGCGAGCGAGCGCCCCGCTGTGTTGCGCCGCATGGTGAGGGTGATGTCGGCCCGACCGTGGAGGCCCGAGGAAAGTCCCCGCAGGCCACATGGCCCTGGCGAAATGACCCGCTCCTGTCGATAACCAATTGCCGTCTCGATTGACACACAAGGCGCAGCTTGGGCGCGAACCGGGGTCCCCGTGAATCCTGTTTCTGGGCCGCGCGTGCAGACGGGTTCAGGCACGCCGAGAGGTTCCCCTCAAAGTTTCCCCGGGCAGAGTTTATTATAGTGGTCGCTGATGAACTTGAAGTGTGGCGAACAAAAGGTGCACCGCCCGCGTAGCTGTACAAGTGCCTTTTTCTCCCCCAAGGATTCAGCCTTCAGGTTAAACAAACGGTGACGTTGGCAAAGATGCCCAGCAGATTGGTGGCAGCAGCCTCCCTGGGAAGGGGCGTGATTCCTTGGGCCGACAGTGGACAAGCTTGCTTTTTTACCGTATACCCTTCTGTACCTTTTGAACTGTGCACCTAGTGTGCTGACTATAGAGAATGTACATGCAGAGGCAGTGCCACCTTCCTGATACCCTCTCCTCCAGGTGCTGGAGTGTGATGGAGTTTGTCTGCATGTCATTATTATCACCTGGAAAACCTTCCAGGCGATTTAGGCCGAGGTGTCTGGCCGCCTCAGTCAGCTATTGAGGGAGGTCTACTCTGTAACCAGTTCTTAGGTGATTTTGCTTTTATGGACACATGGCTGTCAATCAGTATTTGTTGACTACTGAATGAATGAACACTTTTGTTTTTCTCCCTATGCGAAGAGAAAGGCTTTCCAGGAAAACTCCTATTCAACCCTTAAAGCCCACGGTAGATTTGTGTCCTCTGTGAGACCTCCTACATCGCCCCGGGGCAGAAGTCTCCCTGCCTCCACTCGGGTTCCACTAGCTCTCACTCCCTACGCCTGCTGTGGTAGTCACGTGGCCTCAGCATTATTTGTTCACTGGTCCGTCCCCCGTGGAAGGTGACCATCAGGCAGGCAGTGTCTTACCTTCGTATACCCGGAGCTCAGCACAGAGCCAGGCACATAGTAGGTGCTCCTGAGTCTCTGTTGCACTGCCTAAAAAACAAGAGGTACAAAAAGGCACTTACAGTACGTTTGGCTAAATATAGACATTTGCTAAATGTAGTAGCTTGAACATAATCCCCATCCCCTGTGAAGACAGTCCTTTAAGTATGTATTTAAACATAAAACCAAACAGGTGTTCTCTGGGAGGCCTGAGGTGACACGATCCGTGAGCCTTGTCTTTCTGGCAGTGGTTACGGTCAAAGGAAGGAGAATGAGGGTTCCCTAAGTCCACCTCGTATCTGCTGGATTGTATAAAGACAGACGGAAAAGGAAGGCCAGGGGCTGCTCCCAGGTGGACGGCCTTGAGGTCCTGAGTAACTGGGAGCCCGCGGTCCTGCCTCCCAGCCAGGGGACGCAGTTGGCAGTGACAAATTCAGACGTGAGCTTCAGACCTGGGCTCGAGACTGTGCAGAGCTCCTCGCGAGCTGTGCGATCCTACTCAGCCCCTCCCAGCCTCCATTTTCTCACCTCAAAAATGGGGAAGAAGAAATCCCCGAGGCTGTCAGGATTAAAGGAAGTGAGTAGCAGACATAAAGTGACTAACTAACTAAATGCAAGGGCTGTTCACACACACATCCTCCCAATAAGACCAACCATAGATGTGGCTGTTCCAAGTGCTGAATGGCACGTATCTGTGGTGTTGGAAGGAGCTGGTGCAACACTTTATGTTTTTTTTTGTTTTTTTTTTCTTTTGCGGTACGTGGGCCTCTCGCTGCTGTGGCCTCTGCCGTTGCGGAGGACAGGCTCCGGACGCGCCGGCTCAGCGGCCATGGCTCACGGGCCCAGCCGCTCTGCGGCATGTGGGATCTTCCCGGACCGGGGCATGAACCCGTGTCCCCTGCATCGGCAGGCGGACTCCCAACCACTGCGCCACCAGGGAAGCCCCACTTTATGTTTTACTACAGATTGGATTCTATTTCCCAACTGTGAAACTTAGAGTCACTATTCTAATGGCAAATATCTACTCAGTATGAAGTTCTCGAGAGTTCTTATAAAAATTAACAAAATCGTCTTAAGTTCCGTGCTTTCGTGTTTGCTCGTTGATTCAGCAGATACGTGCTCTCCAGAGCCCTGTCCTAGGGAGACTGGGATTCAGGGATGGACCTGAAGAGCATCGCCCTCCAGGAGTTGGGGCCTGACATAGATCAGTAACAAAAATAGAAGACAGGAATCTGAGATTTAAAGGATATCGTTCCCTGAAGGTTTCGAAATGAGAGAGTTAAAATTTATTGACGGGACTAAGACAGGCAATCAGAGGAGGCCCCCCGGGGGAAGTGGCATTTTGAGTTAGTCTTGCAGTGACAGAAACCCTGACCTGGACTGGCCTCCACAAGGGGAAATGATTTGGCTGGAGGACAGATTCCCGGGCAGCGTCACCGGCGCGGTGGCCCCTTTTCTCCATGGCTCCTCTGCAGCTGGCTCTGCTGGGCCGTCCTCTGCGGGTGGCCTCATCCCCAGGCCGCTTTGCTTTCGGCAGACTGGCTGCCGCGTTCCCAGGCCGCCGCTCCTGAGCCCACACCCCGTCTCTTCCGGTGGCTCCATCCTGAGAGCTAGAAGCATCTCCCAGGCCGCCCCTGAGCCAAGCTCTGTGACCAGGACGGTGGACTCAGCGGCGTGGCAATGGGGCAGAGGGGGTTTACCCTGTGATCAGTCAGGCCCATCCTGGAAATGGGGGGAGTTGGCTTCCCCCGAAGCACTTGGGGAGGTGTGGGGGGGGGGCCTGGACGAACCCAGGAGGCTTTAAGAAACTGGCAGGGAGTGGGGTGGACTCGGGTCAGGCCCCCAGGAATGTGTACTCAGAGGATAAGTGGAGCGTTCCAGGCAGAGGTGATGGAGTCTGGGACGGGGAGCCCGGAGCGGCTGAGGCAGGGCCCTGCTGGAGAGCTGGCTTCCCTGCTGAGAGCTTTGGACTCTCTGGGCAGGAGCTGGAAACAGGAACCCAGTGGAAGCGCTGCATTTATATTTCTGCAGTTAGTTTATGGTTTCAGTCCCGGCAAGTTTGTAGTAAATGGAGTTGTAACTTTAAAACACTGCAGCTACGTTAGCACGAGTAGCTTGTTTCTCACTGTCTCGTCTGAGGCGGGATTCAGGCAAGATGTTTTCAGGAGGAAGGTCCAGTAAGCACTCTGAGAAGCGCGAGCAGCGTTTCTCACATCCCCGGGAGAGGTGTTTTGAAAGCAGATATGTTTTTCTCTCCCACCGCCTTGAACGTTCTGCTAATGGTTTTTGGTAGCATCCCAAACCTCTCATTCAGCGCTCTGCTGCTAAGTGAAAGGATCTTTGCTCTCACAGTGCCCGAGGCAAGTCAAAGTACTCCTCTCCAGTGGAGAAGGCCTTTCCAGGACAGAGGAAGTCGGCTGCACAAGCTGTGCAGGCGGCATTAGACGGTCCTCGCAGCGAGCCTGGCATCCTCTCTGCGGCCGTGAACGCCGGTCGGTTTCCCTTCCTCGCTCACAGCACAGAGACCTCCCCCGTGACTGTTTCCCGTGGCCTCCTCTCCTAGGTGGTCCCACTGGGACGCTGCCCTCTGGGCCCACGATTGCCCCCGGGGGTGCTGGTGCACCTCCCAGATGCCCCCTGTTGGAGGGTGTCGACCCCCAGCCTGTGATTGTGGCTGTTCTGGGCTCATGGCCCCACTTCACTGGGTGGGGTCACTTTGCAGGGGCGGGGGTAAGACCTCCCACCCCAGGGGCAGCCCACAGCGATTGAGCCCGGGATGTGAGGACACAAAAAGCTCCACCCCCAGCCCACTTGCCTCCCAGTGGAACCAACTCTGTGGTGCAGTTCACACTCCAGGGCTCCCCGTGGGAGGACCCCAGGGCAGACTGAGTCCACCTCCTTCCCTGCCCCATCTGCTCCCTCACACCCCTCTGCTGGCCGTGCTCCCTGGTAGATCACGCACATCCAAATCCCTGCCTCAGGCTCCGCTTCTGGGCACCCCAACTTAGGACAGTCTCCATGTCTCATTCTGGGTGGTCCCATGAATAAAGGACATTCTAATCCTAAAGCCCCCTTTCACCTGCTGTCCCCCCACCTCCCGTCCTTCCCAAATAGTGCCCACAGATCACCCTGTCTTGAGGGACCCTGACTCCTTTTCTCCTCAAGCCAGTCTGGGGGTTGGGTGCACAAGCCCTTTTGCAGAGGGGCCTGGAAATCTGGTTCAGTTTGGGCCTCCACTTCACCTTTGTCCGGCTCTCAGCAGGTCTGGCCCCTCTGGGGTCACGCAGTCCAGAGGGAGCCCAGCTGGTGTGACACACGCTGCAGATACCCTGGTGCCGTCCCTGACCTCAGTTGAGATCACACCGCTGCAGGTACCCTGGTGCCGTCCCTGACCTCAGTTGAGATCACGCCGGCATTTACAGCACAGGCTCGTTGCTGCAGCCAGTTCCACTTCATTTGAACCATCACCTTCATACATTTTTCCCCAGTGAATTTGCCTTTCTGAGGCTGGCTGGTGGATGCAAACCTGTCAGACACTGGAGGGTGAAATCCGGCGTGGCCAGTGGTTTGGGACTGGGGGTGGTGTCAGGGCCCCACTTTCCAGCTCGGGAGCGTGTGAGGGGCATTCAGCACTGCACACACCGCCCTGCCCCAGACTCTAACACAGCTACCAGGCCCTTGCATAGTTGATCTTCCTAAGACAGCCACACACATCTTGGTGGATCAATAACAAGCGTTAGGAATGTGACAGGACCAGCGTTCCAGGCGGACTTTTCTCACTGTCTGATCTGTCAGGGGAATGGCGAGCACCATGCCTGTGACCTTGAGCTGTTTCCGTGATTCCCGACAAGATGGTTCTGGATGGAGCTGGAATTGGAAACTCAGGAGTGGACAGTCCCACTGGCCCCCGATGGCTTGTGGGCCCCACCCCACAGCTATTTCTGTCATAGGGCCAGCTGTCTCCCTCTCCTTTTTCTGGGTGAATCTTTAGTGACTCATGGGTTCAGTAGTCAGGACTGTGAATGCATGTGGAGGACCTGAAGGGTCTGCTCGGTAGAATGGAAATCAGAAGGCCTGGATTCTAGTTGAGCCAGTTGAGCCAGTTAACCTGTGAGCCTTGTCAGGGTTCAGGAGGGGAAAGGGGAAAGGGGACTGAGGTTGCTTTTTTTTTTTTTTTTAATATTTTTATTTATGTATTTATTTGGCTGTGGCAGGTCTTAGTTGCAGCGTGTGGGATCTAGTTCCCTGACCAGGGATCGAACCCAGGCCCCCTGCATTGGGAGCACAGAGCCTTAGCCACTGGACCACCAGGGAAGTCCCTGAGGTTGCTTTTAAGGCCTAAGGTGTGCCAGGTACTCCCAGAAACTTCACCCTCGTAATTATATGATATCCCATCAGAAGAGTTTAGAGTATCTCTATTTGACATAGAGAAAAAGGGTCCTCTAGTTAGGTCATCTGCTAACTAGAGGTGCCAGTTCGTCATCCAGGCTGTTTCCTGGGATCAGTGTCTTGGCTCCAGCCAAGGCCCTATTCCAGGTGGTGCCCTGAAGTCGAGCTGACTTGCTTCCCATCTTGGGGACCGTCATCCCCTGCTGACCTCTGAGCCATCAGGCATAACATTTCATGGGAGAGTCCCATATTCTTCTCTGCCTTACTGTGTCTCTCCTCTTCTTTTTTTCATTCTTTCATCTTTAAAACTTAATTTTTATTGAATTAAAGTAATGTATGTTTTCACCCTGGTCCCATACTCCAGGCCGTTCTCCACACAGCATTTAAAACATGTCAGATCGTGTCATAATGGCTTTTCATATCCCTCAGTAAAAGCCAAGCTCTTAATGGCCTTACAAGACCCTAAATGATCTGGTGAGTAGCTCCATGTTTGTAACTAATATGCGCATGCACTGTTTATTGATTTTTCAATTTTAGGTACCATCTGCTGGGCCCCTGGTTTGAGGATGAGGACTTGGGGTCTGTAGGTCTAGCTCAGGTCCTCTCCCCACCTTTCTCTCTCCTTATCTTCACACCATATTACATTGTACTTTTAGGTTAGATGAATGGTCACTGGCCGAACAATAGGCTGGTTAAGAGTATGGTTGCTAGGGTCAGGTTTCCTGGGTTCAGTTCCTGGTCCTTCCACTTCTTCCATGACCTAGAGCAAGTTACTTAGCCACTCTGCGCTTCCGTTCCCTCACATGTAAGATGGGACAATTTTAACAGCGTACTTCTCACAAGGTGGTTATGTGGGTATATGAGGTATTTCATGAAAAGACCTCAGAATGGGGACTGACACATGCTCAGTAAACACTAGTGGTGATGATGATGTAACGTGATAGTGTTAACTGCCGAGCCAAGTAGTATACTATAACATTTTTCCTTGTACAACCTTCTGCTTTTTCTGGGGTTAATTTTTTCTCTTTTTTTTCCCAACTGCTCATCTCTCTGCATATCTATCATACCTAATTCCTCACAGACTTTTCAATAGAACCCCTCACAATATTATTTTCTATGTGATGAAACAAATCTATCCGTTCCATTTTATTCCCTCCTGGAAGTCTACCCCCTGGAGGGCTCTGTCCTCTAGACCCAGTCTGCTCTGAGTGCTCTTAGGATTTGCTTCAGCTGCCGTTCCCTTTGCCGCCATTCTGGGAACTCCTTTTGCCACTTCTTTGTTGTTGTTGTTGCTGGATCCATACTAACTCATTTTGCTGGAGCACATCCTTCAGTAGCTTTCTGAGAGAGAATGCCTTTTCTAAGTGCTTGCATGTCTGAAAATGTCTTTATTCTACCTTAGTACTTGATAGTTTGTCTGAGTATAGAGTTCTAGGTTAAAAATAATTTTCCAGAGAAATGACAGAGATTTCTATGTATTCTCTGAAATGATTTCCAGCATGTACTGTTAACTAAAAATAGCAATGTACGGGAAGTAGATAGCATGCTGTCCCTTACGTGAGAAAAGCTATAATTTGCCTGCCTTTACAGAAAGAAACACTGGCAGAAAGTATAGTAAAAGAAACGTGGAGATGTAAGTGGAAGCAGGTTTGTTAAATGTAACTTTTCATACTCTTTTGATATTTGAACCATGCGACTGTGTTACCTATTTGATAAAATAAAATAATAAATATCAAAAAGTATAATTAACAGACTGTTTTCTACCACAATTTTGAAGACTTTTTTCCATTTGATTCTAGCTTTCAGGTTTGCTTTGAGAATTTGATGCCTTATATATTTTTAGTATCTTGTATAATATCTGTAAGCTTTTAGGATCTTCTCTTGATCCTCAGTATTCTAGATCTTATTTTTCCATTTATTAAGCATTTACTGGGTTCATTCAGTCTGAAAATTTGTATCCTAAAATTCTGGAAAATTTTCTGAAAATTGTCCCCTTCCCACCATTTTCTCTGTTCTCTTTTAAAGGAACTCCTGTTGTTGGAAATAACTTCCCTTTCCCCCTCATTTTCTAGCTTTTGGTGGTACTTTATGGGTGACAACTCAACTTTATCTTCCACTCCTTCTACTAAACTTACCTGTTCTATGTTTCATTTCTAAGATTTTTGTTTGTTTGTTTGTTTGTTTTGGGTCTTTGTTCCATTTTTATAGCATCCTTTTTGATTCACTAATGCAGTACCTTTCTTATCCTTCTGAGGAATATTCACTTTTGGTTTTCTGGTTTTTCCTGAAAACTTCTTTTGTTCCCTACATTATGGTCTCTTTCTTTTTGCCCTTTGTGTGCTGTGGCCTCTGTCTTTCATCTTGGAGCCTTTCCCAGATGGGTGGTGATCCTTAGATCCATTCAGATGTGAGAATGAGGCACTAAAAAACTGTGAGAACGATTTGAGCAAAGGCCAGGAGGGGAGATGCCAGAAGATGTGACCAGGACACCACCTGGAGTGCAGTGGGGTGGCTGAAGTGTTGGCACCAGACGTTAAGTCGTCCCTCAGGACACTGGCACACAGCCTGGACTTGAATCCGAGCCCCCTTGTCTTCAAGGCCAGTGCCTTCAAGGCCAGGGTCAGTGTTGGGAGGAAATGCTGCTTAATGCTAGCAAGCCACACCTCTCTCATTTGGTATCTACAGATGGAGTTTTGGTTTTGATTAAGGGGGTAGAAGGGATTGAGAAGAAAGTTGAAAAATAATCTGAGACATACCAAGGAAGATGTAATGTCCATACAGCCCAAACAAGAGAACTAGTCATCACAGTGCTTTTACTGAGAGTGGAATCCATGTCAAATTAGGTGAGCAAACAAAGAAAGTGATAAAAAAAATAAGAGTTTCGTAGCTTCAGGCATCATTCATTTATTTGTTCGGAAAATTCTCGAAGATGTGAGATACACTTTCCATAAAACAAATACAAAATACCTGGAGAGTTTAGGTAGGCAGAATGTGATATGGTCTTGGCAATGGGTAAACCCCTGGATCAGCAAGTATGGAAGTGCCAGAACCGTCCAGAACCTCCACTGGCGTATTATATTGCAATGTTTCCACCCACTTCTTGGCTTGGGGGAGTGAATGAAAAATCACACAGTGGTCATGATAACATTTCAGCATAAAGAACCCAGGAGATCTAAAGCTGCTCATTATGCTTTTAACCTCCCTCACATAAGTTTATCAGCTTTTCCACCCTTACCCTTGACTGCTTTTTACTTTTCACCTTCTTTTGTGATGTCCCTTAGGCACATGGGAAGATGTGGAATTTTCCAAGTTGACACTCGGAGAGATGGAATTTCCATGTTGATTGAACAACTAATATGACTCCACCCTGGGTGCCCTAAGATATTGCTAGAAATCACCCAGATATACTTTGAAATCATCCAGAGCAGTGACGGCCAGTAGGGCTTTCTGTGTTGATGGAGATGTTCTGTCTCTGTGCTGTGTGTCACGGCAGCCACTAGCCCTGTGTAGTAATTGAGCACGTGAAACGTGGCTAGTGCAGCTGACAAAGGGCACTTTAAATTGTACTTAATTTTGATTCCTTTAAAGTTAAATAGCCACCTACGGTTGGTGGCTGCCATATTGGACAGCACAGCTCTAGAGCAATGACTTATTCTTTGTTGAGATTTGCTGTCATAGAGGTGTGCTCTATAGTGCAGAAGGTATTGAGTCTCATGATAGGAGAGGAGTGAAATGGGAATGCAGGTGGACAGGGCTGGCGTCCCACAGGCCGGAAGTCAGTCCAGCGTGGGGAGAAGGTTCGGGGCAGTGGGAGAAGCACAGTCAGCCTTCTGAAGTCGTGTGTCTGTAGGCAAGTTAGCGTATCTGAGCTTCCTTTCCTTTGTCTGTGACAGAGGAAAAACTTTATCCGGTGGTTGTAGTAATGAGCCGTGCTGGGAAATGGAGAGCATCTCCCGGGTACCTGGTAGGTGCTAACCCAACGGTAGTTATTTTCTCCCTTCATCTCTACCAAGGGACAGCAGTCCTGCTGGACTGGCCAGGGTGTGCCTCAGGAACTACTGATGCAGAGACAGGGGTGAATCCCTCCCTCATAAGCTGAGGGCTGGAGTGAGAGGCGGGGGTCAAGGGGAGAGAAAAGAGAGCAGTCTGTAAAAAGTTGTGAGAAAAATACAGGAAAGACAATCTCCTGTGTGTCAGGAGGATACAGGCGGCCCTTGGGACTGGTTCCGTGAACTCAGTAAAAGCACTAACGGCTGCTGCTTTCAATACACTCAGTAGATAAGTATGCTTTAGTGTCACACGGCTGTGGACTTTCTTATAGTTTAGAGCTTATTACAATTCTTTGGCCTTTAGATGGGAAGGACCCTCTGTTTTCAACAGTAGTTGTGCTTCTTGACCTTGAACTGAAGAACCAGTAGTAAGATGCCATCAGATTTTTCGAGCTTCTTCCTTGTCAGGCAGCCAAGCCTTGCTGCCGCGCCTCTGGTTACCTTCCTGGAGATAACGGGCCACTTCACCCAGGCCGTGTCCTGCACCATTTATCTCTGGGCTTATCTGACATCTCAGTAGGTACTACTTTTCAGCCATGCCTGGAGCCAGCTCCAGATTGAAATGGCCACATGAGCTGGCATAAGGTGGTGGCCACGCAGCCTTCCAAATCTTCATTCCAGTTTCTTAGGTTTTTCCTCTTACTTTTAAGTCGGGGTTTCTCAGCCCCGGGATTACTGACATTGGGCCGGATGCTGGGAGGTGTCTGTACATAGTGGGGTATTTAAGAGCATCCCAGGGGGCAAAATGGCCCCATGGAGAACCCTTGTTGTACGTTCCGCATCTCCCCTGGGTTTGCACCTTAGCTCTGAACTGCATGCCTCATCTCCAGAAACCTAGATCCTTTGCTCTCCACTCTTGTCAGTGGCTGCTCCCCAGGAGGGCAAAAAGCACCAGCTGTGACCAAACTACGTTCACCTTGGAGCTTCCCCACGTAACCCTCCCGGAAATTAGTAGGCAGGGCCTGCGTACTCTGGAAGGCTGTGGTGGAGCTGTTTTAGGAGAAGCCGTGCAGACTCAGAAGCTGGGACTTCAGCTGCAAACTTGATTACACTTCGCTGTGTGCCAGAGGGCGCTTGAGCTGACGGTGGCGTGGGAGCAGCGTGGGGAGAGGCTAAAAAGGGGGGGATGGAATGGACCCTGAATGGCAGGCCTACGGAAGATGGGTTGACATGAAGGTGGGAGCTGGTGAGAGGGGGTGCTTTGCGTGACATCCTGTGGGCCCTCGTGGCTCCCTCCTGCCCGTCGCAGACACCCGTTTCCCCCCGATCACGGGTGTGCTCGAGGCCAGCCAGGCCAGCGCCAGGCCCGGTTCCGCCGGGACCACAGAGCGACGATGCAGGCCACCAGGCTGTGTCAGTTCTGTGTTGTCTTTCTCTCCAGGAAAGGCCCCAGGCCGGCGGCTCAGGCGTGCTCCAGGGATAACAGGGCCATGGTGGCATCGTTCACGTGGCCCTCCCGTGAGCACTTCCGAGAGCCAGCTCTGCCCAGAAGAGGTCGGGGGGCCACAGGCTTGACCTTCCGAGCCAGCTAGGGTCCAGTCCCCGCAGCCCACGGGCTCTGCCTGGTGCCTGTCAGCTTCATGCTGGGGACTCAGCAAGAGGCCACGGAGGAAGGAGAGACGCTGCCGGGCGCCGCTTGGACTCAGCTAAGCACAGCCGCCTGTGACCCCGCCATCCTGTAACCCTGAGGGTGGCATTTCCATAGGGACGCCCACCGCCTGGGAGAAGGAACGTCAGGCCAGTAAGTGGCCAGGCCTGGGATGATGCTTCTGGTGGACGTGACGTGCCCAAAAGGGCAGGGACAGGGCAGCCCCCCACAGCCGAGGGAGGGGGTCCAAGCTGCCACCTTGTTCTTTAAGAGCCAGGAGGTCTCTGAGGCCGGGCGTGACCCTAGCGCGCCCTCCTGCATCACCTGCTCATGCAGAATCCCAGGTGCGCTGCAGGTGGAGCGACAGGTAGGACCCCACTTCAGCCTCACCGCTGGGGGCGCGCTGGCGGCCCATTAAAACTCCAGAGCCCCTGGAGAGGCCCCCCAGATCACAAGGGGGCTGGGTGTCAAGCAACACGAAGACCAGTGACCAGCACAATTCCATAGGGTTAAAATTGTGCCCGTGTCTCCTAAGAGGCATGTTGCTTTTGTCATTCATAGCTGAACTTGTTAAAATAGATGACCAGACCTGGGCCCTGTGAGGACCCCACTGCGCGCCAGGGTCCTTGTTGCCCACACGCAGCGGGACACCTGCCTTTCCTTGCGGCTTTAGAGAGCTCTTTTCTTTCTTTAGAGAGCTCTGTGCAGCCTCCATCGCCCCGTTCTTCCTGTTCCCAGGGAAAGAACTGGAAAAATCAGCCGTCCCAGTGGCTCCCTCCCCCCCCCCCCCCACGCCCTCCCCCATCCCAGGGCTCTGTTCCCTCTAGATTCCCTTGACCCGAAGGCCTGTGAGTCACCGCTGAGGCTGCAGGGATGAGACAGGAAGAGACTGTTAACCACGCTGATGTTCTGTGTTCCATCATATTCCCCTCCCACGTTTAGACCTCCCGCTTCTGTTCGTTATTTATTTATTATTATTTTATTTATTTTATTTTAGACCGTGTTGGGTCTTCGTTGCTGCACGCGGGCTTTTCTCTGGTTGCGGCGAGCGGGGCCTACTTCGTTGTGGTCCGCAGGCTTCTCACTGCGGTGGCTTCTCTTGTTGGGAGCACGGGCTCTAGGCGCACGGGCTTCAGTAGTTGTGGCACGCGGGCTCAGTAGTTGTGGCTCGCAGGCTCTAGAGCGCAGGCTCAGTAGTTGTGGCGCACGGGCTTAGTTGCTCCGCGGCACGTGGGATCTTCCTGGACCAGGGCTCGAACCTGTGTCCCCTGCAGTGGCAGGCATATTCTTAACCACTGAGCCACAAGGGGAGCCTCCTGCTTCTGTTTTTATGTACAGTTTGCAAAGGGAAATGTACACATACAGCATCCCTCTCATTCTTTGAAAATTCAGCTTTAGGATTCCTTTGAGTTTAATCCATCTTTTTTACTTAGACTTCTGTTTTGTGAATAGTGTCACAGTTTTAATCTGCTTTTTCTTTCCTAAACATCTTTCCCAACTTTCCCTAAACAGCATGAGGCAGACAATAAATTATCCTGAGTACAGGACAGAGTGGGGAGTTGCCTTGCAGTTTAACCTTGTGCTCTACACTAGCCTGCTTTTTAAATACGATTTAATATAGAACAATGTAACAGGTGAAAAGCACAACATATAGTATGCGTCATATATTGTCCAGTTATAACGAATTCTGTTTATACTGTTCTGTATTCAACTTTTTAAATTTTGAATTCTGTCGGCTGAAGATACACCTGACCCGTTAGAGGATTTCATGGGCATCGTGCTCCCGGTCTCGGGCCCTGGCCGCGTTCCGTGGTGGTTGATTCATTTCTTCCAGAGACGTATAAAGGCCCAGCTCTGCCGCCAGCTGGATCTGGGACGTGGGTCCTTCGCTGTCTTGAAGCTTCAGTTCCTCAGCTGTAGGATGAGGGCAGTGGTGGTTGGGAGAACTCACCAGAGTATGCCCATCAGCAGCTGAGGTCTGGGCCTCCCTCCCCACAGAGGTCACTTCCTCTGGGAAGACCCAGGCCCACCTGTCTCCCACCCCGGGCCTGAGACGTGCATCCTTCCAGTGTCCCCAGCTCCTCCCGTCTCACGTGTTGGCTGGGTTGCTATGTCCTTTACTCGGCTCTCCCCTCCCCGGCAGACTGCGTGCTCTCTGGGGGCCGCGCCTGGTCCAGTTGCTAGTGAACCCTGCCCCTGGCACACGGGAGGCCCTCAGGGACCACCTGGTGAATGAATGTGAGTCAAAGCATAAATGGGAATTTCTCTGCGGTTTGCTGGTGGCTCCTACCTTCTTATTAAAATGAAAACCTTTGAATGTGGTATTTTTCTTCTAAGTATCAACAGTTTAAACTACCTTAATTATATGGAGTGGGTTTCATTGGTAACTCATTCCAAGTCGTGACGACCTCATCAGTTACCAGAATAGGTCAGGAGGTAGCGTTGTTCTATCCTCATATTGGTAACTTCATCAGAATTCATCAGAGAGAGGCCAGCACCACCCAGACACCACACTGAACTCTGCCACCAAGGCCGGGTCTGTGTTAGCGCCTCTTGGCACGTGCGATACTTTTCGTGTGGTGGAGAGCATTGTGGGAAACAGAAACCAGTGAAATGCAATTTTCTCCTGGTGGTGAGTGAGTGAACAAATGAATGGATGGATGAATGAATGAATGATTGAATGGATGGATGGATGGATGAATGGTTGGATGGATGGATGGATGGATGGATGGATGGATGGATGGGTGGCTGGAATTAGCCCTACTTCACAGTAACATTTGAAAATACAGATTCTTTTGAAACTAGAACAAGATTATTAAATATCTTTGATGGTCGCTCGGGTGTCAATATTTTCCAGAAGGCTGTTGCTAGCAGGATCTAATCTGGCAAGGTGTTGGCTCCTGCAGTGTCCACTCTGATTCCCCCCACCTCCACCTTGGCCAGTTTGGTCAGTGACCTTATCCACCGTTCGTGTACCAGGAGTTGGAAGGAGAAATAAAGCAGAACTTTCAGTCCTTTCCTGATCATGCTTACAATCGTTCCCTCTTCCAACTCCGCCTTTTTAGACTTTTCCCCCTCATGTTTCTCCATTGACTTGTTTTGTGAGGTTGGCACTTGGAAATAATCTTTGAATGATCCTGGTGGTGGGCCTTTGGACAGCACGTGGGCCGTCAGGTTCCACTGCACGTTGCCAGTGCCCCAAGCTCGCACTCCCTAAAAAGACGTTCATCGTGGGGGCTTCCCTGGTGGCGCAGTGGTTGAGAGTCCGCCTGCCGACGCAGGGGACACGGGTTCGTGCCCCGCTCCGGGAAGATCCCACATGCCGCGGGGCGGCTGGGCCTGCGCGTCCGGAGCCTGTGCTCTGCAACGGGAGAGGCCACAGCAGTGGGGGACCCGCGTAGCACCAAAAAAAAAAAAAAAAAAAAAAAAATGGTCAGGTTCCAGTCTAGATAAAACAGGTTAACTCAGATGAAACCTTCCCTTTATGTAGGTTCCACTACATACAATATTGTCTTTCCCTGATGAGTCACAAAGTTGCTACCTGTAAAGTCAAATATGGATTCCACTGAACATTATCTTTGGATCTGTTTCAGGCTGTGAGTTAGTTAGAATTAGGTTCAGATACATTATAACAGAAACGTATAAAGAGGGGAGAGCGGAAAAACCTCCTCCCCATACATAACCAATGGTAGCAGTTTGGAGTGTATGTTTTCTTAAAGATAAATGATCACAGAATAAATAGCTGTCCAAGCGTGTTTGACATTTTCATTACATCTGAACGTCCATCGTGTCCTTAGCTCTGCTAAGGTTGATGGCACTCTACCAGGGGCTGACGTAACTTGGAGCAGGTTCGTAGAACATTCTCCTGTGCAGTTTCCCTGTTGGGGAGCAGGGTTTGGACTAGAGGAATTTAGGTGTATTCATATACCCTGCCAGGTGCAATGAATAGCTGTCTTTGCCTGACCTTAACCTCTCCTAAGTGCTGTGGTTCTAAAAAGCCTAGCACACGCCAGGAGGAACTGAAAACATTAGGAGGAGGGGGACGCTGGTGGAACATGTCGGAGGCGAGTTGGGCGTGCAGATGGAAATTAAAACGATTAAATGTTGGAGATGTGCCTTGTCAACCAGAAAGCTTAGCTAGACTGACAATTAAGAGAAGGCATAACCTGTTCTAAGCGATTTTTTGTCTACTAAACTACAGACTTTGTACAGATTTCCCAGTTTTTTGACTAAAGTCTTCTTTCCGTTCCAGGATCCATTCCAGGATCCCACACTGCATTTTGTCATTGTGTTGCCTCTGTCTCTTCCAATCTGTGATGGTTTCCAGGCACTCTTGAAGAGTGTCAGCTATGCGTTCAGTAGAATGTTCCTCAGTTTGGATTTGCCTGATTGGACTGAGGTTGTGGATTTGGGGAAGAATTCAGAGGTGCCCTTTTGCTCACATCACATCGGGGGCACATGATACCAGCGTGACATCCCTGACGACGTCAACCCTGACTGCTGACCTAAGGTGGGGTCTGCCAGGTTCCTCCACTGCAGAGTTACTGTTTTCCCTTTCCCTGCTCTGTCCTCAGGAAGCAAGCCCCTAAATCCAGTCCATCTCAGGGGAGGGGACTTCTGTTCCACGTCCTGGAGGGAGGGGTATCAAAGAATGTGTGGTCCCAGGTTGAAACCATCACAGTCATTAGCAAATGTGGAGAGTGATACGTTGATGCTATGCAGATATCCTGGGTCGCCCTAAAGCTCATTGGTGGGTGCGCCATTCTTCTTTAAGTGTGAATGCAAAAAGCGAGTTATTTGGGGCATCCGGCGAACTTGAGAGCACGGGCTGGGAAGCCCTGTGTGTTGTGGCACCTGACCCGGCCTCTTCCCGGCCAGACCCCCGTGGCCTTTTCTGCTTCTCCTCGCTGTGGGGCTGCCGGCGGGGAGGGTCTCTGGGTCTCCCGCCCCTTTGAGTGTTCTACTCACTCACTGCTGTGGCCTGGATATGCCGACACCTCCCTGCCCCACACCCGGTCCCCCTTCTCCCACCTTCCACCAGAAGGGACGTTTTCCAGTTTTCATCTCCATCTTCCAGTTTTCTCACGGGACAGGCCTTGCTGCCTCTGCAGTGGGGATGAGATATGCTTGGGAAGATAATTTTCTCTTTTTTGGAGGGGGTAGGGGGAGACTAAAGAGTGGATCGTTATTGAATGGAGGTCTTACACGACGAATAGAAAGAATAATGATTTTTTTCATCTTAACTCACTGTCACTTTTCATAGTCGAGTCATTTATTGCCTAGTTTGAGACGAGATCTCAGTTTTTAAAAGCCCAAGTCTGGCTTAGAAGTGCTCTTGAACGCGTGACATCGTAAAGAAATCTACACGCGGAAAACGATCACCTTCAGTCAGCTGAAGCTCATTTTGCAGTTAAACCTAAATACCTGCGGTTCAGTGGACATGTTTTTTGCTAATTTTGCTCCCTGCTTTTCTACTGTTAAAGTGAGCAAAGACTTGAGGGGAAAAGTCTAGTGGAAAGAAGGGAAAATACAGTACCTGTCTTTTAGAAATTATCTTAAATAACGAGGAGCCATAGAATGTGAGAAAAATCAGAGAAAAAAATGCAGACCAGACTATTAAAGACGAAATGTCTAAATTGCCGAGAATTATAAACCTTTCCCTAGAAAATGTCAACGTGAAATCCACACAACTCCGCGTTCATCGGATTCTAGGGAGCGTTCGGAATTGCCGTTCTCCCTAAGCTCTGGCCTAGTTCTTCATCTGTGATAACGGTCCTTTTTTTCTTTTCCTGAGATTGATTACTCATTGAGGGCACCCTTGGTAGTAAGATGAGAATAACAACAACAGAGGGAGTGGTAGCAGCATTTACTGAGTGGTTAATACTCCTTGATTAACTCCCTAGATCTTCAGGGTGACACTATAAGGCCGTGTATAGACTGAATGTCTGTCCCCACCCCAACCCCTGCCCCAAATTCATATGTTGAAGCCCTAATCCCCAGTATAGCTGTATTTGGAGATGAGGCCTCAAAGGAAGTAATTAAGATTAAATGAGGCCATAAAAGTGAGCCCCTGATCCTGTAGGGCTGGTGTCCTCGTATGAAGAGCTCGCTCTCCACGTGTACACAAAGAAGAGGCCACGTGAGCACACAGGAGAGGGCGGCCGTCCACAAGCCAGGAGGAGAGCCCTCACCGTTAGCCACGCTTGCTGGCACCTTGATCTTGGACTTCTAGCCTCCAGAACTGTTGTGTAAACTGTTGTTTAAGTCGTTTATGTGGCTTTTTGTTATAGCAGCCTGAGTAGACTAAGGTTGGTAATATCATTCCCATATCAAAAGTGAAGAGACAGTCGTACAAAGGAGAAATGACTTGCCTTAGCCATCTGGTGGATTTTCCTTTACTTCTCATCATTTTGCTTTATGCATTTGGTGAAATCTTCAGTTTATAAAGGTTCTCAACAGTTATTAGCTTAACTGTAAACCTACCCACTTACAGTATACTAGTATTTTCCATGTTTGACTTTTTTCACATTGAATTCTCTTTTCTTTAGTGTTAATATTTGAAACCTAGGATAGGCTAGGTTTCGATGTGGTAACAAACACCCCAAGCCTGAGAGGTCTGACACGACAGAAGTTTCCCTCCTGCCCACAGTAGATGCCCATCACAGGTCTGAGGGGCTCACTGTGGCCTCGCAGGGACACTGCCCGGTAGTGGCTTCCTTCCCAAGGGCTTCTGCTGTCATCACAGCAGTGGGCGGGGGCCGCAACGACTTGTTCACTGGCTCTTAACACCTCTGTCCTGAAATGGCACACGTTTCAGGCACAGGTGGCAGGGAGCGTGCTGAATGGCTCCCCTGGCTGATGGGACGGCCTCTGTGCAAAGCAGAAAAGGAAGGAAGACCCGCCCCACAGGTGCGCTGCTGGGACAGGAGAGGGCCCCTCCCCTTAGGTGGGGCAGCCGGCAGGGTGTGTGGCTGGGTTGGGGGCAGGGGCTGCGTGGGGCTCTGGTTCTGAGCATGTTCTGTCCCTTAAGACGGCGCCTGGGAGCACCACGCGGGGAGCTGCTTCCAGTCACCTCAGCCAGGGTTTAGTTAGCGGGCGGGCTCCCCCCCGGGCCCGGCCCTGGGCTGCGTCTCAGCTGAGATGGGATGGGCCTTTGCCTCTTCTCAGCCTTCACAGGAATTGTTAGGAGCAGTCGGGGCTGCTGCCGAGACTGCCTTTCAGACTCTTCTTGATGTAGAAGCCACCTCTGCTTCTTGAATGTTCCAGAACCTGGGGGAAGAACTTACTCTTTTCCTTGATATTCTGAAGTCCTGAGGGCTGCCCCTGGCTACAGCAGCGCCCCGACCTCAAATTGAGGCAGTATCTGAGGACACTGGTCCTTTTGCTTTGTTTTGCTTTCTTTGTTTAGATTGTAACATCGCCTTCATTTTGTTCCCGTGTTAAAGTTACATTTGAATGACTTAATGTGGGTGGAGGCAAGCCCTGAGCCTGACCTTTTCCTGCGTGTCCCACGTGGCACTTGTGTTTTAAGATTGCAGGAGCCTGGGAGCGGCCACGACTGTCCGGCACATCTTCCTGGCACCTGCCAGCTCTTTCCTGATGCCATAATTCTCCTCTTTCCCTACTTTAGGGATTTTCTTTTCTGAAAGCATGTGGCAGCTCACCAACGGTGTCCAGAGTGCCCACCACAGGCTGGTATAAAAGACACCTTTCAGGTACTTACCTGGCGGTCCAGTGGTTAAGACTCTGTGCTTCCAATGTAGGGGGCCTGGGTTCGATCCCTGGTCAGGGAACTAGGATCCCAATGCCACCAGGCTCAGCCGAAAAAAAAAAAAAAAAAAAAAAAAAAAAAGACACTTTCAGTTCAGAAGACCTGAAGTTTAATCTCGCCTCTCAGGATATTTGCTTTGTGAACTTGGACAAGTCACATGACTCCAACTTTTCTTCGCCTCTCATGCTTTCTGGTGATAAGCAACTGAAACCATTTTTCCTAGAGACCACCTGTGCCCCCATCACCACCCCAGCTGTGTAGACCCAGGGAGGAATTATCTGGAGAGGGTCCCCTCCAAGCAGGAAGTGATGGCAGGCTGCCATGGAAAGGAAGGGAAAAGCACTGAAATCAAACAGTTTATTACCTCTCCCCTCATTTTCTCAAATTCCTGAAAGACTCACATCTTTTCAGGATTTTTTTCTCTTTCTCCCTTCTGGGTACCACACTGCCGTGAGATACATCCGTTCCGCCTCTCTGGCTGCCCCAAAGGGATCCTCAGAACAGCCAGGGCTGAAAGCAGAGAGGAGGCTGTCATCCGTTGCCTTACTTCCGTGGTCAGTGGCGTGGCTGCCGGGCCCGTGGCTTCTGCAGGAGCTGGAGGGGAGAGGCAGGGCCACAGTCTGGGAGCATCCATGGCCCCCACTGGGGACCCCCACTTAGCTCAGAGCTGGTGGTAGACAGCCCGGCCCCGGACCAGGTCCCTCTCTCCCCACCCATGGAATGAGCGCTATTTAATTATCTGTACTCAGCTGAGAGCGCGGTGATGGTAGATGCAATTATAGGTCAACCTGAGGGCATTCTCCATGTATTTTTAGATTTTATTTTCAAAAGGAAGATGGTATTTTTCAGGCCACTGTTGATACCGGACTGCAAAGGAGCTTGACATTTTTTTACTTTTCATTTTATTTATTCCTCTGTTCACTGTCTCCTTTCTCCCGCCGTGGAACAGCCACGGGGCTGGTATGAACCCCTGGGTTGTCTTTTTGTTCATGTCCCTGTTGCCTCAGGTATTCACTCCTTCTCTGACCTGACAAACAAGTCTTGACTAGCCCCTACAGGTACAGTGTGCTGGGGCCACAGAAGGAGAAGATGTGGTGCTTATCTCAACAACCTCACTTACAAATGGCCCTCCGGCCACTGGGCCGATTTTACCGATCACGTCCACTGTGCTGGAGACACAGCAGTGCTCAGGCAAAGTCCCCACCCCCTGTAACCCTAAAGATAAACTTCTGAACGGGCAGCTCTGCAACAATGTCAGGGGTTGAAAGGGCTTTGCAGAAAAGCAGGAGGAGAGGCGTAAGGAGGGAAATGGGATTGCCCTTGTGATGGCTTATCGGTGGGGGGGCTCCCTGACAAGGCGCTATCCCAGGTAGAGGGAACAGCAGGTGCGAAGGCCACAGGTTGAGAGCAGGCCTGAGCGGGGAGGCTGTGGCGCTGAGCGCAGTGCACCCAGGGAGACAGACAGCTGGGGGCTGCCTCCTGTGGGGCCTTCCAGGACGTTGTGAGGCTTGAGTTTTCTCTCCTCGTGAGATGGGTGGCTGTTGGACAGCCCCAGTGGAAGACGGCCCGCTCTGGCCTGTGTCTTAAGAGGATTCTTCATGGCGCCACGTGCAGGACCACCGTGGATGGCCGTGCAGTTTGTGCACTGCAGAACCCCAGAGCACACCCTGCAGACCGACTCTTGTATGCATGGCCATCACCTGCCTGAGCAGGGCTAGCCCTGCATGAGGAGCAGAAAGGAGGATGTGAGGGCAGAAGCAGGGACCAGGCTGGATGCAGTGACCCAGGGTGAGAGGTGATGGTCGCTGAACCAGAGAGGAGCAGTGGGGGTGGTGAGAGGTGGTCAGATTCCACATGCCTGTGCAGCCCAGATTGGCCATGGGATTGGAGAGGAAAAGAGACACCAAAAGAAGACCCCAGGGGTTTTGCCCTGAGCGACCGGAAGAGGGATGCTGAGGTCTGACAGAGGCCAGTCTGGGAGTTGAGCACATGTCAGTTTTAGGGGGAAAGACCTAGTTACCTCTCTTGACAACTCTGCTCTCCCCGACATGCTCCTCTGAAATGCTCCCCGGGTCCCTCTGGGGTGTGGATTTTTGATGCAGGGAACCCAGAGGTTAACTCATGGTCCCTAAGGGGTACGTTGACGTTCATTTCTACAAGTTGTATCACACTCTTTAAGTTGGAGGTTTATAAAAATGAATTTTAATGTAAAAAATTTCAAACGTACCCCAAATTAGGGAGACTAGTACAATGAGCACCCATCCATCATCTAGATTCAATAAGATTTCACCATATTTGCTTCAACCAGCTCTCTTTTTCTTTTTTCATTTGCTCATAATAAGCAAATTCCAGATACTGTGTTGCCTCACTCTTACACATGTCAGTATGCATAACTTAACAGCAGGAACATTTTCTTATGTGACCACAATGCTTTCACGCATGGCAAAACTGACATTAATTCATTGTATCGTCTAATACCCAAACATAGTAAAAACTTATGATTTTTATTATCTCAAAAATATCATTTTACAATTAGTTTCTTCAAATCAGGATCTACACGTAGTCCAACATCAAGGGCTGCCCCTAAGCAGCTTTTAATCCATGGAAGCTCCCTTCTCCCCACCATGTTCTTTCAGAAGCCAAGTCACTCGACCATTAGCCTGTCCTACATTTACATTCTTAGATTTACATTCTTTCTAAGGCACTGAGCCTTGAAATCCAGTGCATTTTGCACTGGCGGCACACTTGCTTGGTAGCTCACCTGCCCAGGAGCCACCTGTGGCAAGGTGCATTGGGCAGCATAACCCAAGGGGCTCTTCCAGATTCTGGCGAACCTTTCCCTCATAGGTGGTGCTGTGTGCTTCCTGTTGTGTCACATCGGGAGTTCCTCAGTGGTGGTCCCGCTTTTAGTGATCTGTGGGTGCAGGTCCTTCCACTGCAAACTTGCCCATCCGAAAAGCTATGGGGCTTTCACTTTCTGAGATGGGGAAAACTGAGAAATCAGGGAGTCAGGAGTTGATTTTTGCACATGTAACATCTGAAAATCCTATTTGACATACAACGGGAAAGTAAACGACGCAGTTGGATGTGAGCTTGGAACTCAAGAGCAAGATCTCGGCTGGGGATATAAACTTGGGAGTCACCAATGTATTGATGGTGTGAGTATAGATGACAGCACCAAGGGAACAAGGGCCAGTGTTGAGAGGTCACTAAGGTAAGGAACCAGCAAGGCAGGCTGAATGCTATCCCAGGTGCCAAGTGAGGAAACTATCTATAGAAAGAAGGGATCACCTGTGTCAGGTAACACCCATGGGTTGGGGAAGGCTAGGGCTGAGAAGTGACCATTGGATTTGGAAGTGACCTTGATGAGAGCTGGTTCGGTGGAGTAGTAGGGGTGGACACCCGATTGGAGTAGTTTCAAGAGAAAAGCGTTCCTTAAAAAATTTAACATAGAATTACTATATGATCCAGCAATTCCACTTCTGGGTACGTATCCAAAAGCATTGAAATCAGGATCTGGAACAGATATCTGTACACCCTTGTTCATAGGAGCATTATTTACAATAGCTAAGAGGGGGAAGCAACACAAGTTTTCATCAAAGTATGAATGGATAAACAAAGTGTGATATATATTTACAAGGGAATATTATCCATCCTTTAAAAAGAAGGAAATTCTTCTCAGATCATCCAGACAGAAAAATCAATAAAGAAACACTGGCCTTAAGCAATACATTAGACCCGATGGACTTAATAGATCTATATAGAATATTCCATCCAAAAGCAGCAGAATACACATTCCTTTCAAGTGCTCATGGAACATTCTCCAGGATAGATCACATGCTAGGCCACAAAAGAAGTCTCAATAAATTTAAGAAGATTGAAATCATACCAAGTATCTTTTCCAACTATAATGCCATGAGACTAGAAATCAACTATAAGAAGGAAACCTGTAAAAAACACAAACACATGGAGGCTAAAAAATATGCTACTGAACAGCCAGTGGGTCACTGGAAGAAATCAAAGAGGAAATTTAAAAATACCTGGAGACAAATGAAAATGGAAACACAACAACCCAAAGTCTATGGGACACAGCCAAAGCAGTTCTAAGATGAAAGTTTAAAACAGTACAAACCTTTTTCAGGAAACAAGAAAAATCTCAAATAAACAACCTAACCTTGCTCCCTGAACCAGGCTTTGTGGTTTCTAACTATACCACAAAGCTACAGTAATCAAAACAGTATGGTATTAGCACAAGAACAGGTACATAGATCAATGGAACAGAATAGAGAGTCCAGAAATTAACCCACACTTATATGGTCAATTCATCTACAACAAAGCAGACAAAAATATACAGTTGGGAAAAAACAACTTCTTCAATAAATGGTGTCAGGAACACCAGCAGCGACATGCAAAAATATTAAAGTGGACTACTTTCTCACACCATATGCAAAAATAAACTCAAAATGGACTAAAGGCTTAAATATAAGACCTGAAACCATAAAACTCATAGAAGAAAACATAGACAGTACTCTCTTTGACATCAGACTTAGCAATAGTTTTATGGATCTGTCTCCTCAGGCAAGGGAAACAAAAGCCAAAACCAAAAATAAACAAATGGGACCAAGTGAAACTGAAAAGCTCTTGCATAGCTAAGGAAACTATCAACAAAACAAAAGCCACCTACTGAATGGGAGAAAATATTTGCAACTGGTATGTCCAATAAGTAAGTGGTTAATATCCAAAATATATAAAGAACTCATAAAACTGATATCCAAAAAACAAACAACCCAATTAAACAATGGACAGAGGACCTGAATAGACATTTTCCCGAAGAATACATACAGATAGCTCCAGACACATGAGGAACATCACTAATCAGGGGAATGAGAGTCAAAACCACAATGAGATACCACCTCACACCTGTCAGAATGGCCATCATTAAAAAAGACAAGAAATAACAAGGGTTGGCGAGGATGTGGAGAAAAAGGAAGCTTTGTGCACTGTTGGTGGGAATGTAAATTGGTGCAGCTACTATGGAAAGAAATCTGGAATTTCCTCAAAAAATTAAAAATAAAACTACCGTACAATCCAGCAATTCAACTTCTGGGTATTTTTCCAAAGAAAACCAAAACACTAATTCAAAAAGACATATGTGGGACTTCCCTGGAGGTCCAGTGGTTAAGACTCTGCTCTCCCAACGCAGGGGACAGGGGTCGGATCCCTGGTCGGGATCCCGCATGCCATGTGGCACAGCCAAAAAAAAAAAAAAAAAAAAAAAAAACACATACGCACACCAGTGCTCTTTGCAGCATCATTTACAATGGCCAAGATACGTAAGAAACCTAAGTTTCCATGCATAGACAAATGAATAAAGAAGAGACAGTGTGTGTGTGTGTGTATATGTGTATATATATATATACACACACACACATACATATACACACAATGGAATACTACTCAGCCATAAAAAAGAATGAAATCTTGCCATTTGTGATGACATGGATGGATCTAGAGGGTATTATGCTAAATAAGTCAGAGGAAGACAAATCCTGTGTGATTTCAGTTAAATGTGGAATCTGAAAACCAAAACAACTGAACAAACATAACAAAATAGAAACAGAGTCATAGATACAGAGAACAAACAGGTGGTCACCAGAGGGGAGGGGGATGGGGGACAAGTGAAATAGGGGAGGGAAATTAAGAGGTACCAACTCTCAGAAAGTAAATGAGTCATGGGGATGAAATGTACAGTGTGGGGAATATAGTCTTAAGTTTGGAAAAAGGGAAGGAAGTTCTGTCACATGCTACACCGTGGATGAGCCCTGAAGACATTCTGCTAAGTGATGTAAGACAGTCACAAAAAGACAAAGACTGCATGATTCCACTTGTATGAGGTGGAATCTAAAGATAGGAAGAAGATGGTGGGGGCCAGGGGCTGGGGGAGCACGAAGGGGAGTTGGTCTTTAATGGGAAGAGACTTTCAGTTGAGGAAGATGAAAATAGTTCTGGAAATGGGTGGTGGTGATGGTTGTACAACAACGTGAATGTACTTAATGCCACTGAAGTGTACACCTAAAAATGGTTAAGATGGTAAATTTTATGTTATGTGTATTTTACCATAAAAGAAAAGGGTGTAGGGAGAGAGGGAAGTTGAGGCAGAGTCGGACTGCAGGGGTGAGGTGGGGAATGCCAGATGGGAGGTGGGGATGAGAAAGGAATTAAAAAAGAGAAAATGGGGGTCATTCTGTGAAGGAGTTTAGCTGTATAGAAGATCAAGGGCAATACATTAAAAATGTACAAAGTTAAGGAGAGAAAGCGATCACTTTGGGCCACTTCTCCATGGTGACCTTGGAGGCAGCAAAAAATCCAGTAAACTCTTGATTTGGTATAATTTTCAGGCCAGGCTAAATATGCTTCCAGGGAGTGTGTCTACAAACAGATCATACCAAACAGATTATATAAAACAGATATCTCTAGGGTGATGGAAATGTTCTAAAATTAGTGAGGCGATGGTTGCACTGCTCTGTAAATGTACCGAAAATCCTTGAATTGTACACCCAAAGGAGATGACTGGTGTGTGAAATATACCCCGGTAAAGCTGTTAAAACACACACACACACACACACACACACACACAAATGATCATGCTTCCCTGTAACCCGCCCTTGTGCCTTATCCACAGGCACCCTGTCCGTCGCCCCCATTTCACCAGGAAGGGAAGGTGGTCGTGGGCAGTGAGCCTCCCCTTCTGTCCGGGTCCCTTCACAGTCTTAGGACTGGAAAGCGTTCTAATCTAGATGTGTGACCTCATCAGAGGCGGCTCCCTGGGGACCTGGCAAGTCTGCTCCACTTCTGGGCGCCCACGGTCAAGGCTTCCCCGCAGTCGGGGACCATCAGAACGATGCCAGCAGGTGACAGCTCTCGGGTGTCAGCCACGCTCACGGGCCGTGGGGTGGGCAGCCCCTGGGGAGGCTTGAGGGTGCGCCCAGCTCCTCCACGCCTCCGGCCTGTCACTCGGCCTGGCGCACTGCTGTCGTCTGCCCCGGAAGCAGCAGCTGGGTCAGCAGATAGGAAAGCCGGGCCGGCGACCTCAGGCTTTCCTGAGTCTTTGTCTGTCTGCAAATAGCTCTGAGCCCAGCTTTTTGTTTGAGAGCCATTCATCACCTCATTCCTTTCCATTCTGTCACCCGGCCTGCGGATGCCATGAGGGCGGGCCGACCCGGAGGTGCTTCTTAGCGGGGAGGCACTTGGGCTCGGTGACTTGGTGGAGAGCAGCTGTTCCTGCCAAAGTTCTGGCTCTATAAATGGTGCATAAAGCATCACCGAGCTCTCCACTCAGATCAAACAGGGCCAGGTGACGAGTGCTCTCCTACATGCATGGCATTAAATCAAGCCATCATAATAACTTAGAGCTGGAAGGGGTCTTAGGGATTATTTATTTCCAGCCCATCTCCTTCATTTGAAAAACAAGACTCAGAGGGCTTAGGACTCGCCCAAGGATACACATCGATTCGCTGTCAGGACCCAGACGTGCTGCCATGTTTCCTGGCAGCTCTCCCGGGCAGGGCTGACCTCACTCCATCAGGCCTGATGTCCCCTTCTTACTATATTTAAATGCTTCAGTGAGGAGGTGCTTACAGTCCTTTAGCCCCAACAAGGCCTGTCTGTTCAGGGAGGAGATCACTCACACGTTCATCATTAGAGCAACGTGACGATTTTAGGAAATGGAGAAATGGCCGTGACTTGCAGCGGCAGTAAAATCTTAATCTGGAATGAAATTACTTCAGATCAGACTTTAGATCGGCCCCAACAGTGGATCGAGTTGTTATCCACATGATCTTAATGTTTTCAGTTTATTCCGGTATTTATAATATTTAGTTGGTTTCAGTTTACAAGCGACTTTTTTTCAACGTTAAGGGTGTCTGGCACATGAAAGGCATTTTAAACTCTTAGTTATTCTTTTACCATGTGAGTCAGTAGCTTAGAAACCAGCACATGGTGGCTTGAGACGTGGCCCCCCTGGGAGGGTCACCCAGCCAGGGGTGCTCAGAGCTGGGGGCGAGCCTGGGCTGGGGCGTGGACATCTCGGACGACTGACAAAACTATGTCTGTGCCCAGACTGACTTAGGAACTACTATTCTAGAGCACAACAATCAAAAATACTTTTTGAAATCACAATTGCCTAGCAAGGTTACAGTGATTTCAGAAGACGCTCCAGGCCACCAGAGCCCGTGGGGCAGGTCGTCTAAACCTCCTAAATCCACGGAAGCTGATCTTCTTGCTTGTGTTGTGATTGGATGTATATAGTTCATCTTTTTAACCTCATCATATGATTTAACCAAAGACAGTTCCGTGTATTCCCTGTAGAAGACATAGCAGCTCAGTGTTGATTGAAACCCAATCATATGAACAAAAGGAAAAGTATCCAAAGATATTTTTATATCTTTTTTTTTTTTTTGCGGTACGCGGGCCTCTCACTGTCGTGGCCTCTCCCCTTGCAGAGCACGGGCTCCGGACGCGCAGGCCCAGCGGCCATGTCTCACGGGCCCAGCCGTTCCACACCATGTGGGATCTTCCCGGACCGGGGCACGAACCCTTGTCCCCTGCATCGGCAGGCAGACTATCAACCACCGCGCCACCAGGGAAGCCCTTATATCTTTTTATATCCAAAAATATCCAAAGCCTCACGTTGAAATAATAAAAGACAAAACAAGAGAGACTACTTTCTTTCTCCTCAGATTATTATTGAAAAAAACCCCGTAATTCCAACAGGGCAGGCATCTCTTTCTGGTCTCTTCTTATTTTCTGAAATGTAAGCTCTTGGTTCCCAGTCTGAGATTTATTCATGCAGGAGACTCTGTCAGTTTTGTTATTAAGGTTGTTTCTCTCGTTTCCTTTGGGTTTTGACCTTGACCCCCTGCACCTGTAATTTGTGTGTAGGGATTGGAAGGATGGGGAGGAAGATATCCCTGGTACGAATTACCTATGTAGCCTTAAAAAAAAAAAAAGACCAATTTTTGGTGGCAATTGTATTATATATTAAAAACCAAATAAAGCAAAAATTGCCTAAGCAAATCAGTGCTACCTACATAATTTTCCCTTTTGGTTGTTTGAGATCGCAGCCTTCTTTTTTATGCAGTTAAGTGTTAAAGTAAGAATAATTAAAGAAAAGGTACTAGCTATTATACTGGGCAGGAGTGAGGCATGGATTTTTTTGGGGGGGCATGGATTTTGAAATCTTTGAATAGATTTACTCAAATAACATTTATGCCCTTTTTGGGGGACCAAGTTGAGATACATGGTTTATTATATTATTGAAATATTACCTTCCAAGATCAGTAAAACGACTAATATTTATTAAGCAACTGTATGTACAAGACTTTGGCTAGATTTTGAAAGCAGTGGTTCTCAGACACCTCAAAGCCACAGTGCCCAGTACTTCTGTATCGACACCAAGCATTGTGGAGGACAGCAGCAGATTTCTGATGGAATATCCATCCAACACACGTATGGTTACTTATTCATAAATTATACATGCACTACCACAATGAAAGTTAATTCATTGTACAGTACAAATAAAAATAGAAACTAAAAAAGGATGAGAAAAAATATAATGAGAAGAGTATACATTTCACTTTGGAGACGTAGGCCTATAGGGCAAAAATAAACATGCCTTATACCTGCACAGACTTTTACTTTTTAAGCGTTTGTAGACACTGCTGTGATCAGTAAGACAGGCAGAGGAAATTTAACATATGCAAAATTAGAATCTCGGAAGGAGCCAAAATAAACAGGACAGCATAAATATTTCGAAATATAAATTAATAAAACATCTCAGAAAGAAAAGAAGATTTAAATTTACACTGTGACCCAGGAAATAGAGTCATAGCACAATCAATACCAAGACATAGTCTAAAGTTTCTAGACAGCCACAATAAAGATTTCCATGGGAAACTAAGCAAAGAGATCAACTCACACATGAGGGGAAACACAGTCACGCTGGCCTCAGACTTCTCCATGGTAACAATCAAAGTAAAAGACAAGGGACTTCCCTGGTGGCTCAGTGTTTAAGAATCCCCCTGCCAGTGCAGGGGACACACGTTCGACCCCTAGTCTGGGAGGATCCTACATGCCGTGGGACAACTAAGCCCGTGAGCTACTACTACTGAGCCTGCGCTCTAGAGCCCGCGAGCCACAACTACTGACCCCACGTGCCACAACTACTGAAGCCCACACGCCTAGAGCCCGTGCTCTGCAACAGGAGAAGCCACCGCAATGAGAAGCCCACGCACCACAACGAAGAGTAGCCCCCGCTCGCTGCAACTAGAGAAAGCCCGCACGCAGCAACAAAGACCCAATGCAGCCAAAAAGAATTTAAAAAAAAAAAACAAAAACAAAGTGAAAGATAGTTGGAGTAATGGCCACAAAGCTAAGAAAAGGAAGGATGACCAAGAATGGTATACCCCAAACTGTCGTTCAAATTTGAGGAGGAAAAATGTTGTATTTGTTTATATATGCATAGAGTTTCTCTGAAAGGATGTGTACGGAAATAAAATCCCAGTTTTGAAAATGCAAGAATTCAGGAATATCACTCCCATAAGCCCTTCTTGAATAAACTATTAAAGACAACGTCTTCCATGTAATGTTGCTCAATGGAATCAGCTGGAGATCCTTTACAAATCCCTGTGCCCGGGTCACACCCCATACTAATTAACTCAGGTGCTCTGCTGTTGTCACCGACTTACTGGTATTTTTTGAAACCCCAAGTTTGAGAATCAGTGCAACCAAGAAGTAAGTAAAACACTACACAAAAGAACTGGCAGTGAACATTGTACCCACTGAGCTATAGGACTAAGGTTAAAACCAGTGTGGAAATGCTGTGACCAACAGGACCACCTGAAAAGCGATTACAAACCATGCAAGAATCCAGTAGGTTGGTTGGCTGTAAAGTACTGCACCGAAATCAGTAGCCTCCATATAATCATGCAATGACCAGTTAGAAGCTATAATGGAAGGAAAAGCCTCATTTAATAGCTGCAAAATACCTAAAATGCCAAGGAATAAGGCTAACATCAGCACAGTTTATGTGAAGTCATCTTTAAAACATTACCTAGAGATGCCAGAGATTTCAGTAGCAGGACAGGCATACTGTGTTCTTCAATGGGATGACTTAACTTCAGAAAAAGATCAAGCCTCCCACATTAATCTACATAATGCCAGTTCCAATCAAAGTAGCAATAGGATTTCTTTTGGAACTAGACAACCTGATTCTAAGATATGTACAGAAAAATTAGCAAGCAATAATAACCAGGAAATTCCAAAAAAGTAAAATTCCTAGGGGGATTAGCCTTAAGTTATTAAACACGTTATAAATCTATAATAAATAAAACTGTACGGTCCTGGGCATACACCTCAGAACAGGCAGGTAGGTGAGGTACAGAATAGGAAATGCAGAAGTAAATAAAGAAATATATGGCAAAAGGAGCATTTCAAACCTTTGGGGAAAGATAGATTATTAAATAATTGCTTGGGCACAAATGGCAAATTATGTGGAATAAGATTAAGTCAGCTGATGCTTCACAACTTAAAATAAGAAAATCAAAGATTTAAATATAAAAACATGAAACCATAAAATTACAAGAAGAAATAATGAGAGAATTTTGAAATAATATTGGAAAGCCTTTCAAAGTAAGATACAAAACATAGGAGTTACAAAAGAAAAGATGTTTACATTTGTCTTATGTAAACGTGAATGTTTACGTGTATTCATTATGGTGAAAGCCAACATTAAAAATAGGTCAAAAGAGGGCTTCCCTGGTGGTGCAGTGGTTGAGAGTCTGCCTGCCGATGCAGGGGACGCGGGTTCGTGCCCCGGTCCGGGAAGATCCCACATGCCGTGGAGCGGCTGGGCCCGTGAGCCATGGCTGCTGAGCCTGTGCATCCGGATCAAACAACAGAAAAAAATATTTGCAACTTGTATCACTAAGGCTGATTTTCCTGATACAAAAAGAACTCCGAGAAGTTGTAAAGACCAACAATACAAGAGAAGAATAAGCGCAAGAAATCGGGGCCACTCCCGAGAGAGAGAACCCCTGTCTCCGTCTTTCTGGAAGTCAGACACCCAGCTCGTGATGTGGGGTTGGACCCTTTCTGTTGCATCCCCAGCCCAGGCACGGCCCTGGCGCCCTGGTATAAAGGAGGGTTGCTCTTCAGCTGTCGGGCTGCCCTCCCCAGCACCCCCTCTCTCCTTCTGGATCCTAGTTGAGTCTGGGACTTGGCTGCTCACTCTTCCTTACCCCTCTGTCTTGCTCTGGGCCCCTGGTCCACCTGCAGTCCCTGCCCAGGGGACGTTGCTGTGTGGGTGCCTCTGTCCTCACCCATGGTGCCGTCTCTGTCCTTACTGCTAATCCTCTCGGGCAGAAGCAGAAGAGTGATGAGGATACCGACGGCCTTGTCGCCGTCAGTGGGATTTTAAAATGAAGCTGAGGTCTGTGACAGAGACATACCTGTCACGGGGAGTACATCCAGCGTGCCCTGCCCAGGGACAGGTGCAGAAAGAAAGATGGCAGTGTTTCTCTGTTTTCTGAGCCCACCATCTGCAGTTATATGGCCAGGCTGCCTGGCAAAGGCTCTCCCGACCCAGGTACCTGTGAGTCCCCAGAATAGGAGTCACCAAGATTCCTCTGGGCAAAATATAAAATCTGTCTGAAGACTGGTGTGCCCAGGGCAACATAAGACAGTGTGTTTGTATTAGTGTCCTGAGGCTGCCACAAACTGGGTGGCTTAAGACAGCGTAAATTTATTCTCTCACAGTTCTGGAGGCCAGAAGCCTGAAATCAAGGTGTCAGTAAGGTTAGTTTCTTCCAGAAGCTCTGAGGGGAGAGTCTGTTCATTGCCTCTCTCCAGCTTCTGGGGGTCACCGGAACCTTGGGGTGCCTTGGCTTGTACACACATCCCTCCAACCTCTGCCTCCGTCTTCACAGAGCTTTCTCCCTGTCTGTCTGTGTCTCTGTGTTCAGGCTTCTCTCTTCGTATAAGGACCCCAGTCATCGGATGAGGGCCCGTCTGCATCCAGGATGACCTCGTCTTAGCTTGATTGCCTCTCAGCCCGTTTCCGAATAAGGTCACGGTCACAGGTTCTGGGTGGACGTGAATTTTTGGAGGAGAGTGTGCAACCTGGGACAGTGTCCTTAAGTGTCACATGTATGATTTTGTTCTTCGGGGTTGAAGTGTGTGGTGTGTGTCCTGTGCTCTTAAGGCCTTCAACAAGATAAGGAAAGACATTTTTTTTTTCAGGCCCAACTACGGAAAGTATTTTTTTTCCTTTCTCCTGGGACTTGAAGATGTATAACCATAGGTCATAAGCTGACCTGAAATACTTGCTTGTTCTGCAGTGAAATCCATTAATAATACCTTATAACTAGGACAGTTTTATGCCCCCTTTCTCCACCTGGCTATTTATAGCAAAACCTATTTTCTCTGAATTAAAATGCGCTGGTTACCATTAACACCTGGACCTGGTTTAACTAAAATGACTAGAATTTTTGGCTTTAAAACATGATTGATAAAGATTGTGGCCATTCTGTAAGACAAGGAGAAAAGAGGTGAACAGCTTGACTTCCCGGCTTGGGGGAGGGTGGTGCACTGCCATGGTACCATTTATTCAGACTGGGGAGCCAGTGGGTTGGTGGGGCACGTTAGGGAACAGCGAGGAGTTCAGTTGCCTTCTGAAAGTGTTGTGTTTGAGGTAGCTGAGGGCTGCCCAAATGGAAAGATCTAGCAGACGTTCAGACACGTTGGCCTACAGTTGGGAGTCATCTCATTCGGGGATGGTCGGAGCCACGTGTGCCCATGAGGTCTCCGAAGGAGATCAGGAGAGTGGGGTGCTGAGGATGAAGCGCTGGGGGCCTTGGACGGACAAAGGGGAGCAGAAGTTTGACCTGGCACACACCAGGAGCCAGGGGTAGAGGAGAGTCATCCAAACTCGGGAGGGGAGCTGGCAGTGTCTCACGCTGCAGAAAGACCCAAAGGGGCACAAGTAGAAGGATGTCACTGGGACCTTGCGGTAGGGAGTTCCCTGGTGATCTGAGCCTGAGGGTTCAGTGAAGGACCATGGTGGACTGAACCTCAGGGGGCCAGGAGTGGAGATGGAGGGGCAGAGATCAGGGTCGGGCTTGTGGCGGGGACCCTGGATTCCTATCCTGCGTGGTTCTGTCCCCGCGTGGTTCGCCTGCCCAAGGCTTTGCCGATGGCTGCCCTTCAGTCCCTGACTCCACTGCCGATCCCCTGGTCCAGCTACAATGGTTCTGCCCCGAGCTCTGAAAGCACCTTGGTTTTCAGACCAGTTTGCTGCTTCAGGCAGCATCCCCTGCATCTCCTGTTGGATACTCAGACCTACTGTCCCCACAAGGATCACTTCAAGGCAAAAAGCTGTTCTAGGAGCTGAAAATCTTGGTAAAAATCATGACTGGACTTTACCGAGTGCTTGTTACAAACCAGGCCTTTTACTTTCACCTTCCTGACAGTGCTGTGAATAGGTGTGGTCAGGGGAAAAGAAAACGGAGACTGACAGGTCACCGGCCAGAGGGTGGGCACCCCTCTTCCACTAACAGACAGCCCTGTAGGAGCGGATGTCCAGGGGCCGGGGTCTGGTGATGAGACAGCATGTTCAAGGGCATCAGTGCCACCTTTGGGAGAAACAAGCTGCATTCTGTACAAGGTTCAGAAGCTCCGAGGAAGCGGGGCTTCATTCTATTTAAAAAGGAACTTTCCAGCAAGTAATGCTGCTCAAAAACTGAATGGACTTCCTTGAAGGTGTGAAGGTCTGGTCTCTGGGAGTGTGTTTTGCTGCCTCCTTTGAACTTTTTTGTTTGAATTCTAGAATTTTGAGCATTTTATAGAATTTTTAAATTGATACATTTTAGAATTTGATAAAATATCATTTTATAAAATAATCCATTCTAAATGCACTTATTCTACCCAGTGGCTTCATGGTGTTCTATCTATATTTACCACCGTTTATTTCCTTCCGCCCCTATATCCCTCTGCTATAAATAATATGGAGACAAACATTCACATTTAATTATCTTTGCCGGCATCTCTGGTCGTGGCTGGAAGTGAAATCACTGGGTTCGACGGATGTGAGCCTTTTTTGGAGCGTACTGATTTTCATGCCCCCTTGATCTAGTTTTCCATTACCTTGCAGAGTTTCATGACAGCCAAGAATTTCCATTCATAAAATTGCGTGTAGGGTTTTTTCTGGAAACTAATAAACGACTTGAGGGTTATTATCAGCCCACTGCAGTGCTGACGCTGAAAGATTTTTAAGTTTCTCACGTATCGTAAAGAACGCATACAATTTTAATTATTTATGAAACATTTAAATAAGCTTCTTACTGTTAAATAATGCAGCATTTCTTATTGTGGAATAAACTATTTACTGATGCTTTTTTAAGTTAACGAAACTAAAGTCTAAGTGTTTCAAATAAACATTAAGGTAAAACACAATAGTAATTTAGTTTAAAAAGAAAGAAATGCTAATTTTCTTATTTACTGGAGTGAATTGTTCTGATGTTTTTATATTTTGGGATAATTTTAATTTAAGAGCCTGTGATTTTGAATAAAACATATAAATAATGTGTAATCTACAAAACATAGGGATCCTGACATTTCTCCCAGATTTCAGAGTCAGCATAGGAATCCACTCTTCTCATAAGAACGAGTTGGTTCCCAGAGATAGCTGCAACTCAAAATATCTTAGTCTGTTGCCTTACTGATTGTCAGCACAACGTTTAAAGGAGGGTTTTTATTCTGAGTAACTCATTTCCTGCCATGAGACTGCCAAAAGGTACTACAAAAGCAAAGCAAACATATTCTCTTTTTAAAAAACTTTTCTTTTATATTGGACTGTACTTGATTCACAATGTTGTCTTAGTTTCAGGTGTACAGCAACAAATATATGCTCTTTATAAACTTAGTATTAAAACTCTGTAGAAGCGATCTTGTGTGTTTGCAGAGGGGGGTTGCTCGACATCCTTCAGCAGTCTGAGTTGGCTGGTGCAGCAGAGAGAATTCTGCCACCAAGCCTGGGTAGGTGACACCGTCTCCCTGCGGCAAGGGGGGCAGGCAATCCTTACTGTCCAGAAGAGCTGGGACAGCGGTCAACTCTCGGGGTCTTGGGGCCCGTTCTTCCCCTCCCTGGGGCTTGATTTACAGGGCTGCCTCTGACGCAGGGTTTCCATGGCAACTCACCTGCTGCTCCCGTGGCCCCTGACCCCGTGTGTCTCTGGTTCAAGGTTCAAAACACCCAGGCGCCAGGGCCTTCCTGCTGGAGGAGCCCCCAGGGTCCGGCCACACCACTGACCAGGCACATGACTTGGGGCAAGTTATCTCGCCTGTTTTTGCCTCCACGACCTTACTTGGAAAATGGCTGTAATTCAGGGGCTGTGGTAAAAATTAAATAAGAGCACCCAGGCCCGCGACAAGCTCTGGAGTCGGACTCCTGTCCCCCACGTCGAGCACTCGCTGGCTGTGTAAGGACATCGCCACCGCCTGGGAAGCAGGGCAAGCAGGGCACAGCCGTCGTTACTGCTGTACAGGTACAGGGCAGTCCCTGCTGACTGGCCCTTTATTCCTCCGGCCCCTCGGGCGCTGGGAATTTTCTCTCTTATGGAGATGGGCGGGCTGCGGGAAGGACAGGCAGGAGGCCTGGGGGCTGGAGGCAAGCCCGGCTGCTCTGCGGAGGCCACAGAGAGGGCGGAGAAGCTGTCTTCCTGACGTCATACATGGGAGCACGATTCATTCACGCGCCCATCGCCGTCCAATGTGTGGTACCCACGGTTTCCACCTGGGATTGACACGGACCAGAAATCACCTAACCAGGAGCCGGGGAGCCGTGTTTGTGACACCGGACTGGCCTCTCAGCCTCCCCTCCTGCCCTGATTTCTCCACGTCCCGCCCTGACCCCCCTTTGAACTCGGCCTGACTACCCGACATCCCCGACCCCCAAGTCTGAGGCTCTTCATCTCCAACCAGCCGCTGCCCCTCCGGTGTCTCGCGTCCTTACCTGCTCAGGGCCACCTGAGCCAGGACCGCCCCCCCATGTTCCTCCCACTGTGGAGGTGTGAACACGGCCTGGCTGAGGCCTGCTCACCTCACGTGGTTGCCTTGGTAGCTTCCTAGCCTGTGGGCTTCCCAGACTGACCCCCGCCTCAAACCGGTCTTCATCTTGGTGTCCCAGGGATCCCCAGCAAACACAGACCTCACGCCACAGTCTCCCTGTTTACCACCCTTAATGACTCCCTGTAGCTTCCAGGGTAAAGTTACAAGTCTTAGGATAACACCAAGGGCCTCTCAGCCTCCTCTCCCCCTAAAAAAGTCTTTCTTAAGGAAAGAAATTAGTGCAACCTTGGTATCGAATGCTCTGAAAAACGTTTTAATGGCCACGGAATATGGCACTGAGGATGTTCCATCATGTCTTCGTTTTCCTGTTGTTGGACTTGGAAAGGTTTTTTTACAGGTTTTTTTTTTTCTCTCAGTTGTGAGTAACATTGCAGTGAATGTCTTTAAGAGTAAATATTGTTTTGTACTTCAAGTGATTTCCTTAAATTAGAATATTAGAAGTGCAAATATAGATTTTAAAAGTGAAAACATGTGTGAGAACCCTGATATTTGTTTCAAGCTGCTTTCCTGAAAGGCTATACCCGTTTACGTTGGCATCTGTGTTGTCTGAAAGAAAGTGTCTTCCTCACCACAAGATTAAGTGCTGTGCTTATTCTTAGCCTTTGTAAATTTGAGAGCTAAAAGCTGGTGGCTTTTTGATTCTTCGTTCTTGGAAGCTCCTTTTCAAATTGCCAAAACGCGTCTTGGAGTGTTAGTATTTATTTAATTTTTTTGTTTTTTGGTGATTTGTAGGTTGCTTATTAACCCATTTCACAGCTATTGCAAATATGTTTTCTCAGTTGAGATTAGGAGTTGAACATCTTCCTCATTGCCCGAAAGAAACATGCCTACCCAGGTGCTTGATAGCCCTAAAATAGGTCCTCCACTGGGCTTATCTTATGAGATGTTGAAGCCGTCACAGTACTTTGATCACGTGAATGAGAGCAGAAGGTTGGACTTAAGTGGGACCACAAAGATGACCCCACCTCTGGTAAATGCATACTGACACTCCTCTCTTTAAAAGGAACACAATCCCTTTAAACACCGACTGGCTGTTCCATCACATTGTTCCCTAGGAAACAGTTGCTGACGAGCAGAAGCCTCCAGGTTCTCCTCAGCTTCCACCCCTGTGTGAGATGTGTCTGCTGGACACAAAGCCTCGCTCACCACTGCCTGGAGAGTGGGCTTGAGTCAGCTTCTGGCACGAGATCACGAGAGTCTGGACAGATCTGAATATTAGACACTGAGCCATTAACAAAAACCAGCTGGGAGGAGTACGTTTCCTGTGTTCTTGGACATTTGACAAATGGTGGTAGATGGTTGTAATTCCAAAAGGGAAAAAATAACGCATCATCTAAGGATGATTTGTCAACTGGGTTTTTTCACCGAGAGGAAAAAGTCTGAAATGTCCCCAGCAAAGCTATTCGCCGTTGTTATAACGCAACTGGCAGGGCAGAAAGCGGTGTTGTTGAAACGGAGATTGCTGTGTTCTAGGTGTGGCTGCTTGGCCGTGTGACCTTGGACAGGTCACTTGTCAAGACTGGAATGGTGACATCTGCTGGAAGCAGCAACCAGGCCAGATCATGTCTGGAGGCCCCTTCCAGCTGTGGTTTGAAGAAAGAGAGAAAACATTTGTCCGATGGAGGCAGGGATGGGGTAGGAAAGAGCCAGGACTGTGGGGAGGGCAGCACAGCTGAGCTCTTGGTGCGGCCCTGCGGCCTCGAGCCTCTGTCAGCCGGAGTCCATCACTCAACTCCCAGCCACGGTTTCCGCACAGATGCCCGGGAATAATAATACCCACCTTTCAGGGCTGTTGAGGCTTAAATGAGATAAACCCATAAAATGCCAACGCAGCATCTGACACAGTGTTCAGTGACCATCTGGTGAAGGTTTGGGGACCACGTTCCTGCCGGTTCTGCGTCCTGGGCTACATCCGGCTGCACTGCCCCCTGGTTACAGGACGTTGACGAGCCGCTCACCCCGTCTCTGCCTTGGTCCCAGATCGGAGAGTGGGATCCTTTCTCTTGATGGGGCTGTTGTGAGAAATAGCAGAATAAAGCGCGTCAGGCATTTCAGTAGCATCTGGTACACAGTGTTATCACTTGTTTTTATCATCAGCCTCATGGAGAAATGTTTCCTTTGAGAGTCCAGCGGAGGTGCTGAGCATAGCACAAGGGGGCCAGGGGGGTGCTTACAGCAAACCTTCCCCTTCCAAGGTTCCCGTCCACCCCCTTGTTTTATCTGAAGAGACTCACAATATCTTCAGGTCGTATATGAGAACCAGTCCATTGCATCCAAAAAGGGTCCCGGGATCCTGAACTAAGGGAACCCCTTCTGGTTCGCGTGGCAATTATTGTTGTAACGCCGGTATCCCCCTTTGCAAGTGATGAGCAGTGAACTTGTGTCGGCTCGTGGTGTCAGCCGAGGACCGCGTAACACATGCACTGCTCACATACCCTGCAGGTGGTAGTGGGTGGTTCTCAGCTGCCATGGAGGTGCAAATCCAAGAGCCGGAGACTTTCCACATCAGTTCGGGCTCCGAAGCACTTAGCCTCAACCTATGAAAACAAACCAGGCACCGCCCATGGTCCCACGAAAGCTATTTTTTTGTCACACGTCAGAAACCCAGGATGGCACAGAATAGATTCTCTCTCGCTGTTGGACACTTAAGTCAGACACTTTCCAATCAGAGGTGAACCACCGCAATGACATTTGTGTTGAGTCTTTCGTATTCTCACGACAACCACAGAGAAATGCGGCAGGAAGAGCTGGGGGCAGGGGAAGGGGCCGGTTCAGGGGGCCCTGCCAAGGCTCAGGGGCTGCAGTGGGCCGCCCGCCAGCTCCTTGCTCCTTCCCCGCACTTCCGTGGTCCCCTCGGAGAAGCTGGCCAGGGGCTAGGGCCCCTGCTCAGTACAGGCCTTACATGTGTCTGGGCATGCGTGTGCGTGTTTCCCTTGTGAAATATCTTAGACCACCTCTCTAAGTAAATTACAGCTAGAGTAACATGAATGGCCGGTGTGGCAACATTTTTCTTAAGGCTTTTTCACTGTGCGCCGGGTTGAGAGTTTCTTCTCCTCATTCTAATCTCTGCAGCGGTATGAACGGTACTGTTTTAGGTCCTCACAGTTTCTAGAAGTCTACGGAAGCCCACAACAAGCAGCTCAGTCTCAGGACATATAGTCACTGATGGACCCTTTACAGAGGAAGGGTCAGTGCCCTCCATTTCTTGTCTTGTTAGTGACTTTTTATATGTGGTAGACAACATAAAACTTCTTAAAATAGAAATGGAAAATGTGGCTCTTAGGCAAGAGAGTTAGACTTTTGTGTTCAATGAGAAACTTAAGATTTGAAAAATAAAACATTGAATAGAAATCAAAGGTTTAAAGATTCTTAGGTATCCATTATGATCATATTACTTGTTCAGACTGGAAAGCAGAAAATTTTCTGCACCTGCACAGCACAGATTTTATCTTGCCCTTAAAAAAAAAATGACCCAAATTTAAGTTCGTTTCATATTTGGTTTATTATTCTGCTTACTCTAAGAGAGTACCTACTTTATCACATATTGAAATAAGACCTTACAAATATCTTAGAATTGATGATATGTATTTTAAAGTATTTCCCTTAGCTTGAAACTCTAAACGAAACCTTGCAATGTGACTTACCTTGTATTTTCAAGGACTGCTATAGCTAAGCCAGAAGATACTGACTTTCAGTGACTCTAGTAAACAGTTACAGTCTTTCATTTGTTCACAGAGCATGATGAAATGCTTTTGCAGTCGGTGGATTGTTCAAGCTTTATAGAGTAAGAGGAGATGTATCAATGCGTGTATGTTCCATCGGGGGGACAGAAGAGTGATCTTGTTTCTATACTAACTAAAACTCTGACATAAATGAGCTTGTTACCAAAGTTCCTCAGCTGAGGGTTGGGTCCTCTTTGATTACAATTACCGCTACGTTTTTATAAATTGTCTTCGTGGAAAAAAAGAAACATGGAGATTCAGTCTCAAAGGTTTGAAGTCAGCACCAAGAGGCAGTCTTCTGTCGCTGCTCTGTGGGATGTAAGGGCGATGGTTGAGTGGCTGGTGGCAGGACGCCAGGCCGGCATCTAGAAGGCTTGGTGATGTCTGGGAGTTTGCCCTTTGCCCGGCTCTCAGAGGGAAGCCTCACAGGTCTCACCGGAGGGCTCTCCTTCCCCACCCCTCCCCGCTGGGAGTCACTTCTTGTTTCCTTAGAAACACAAAGCTGTATTTTCTGTCTGCGTCTGGGGATATTTTCGTTGAATGTCATGACACTCACCATGACAATTAATTACTTATTTGGCAATTATTTAACATCAGTCTTTCCCCCGGAGGTGTGGCTGCTCCTTGCTCACTGTTACGTCCGAGGTCCTGACCCGTGGCAGCCCTCGCCCACACGTGATGACTGACTGAATGAGTGGATGAGAAGGCTCTGCAGCAGTGTGGGGGGTGGGGTGGGCACTGGGGACAATTCTGATCATTCTGAGGAGTGACGCTGAGGCCGGGTTAAGGCAGTGGCCCTGGAGGCACGTTGAAGTGACATTAGGAGAGGAAGCCGACTCGGTGATGCACTGCCGGCGGAGGGGGGAGAGCACCAACCTCGCAGGGGCGGGCGTTTACCGATGTCAAGACCTGGCAGCACATTTAGTCCTTACGACAGCGCAGGAGGTTGTGACTGTTACTGCCTCTCCTTCACTGATGAGGGAACTGAAGCCCAGACACATTAGAGAAAGCCTTCTTGGGAGGCACTGGCTGGTAGTGCCCCCTCGGAGGAGGAAATGCGGAGGAAAGACCCTTGGAGGCGACACAAGTTCCGTTTTGAATACGTCTCGAGCTTGAGGTGACTTTGGGACCTCCGGGTAGAGATGTCCACCTGGCAGGTGGGCTGAAACTTGGATAAGTCAAGAGAAAAGAAATAGAGACCTGGTGTTGGGGGACATCTGGGTCACAGTCAGAGCGGTGGGGCTGAGAGGGGCCCTTACAGGAAAGAACTCTGAAGACCACCCAGGAATCCATGTCCCCCAGGAGAGTGGTTGAGGAGGTAAGCACGGTTGTGTGTCTACTTTATTTTCTGTGGCATTCAGAAATAGGCAATATGATCAATAAAACGCAAAAATTACTGTTTACTATTTGCAGGATGGTTGATAATATCAGTTAGATGCACCAAGGCATGAATTTGGGGTAGTATTATTTTCCCTTTCAAAACATAAAAAGAAACCTGGTATCGGTGATCAATCATGTGATCAGTCATGTGACTCTTTTAAGCAAAAATTAAGGAAGAAAAAGAACTGTATTCAGCATCTTGAAACACCCAGAAGGATTCTTGACTTTGGGTCCAATCATCCTCCAAGGGTCTTTGTTGAGATTTCAAAGGATCCCTGAAATTGGAACAGAAAAAAACAGCAGCGTTACCTCCAATTATGAATGTAGCCCCAAAACTTTAGAAGTGTGTGTGATTTCATCACCAAGGACCAACTTTTTTTCTTTTTTTTTGCGTTACGCGGGCCTCACTGTTGTGGCCTCTCCCGTTGCGGAGCACAGGCTCTGGATGCGCAGGCTCAGCCGCCATGGCTCACGGGCCCAGCCGCTCCACGGCACGTGGGATCTTCCCGGACCGGGGCACGAACCCGTGTCCCCTGCATCGGCAGGCGGACTCTCAACCACTGCGCCACCAGGGAAGCCCAGACCAACTATGTTTATGTCAGTTTTCGGTGGTTGCAGACAGCTGTGTCGATATTATGGTGGATATGAGCTCTTGTCACTCAGTACACGAAGAAAGAAGCTCGTATTTGGGCTGGTTATTAAGCTGTTGCCTCTCTGCTCCAAACCCGGCTTCTTCCCAGCCCTGTGATGCTGGGGCTGGAGCCCTACACACCTCATCTCCCCGGGCTCTGCCCAGGCCCTAGAGGGCAACTGTGAGGCCAAGGAAGGAGACAGGACCCACTCCCCCCTGTCTGCCTCCTGTTTCTGTGAGCATCACCCCAGCAACGGCCTCCACCCAGGCAGCCGCCGTCGGTTCCATTTCTAGTATTTTTCATGCTCTCAGAAACTACCGTCATGGAGCCCCGTAGGAGATTCTGGAGCACAGTGCCTTCCGAGCCTTTGGGGTACGCTAACCGAGCCCTTTGTTCCCCCAGCCCTAGCTGTTCCACAAAGTATCACCTCTGTGTTACCCGAGTCCCCTTTGCCGTCTCAGTCATCCAACATCTGTATTAAATTGCCCCTATTAATAGAACTGGTGTAATTTCCTGTTTTCCTCTCTGGACTGTGATTGATACGATATATCACAATTTAAAAATATATTTTGATAATATATTTCAGAATAATCACTTTCCTTTGTAACCCTATACACTTTAAGCACTTAAAAATACCATTCTGGGACTTCCCTGGTGGCTCAGTGTTTGGGAATCTGCCTGCCAATGCAGGGGATGTGGGTTTGAGCCCTGGTCCGGGAAGATCCCAAGTGCCGCGGAGCAACTAAGCCTGTGTACCACAACTACAGAGCCCGCGTGCCACAACTACTGAGCCCGCCTGCTTAGAGCCCAGGCTCCGCAACAAGAGAAGCCACCGCAGTGAGAAGCCCGCGCACCACAAAGACGAGTAGCCCCCACTTGCCACAACTAGAGAACGCCCACGTGCAGCAACGAAGACCCAACGCAGCCAAAAATTAATTAATTAAGAAAAATACCATTCTGAGAATGGCCACAGGCTTCACCAGCCTGCCAGGGGCATCCATGGTACAAAAATAGGAAAGAAGTGAAAGTGGTGGGCAGCCTAATTAATTTCAGTTTCCTTTTAGGTTTAAAAGCCTCTAGGAACAAAAGGCATAAAGGTTTTTTTTCATTCTTCCTTTCTTTTCAAATAAAGTTACAGAGAAAAATGAAATTCTGTGTTATTTTCCCCCTTTAAAAGTAGTACATGCATAACAAAATAATCATTGGAAAATAGAAGGAAACAAAAAGCATTGTAACATAAAGACAACCATGGCTGTATTTTGATTTATTTCCTTAAGGTCTTTGTTGTTTATTTTTTCATAGATGTTATTGGGGTGTGTGTGTGTGTGTGTGTGTGTGTGTGTGTGTGTGTGCACTCAACATTGTCATAAGGATTTTGCATTCTATTACATACTCATCATAGACACCATTTTTATAGCCAGAGGGATGCCATAAAGTAGGTATCCCAAGGTCGATTTGGCCACTTTCTTACAGTGTAAAACTTTTAATATAAATTATCTTTTATTGTGGTAAAATACACGTAACATAAAATTCAGCTTCTTAACTATTTTTAAGAGTACAATTCAGTAGGATTAAGTACACTCACACTGTTGGGCAACCATCACCGCCATCACCGCCATCCATCTCCAGAGCTCTTCTCATCTTCCCAAATGGAGCCGTATCCATTGAACACTAAGTCTCATTCCTATGTCCGCTCCAGCCCCTGGCAACCACCTTCTACTTTCTGTATAAATTTGACCATTCTAGGTATCTCCTGTGAGTGAAATCATACAGTATTTGTCCTTCTGCATCTGGCGTATTTCACTTTGCATAATGTTTTCAAGGCTTCATCCACGTTGAAGCATGTATCGGAATTTCCTTTTTTTAAGGCCCAGTAATATTCCATTGTATGGATACACCACATGTATTTATCCATTCAGTGGACCCTCGGGTTGTCTGACATTATTAAGCCAACATGAAACGTTTAGCGCAGGCCCCTCGGGAATGCTTGCCGGTGACCATCAAGAGGCAGCCGCTGGCGTCCGACCCTCTCCCAGGTGTGTCTGTGTCTCCCTGCTTTCTCCCGTTCTTCACTGCCTACTCCCCTTTGCCTCCTTCCAGAGGTAAAGACGCTGAAAGATAGAGACAGTTCTATTACATTTTATTTTAAATGTATTTTAAATAACCGTAGAATATTAGAAGTGAAAACTTTGAATATTTTTATTCAAAACTCTTAGTTGCTTCACTGTGGAACAATTTCTTCTTTTTCAAAAATTGTACCATAAGAGAGTCTCTTTGCCCAAAAAGAGAAGTTCTTGGGCTTTTATTGCCTAATACCATTCTTTGCAGACACAGTCAAGTCCAGCCATCTGGAGCAGAACGTTCAACTAGGAAGTGACTGGGTGCCTGAAAGACAATAACTGTCCCAAAGTTCAGGCCACTTGTTCTAGAAAAGTAATAATGGTTGCTCCTACTAGAGCCTCACGACTTAGAATTCCAGTTAGTCTTCCAGTTCCATGGGCTTAACAAGCTCATGTATTTCCCCTGCACCAGGGTGTGCCCTGCAGGCTGTGGGTTCTGGGCGGCAGAGATGCAGGCTGAGATAGAAGCCACAGTGGGGTGGGGCCGGAAGGCAAGAGGGAGGGGCCCTTGGTCTGGGACAAAAGTTAATTCCCACATCCCTTTGTAAATGGTGACCGGTAACATTAGATTTAGGTGAAATGCGCCTTGAGTACTTTGTAACATTGTGCATTTTGTAAACCAAGCGCTATGCTCACAGCCAGCATTTTATTTAAATACTGATTATTTATAATCACTCATTTAATCCTTCTAAATGGTATGAACTAGGTGCCATTGTTACTCCTATTTGACAGATGAGGAAACCGAGGCATAGAGAGAGGTTAACTGGCCCAAGACCAACAGCAAGTTCTAGGCAGGGGCGCGGCTTCCCGTCCATGCAGTGTTGGCCCCAGAATCTGAGTGTCATCCCTCCACAGGGCCTCTCCCTGCAGAAGACAATTGTAAGGTAACACTCATAACAATGAACTTTTCACTGACTTCAGCACTAATCTTTCTTCACGTCGCTTTGCCTGTTTATCTTTTATTGGTCAAAATTAGATTGTGGCCTTTAGGCAAGAGTGTCTTGTTCTGAGACTTATAATTTCTCTCCTTTCGGGGCTTTATCGGGTGACTGACAACAACTTCTCTGTTTACTGTATAGGCAGCTTTAATGCTGTTTAAATGCCAAGGAGGCTGGTGTCCTGTCCTGTATTGTTATCATGCAAAAGCACAAACCCACAGAGCTGCTGAGTCCTTACTACTTCCCTCATTGCAGAGTATCCGATTCAAGAAGAGACGGCAGACCAGGGCCAGTGTAACATTATCATGATGGGAGTTCCGATGTTCAGACAGGATAAAGAAATCGGCAACAGAACTACTGAAAAGTCGTTATACTTTTTGTAACTACTTGCAGGTCTGTACCTAGCTAATCCAAAAAAATCAGTCTACAACTGAGAGTTCAGTGAAATAATTGGTGATGATATAAACAAAAATCCATAGCAGGGGGGAAGGGTGAGGGAAAGGGATAGTTAGGGAGTTTGGAATTGACATGTACGCATGGCTATATTTAAAATGGATAACCAACAAGGACCTACTGTATAGCACAGGGAACTCTGCTCAATATTATGTAGCAACCTAAGTGGGAAAAGAATTTGAAAACGAATAGATACAGGTATATGTATAACTGAATCACTTTGCTGTACACCTGAAACTAACACAACATTGTTAATCAACTATACTCCAATATAAAATAAAAAGGTACAATTAATTAATTAAAAGAATATGTTCAGGGAACAAGTTTCCCTACTTCCAAAAAAAAAAAAAAAATCCATAGCATTCCCATACGCCACGATCATTTTTTAAAATAACGGCAAGAAGATAAGATCCCATTCAAAAGAGCATTTAGGAATAAAGAAATATGTAGGACCTATATGAAGGAAAGTATAACAATATACTGAAGGACATAGATTAAAAAGTGGAGAGAGAGATACCTTGTTTCTGAATTAGAAGACTCGGTATTAAAAAGATGTTAATCCATCCCAAATAATTTATAAGTATAACGTAATTCAAATAAAATCCCAGTTTAGGGGACAAGGTTGGCTTAAAGTTAAAAGCTAACTTGGAAGAATAAATAGTGAGACGAGCCAAGAAATTCTTGCAAAAGAATAATGAGGGTGATTTTTAACTTTTTTGTAGCCTACAGGTTCTTTGTTCAAACAAAATCCTACTTCCCTGTTCAAACACTTTCAGTGGGTCCTTTACTGCCTCCTGAATAAAGTTCAAGTTCCTTAAACTATTATATAAAAAAAGAGCATTCAAACAATATCTAAGGGTATTCTGAAAAGCAATAAAATTCCCACAGATCCGCCACTTAAATAGAGCAGCTCTTTTGTTTACCGCATTTCCTTCCAGTCTTTGTCTACATTCGTACATTTGTACAGAGTTGTATTCACAATACACTTGTCTAAGGACCAACGATGCCAAAAGCTTGGCTCTGGGGAGATCAATAAGCCCAAAATTCGGGGCTCGGAGGAGGGGAGGTTCCAGAAAGAGGGCAAAGCTCCACGTGCTCAAAAATGCTGACACTAAAGCCTTAAACCTAATCCGAGCCAATTAAGTGACTCGGGACTCTACCTATGGCTTTTCTAAACCTGTATGTAAATTGTAATTCCAGAGCCTCTTATCTGCAGGAAAACTAATCTGTGTTCTTTAGAATAACAGGCAGAGTGTGTGGCAGGTGCCAGCCTGGGGTCCCACCGTTTATCTGCCACCTGCCTGGTGGCTGCGTCTCTCCTGTGTCACGTGGGAAGCTGAAGAGGTCACAGGAGTTGCCGGAAACTACAACCTAGTAAGCGACAGAGCAGGGATTCCAACGAGCTTTTCTCCCAAACCTCTGCTTTGCAGGTTTGAGGACTCTTGTGCTGTGCTGGCTGTGCTGGCTGCTCGCGCCCCGGTTCTGGCTTTGCGCTCCATCATTTGCCCCTTTTTCATTGGGCCTCTTCCCAAAGGGTCGGGAGGCAAAACTCAGTTCTTCGACCTTCTCACTTACAACGTTCTTCCTTCCAGCCCACCTCCACCATTACACCCTTGGTCTTGGCATGACTGTACATCTGAAATCTCAACCTCAAACTTCCCACCCTGTGGCTCCCACTTCCTACCTTTCAGTGTCTGATGCTGACTTCCTTCCTGACTACAGCACCAGCCCTGCTTCTGAGTTCTTACTTGAAAAAAAAAGAGGGCTATGGACATTAGAGAACGTGTTGAAATTTTTTTTTTTTTTTTTGCGGTACGCGGGCCTCTCACTGTTGTGGCCTCCCCCGTTGCGGAGCACAGGCTCCGGACACGCAGGCTCAGCGGCCATGGCTCACGGGTCCAGCCGCTCCGCGGCATGTGGGATCTTCACAGACCGGGGCACGAACCCGTGTCCCCTGCATCGGCAGGCGGACTCTCAACCTCTGCGCCACCAGGGAAGCCCGTGTTGAAATATATCTGTGTTGATCATTATTTCTGTGCATGTTTAGCTGTGTATTTGTTGAGGTGACTTGTCTGTGTAAGTTGATAAGTCAGTGTCCTTCTACAGTGTGAGCGCCTTGGATGGAGGCTCAAACCCTCTAGATCAGGGGTTCTCAACAGGGTTCTCTTTCCCTCCCAGAGGACATGTGGCCACGTCTGGAGACACCTTTGGTCATCCAGGTAGGGTGCAGAGCGTTACTGGCATCTAGTGGGTGGAGGCCAGGGATGCTGCCAGTCACCCTCTGATGCCCAGGACAGCACCCCAGCAAAGAATTATTTCACCCAAAATGTCGATAGTGCCGCTATTAAGAAACCCTGCTCTATAGTTATATTAGAGTTTCATCATAAAGTCTCACCCCATATTTGATACAAACGCCTCAACAGAAGTGGGGATAAGAGAAAGGGGCTTCAGTGTAATCTGAGTAACTAAAGTCAAACCCACGGGTCAGAAGAGGCGTTTGGAAAATCTACAATGGGCTTAGGGAACCACGCCCTTCCATTAAGGTAGGCGGGTCGAAGCTGCCCAGTGAGGTGGCAGGTATAAAGGTGCCTTTAATTGACCTCTCTGCTGGCACTCAGAGGTGATGTGGTCAGGAGTGGCTATTTGATCTCCTGCTTTTCCAGAATTTCCACTGTCACACTAAACATGCCTCTCCAGGTGGCTGTTCTTCACTCTTCCTTAAACTTCATCTAAAATCTTCATTTTTCAAAGGTGAGGCTTTCATGTTCTATGTTAAGTCCGCTGGAGAGATATCTGGTTCATACGGATTGATGATAAAAAAGGTGCCCATAATCTGGTACTTTCCTGGAGGCTAACAGTTGATGACTTTTCTTTGCCCTCTGTTTCAGGGGCTAAAATGCAGAGGGGAAAACCCTTATTTTAGGGTGTGGGCATGTGTTTTTAGTGCTGTCTTAAAGTGTGTTCCAGTCTTTATTTTCCTTTAGGAAACTTCATTTTCTTAGAAGGATTATTTTAGGGATGCTCTTTTAGAAATTTCTGTACCTTAGGTTGGAAGGTTGCTTACTTCTGATATTTCTGTCTGTCCTGAAGTCAGGTTGTCTTCAAGTCAAGCTGTTTAGTGGGAGTGCCTGGATTTTAAACCTTTGAATTCACCCTGTGTGCCCTCAAATTCCCCTGTTTGCTATGGGTACTGTTTACATTTAGATTATAAACTCCTGTGTTCCCCACACTTCCTTTCTGTGGCTGACATTTGTCCATCACCTTTGTCGCCTGATGGATTTCTGGAGTTTTCAGCCAGCAGGGCAGAGCTTTGTTTCATGGTTCCAATTTTTAGGCACATTCTATCTCTCCTAGGATGTTAAACTCACGGGCAAGATTACGGAGACCGGAGCCAAAGAAACCGGTGAGAGTCTAGAAGAAATTTTGCTTCTGTTTTTTTAACCATCGTTTTATGTTCCTAAATATATTTTGAAGCATTTCGTGTATTTCTTATCAGTGGGGTGTTCTGTTAGCTAGTGAATACAGTTGTTGAAAGTAAAGCCTATTTTCCTTATTTTACTATCAATTCTGATCAAAAGTTTCTTAAATGGACTATTCTGAGTACATATATAGGTATTTTTTCTTTGCATTAGTGTTGACTTAACAGGGACTTTTCCAAGTCTTTTCCTATGTGATTGAGAAATATGTAATGGATTTGGGTTGTTTTGTTCTCAATATTTTTAGAAAATAATTGGGTGGTATTTGCAGTGTGTTGTGTTCATGAAAAACAGGACTGGTTTTCCTAAGAGGTGCTTTATTGGAGGTGTTTGTGGCCATTTCCTTGGACACCATATATGGTGGTGGGGGGAGGTTTCTGTGATCATCTGGTCTGGTCTTAAGGGTCAACAGTTCTGAGGAATGGATTGAAAAAATGGCTACATCCCTCCCCCCTCCAAGATTGCTATGGACTTATTGCTGGACACTTTTGGAGATGAACTTAATTCCAGAGTAAACTAAGTCAGAAATTATTTTAAATGTGGACAGATTTTACCCTGCGGCAGCATTATTGGGCCTTCTGGAGCCCCGTGGAAGGGCTCTGGGCTCAGGTCCTGAAAATAGCATCACCCTGGCTGTACCAGAGGCGGCTATCTGGTGGGTCCTTCAGTCTCTGCTCCTCCCAACCTTCGTCGTCCCTCAGTTCTGTGTCCACAGTCTCTGCACCAGGACTGTGCTTCTTGTTATCTGTCCTCTCCTGGCCACTTTGGTTTTCTCATCCCCATTTAGCTCAGAATCAGGCCAAATCCTGAAAGTCCAGAAGTGCCCTCACCACTGTCCCTTAGTCAACAGTCTCCCACACGCCCACCCTGTTTTAGCTCAATCTCCGTTAACTCCCACTTTCCAGCCTCCAAACTGCCTCAGGTCTCTTCCATCCTTAAAAACAGACGGACACATGAACAAATCTCTCCCCACCCAAAGCCTTCTTGATTCTCTCTTCCTCCGAGGCTGTAACGTGCCATTTATTTTGTGTGCGTGAACCATTGAAAATGCTTAAATGTAGATTTTCAATAAGAGGATACAATAGCCGATGTTTTTCTAGTTGCAAATTAAAGGCTTTCTCGACCCTGGCCTCTTCACTCCATCTACCTTAACACCAGTATTCACGCCAGCCTTCTGAATAGTGGCTTCCAGAAGGCGCCTCTGATTTTCTGTTTCCCTAACGACCCGTCGTCTGTCTTGGCTTGTTCTTGACACTCTCTTATTCGTTAAATGTAGGAGTCCCCAGATTCCTTCCTTCAGCCTCTTTTCTGTTACATGCATGCTACCATTTTTATCACCACCTTAAACCGGTTCATACTTCTGGTGCCAAAGTGCCTGCTGGACACCTTCCTCAAGGCTTTCTGCCCCACTTCAAGTTCAAGTGCAACCAAAACTCAAGCTCATCACCTTCCTTAGAAAATCCAAAGGGATTTTCAAAATATAGACTAAATATATACTACATGAAAAAAAAGTGGTGAATTGCAGCGTGCCAGGTAGTTATGCGAAAAAAAAATCCAAAAGTCATGCCGTTTTAAAAACAGTTTCTATTCTCAGTTGCTACCAAAAATATAACATACTTAAGATCAATGAGAGTTAATGATAAACTATCAAAGTCCTCCATTTTCCTGGGAGAATCATCCATCCATCTGTGAGGTGAGCATCTGCTCCCTTTTTTTTTTTTTTTTGCTTTACGCGGGCCTCTCACCGCTGTGGCCTCTCCCGTTGTGGAGCACAGGCTCCGGACGCGCAGGCTCAGCGGCCATGGCTCACGGGCCCAGCCGCTCCGCGGCATGTGGGATCTTCCCGGACCGGGGCACGAACCCGCGTCCCCTGCGTCGGCAGGCGGCCTCTCAACCACTGCGCCACCAGGGAAGCCCCCGCTCCCATTTTGGAAGAGCCCACTCAGAGTCTCTGGGGAGAGTGAGGACTCAGTCACAGGCAGCGGTGAGTACGAGGTATGTGGCTGTAGGACACCCAGCACAGGGTGGGTGCTCAGCAAGCAGGAGCTGTCTGTATGCTAGAAACCAGCTCTCTTGCTTTCTAGCCACTCTTGCCCCCAATATTTCTGTCCACTGGAGGCAGGCAGGACCCAGGCCCGAGTGTCAAGTTCACCGGGGGCCTGATCTGGGCCAGCTGACTGTGGGGTACAGTTTTCTCTGTGAATGGCAGGCAGGGACTGGTTCCCTCATTCGATGTTCCTACCAGTGCCCTGGGTCATACCAGGAGAGCGAGCTACGGCCTGGACCTGGGTACGCGCACTGCTTTGCCAACACCCTTGGAGCAGGAGATGGGCTTATTGGTCGAGGTTCAGCCCAGGGAGACAGCCTGTCTGGTGACTGTCTGTTCCCAGTGAGGATCCCTGGGTGGCTGGGGGGAGGGAGCACCTCTGTGTCAGGCAGTGCGCCGGATGCTAAGGGCTTGGCCTTTTAGCAGGGACTTGGGTTAAAAACCTGGCTTCACTCTGCCAATGTGCATCGTGGACGAGTTACACAACCTCTGTGGGCCTCCGTGTGTGTACGCCTGCCTTTACTGTGTGTACTTCACTTTACTGTGTTTCAAAGATACTGTGTTTTTTTACAAATAGAATGTTTGTAGCAACCTTGTATTTAAGAAATATGTTTCATAAGGCTCTAGGTGCCATAGACGGTGATTCCTCCGGTGGGTCTGGGCAAAGTCAATTAAAAGCCTTCTAGAAAGGAGTCACCCTTCTACACACCATGAAGCACATTTGTGATTCACCAGAAGAGGTCACGATATCAGCATTAACAGAAGTTGGGGAGAAGTTGATCCCAGCCCTCATGGGTGACTTTGAGGGGCTCAAGTCTTCAGTGCAGGAAGGGCTGCAGATGTGGTGGGAGCAGCGGGAGAGCTAGAATCAGAAGTGGGGCCTGAAGATGGGACCGAATTGCTACCATCTCATGATAAAGCTAATGACTGAGGGATTTTGCTTCTTGTGGATTTGCTATGAAAGTGGTTTCCTGAGATGGAATCTGCTCCTGTGAAGATGCTGTGAAGATTGTTGAAATGTCAACAAAGGATTTAGAATATTTCATAAACTGAGTCGATAAAGCAGTGGCAGGGTTTGAGAGGAAGGACTCCAAATTTTGAAAGAAGTGCTACTGGGGGTAAAGTGTTATCAAACAGCATTGCGTGCTACAGAGAAATCGTTCGTGAGAGCGAGAGTCACTCGACGCAGCGAACTTCATTATCTTATTTTGGGAAATCGCCCCAGCCGCCCCAGCTTTCAGCACCCACCACCCTGATCAATCCGTCAGCAGCCACCAGCACAGAGGCGGGACCCTCCTCCAGCAAAAAGATTATGGCTTGCTGAAGGCTCAGACTGCACCAGTGTGGGCCCAGGGTCTTTATATAAAGAGCTGTGAGGTCAATGACAGGTTCAGTTTTCCCTTCTTTAGGTCAAGATCCCACTTCTAGCAGGTGGACTCTATTTCCAGCCCCTTCCAAGCTGCTGGGCAGTCAGTGACCTGCATGCACCTAGTCACCGTTTAAACCCAGGGACTCTGTCCTGAGAGGCACCTTAGGTTTTGTGGCAGCTTCTGTCTCGGGCATCCCTAAAAGCCACCATGGTTGTGGTGCTCTGAGCCCTCTCAACAGAAGTGTAGTGTCGAAAATCTCAAAAGCAGTTCTCTGACGTGCAATAAGATTACATGCAGGAACTTAATTTCTTAAGGGAGCCCCTAGAAGAGAACAGAAGGTAAGTAGAATGATCTAACTGTGCTCTGGGAACCTCAGACTCATAGCTAACCAGCAAATGCCACAACATTTAACCACTTTGGGCTCGCACCCAAACGTGGTTTACTGGTCTTCGTGGTGCTGGGCTGCTTCTGGGTTCACCAGCTTTGCCTCCTGCTGTGGTCGGTGCTGACGGAGACAAACCCTTCCAGGATGTAGCACAAGGTAGAGGGCGGGCAGGGGAGGGCACAGTGGTTCCTGGCTGCACCCCTAGTTAATAACCCACACACAACCAGTTTCCAAATCCCAGCCATAACAGCTGTTTTGCATGAACGTGAATCCCCAGCCATACTGATTACAGCGGAATAAACATCTCTATGTTGCTTCTACAAACGGTGAGCTTACATGTATGTTATAACCTTATATGGGTCCTTCTGACTAATATAAAAACCACTTCATATTATAAAGCTGGTTCATGAAGTGATTACCCAGATTTGCACGGCACCTTTCCGTTTACAAAGCATTTTACACAGGCACACCTCGGAGGCACTGTGGGCTCGGCTCCAGTCCACTGCAGTAAAGTGCTTATCACAATAAAGGGAGTCGCACGAGCTTTACGGCATCCCAGAGCATATAAAAGTTACGTTTGGGGGCTTCCCTGGTGGCGCAGTGGTTGAGAGTCCGCCTGCCGATGCAGGGGACACGGGTTCGTGCCCCGGTCCGGGAAGATCCCACATGCCGCGGAGAGGCTGGGCCCGTGAGCCATGGCCGCTGAGCCTGCGCGTCCGGAGCCTGTGCTCCGCAACGGGAGAGGCCACAACAGTGAGAGGCCCGCGTACCGCATAAAAAAAAAAAAAGAAAGGGGGGAGGGGGATGGAGACTGCCTGGGAAGGGGCTTCCTAAGGGGCCCTTTTCACTAGAGAGCTACTTATGTCAAAATGAACAGAAGGCAACTAGACCCTCTACACTTTGTTCTGGGGCCCCGGGGTCTAAGTAACACCAAGAAGTATGAATTCAGCACCACTTAAAATACAGACTGACATTTCCCTACAGCTGGGACGGGTCTGAGCCATCTTCACGGTATGGCTGGGCTGGAACACATGTCAGAACATAGAGGCCTCTCATCTAGAAGGATGTTAGCAAAGCAGTTTTCTCTAATTTGCTACTGCTTAGTAGAATCAGAAATCTCTTGTGCCTTTACTATCATTATTTTATTGTTGGTATTGTTAGTTTGTTCCTGGGAATAAAACTGGCCAACCAGTTGCTTGCCCCTCCACGATAGTGCCCTCCAGCCAGGCCCTCTCACAGCTTTCGTGGAGGCTGTGGGTTTGTTGTCTTCTCCGGGGCTACCCACAATCTCTCCCGGTTCTCAGCCATTTAAACCTGTTGTTGCCCAGCTTCCTTCCTGCTGCAGAGAAGGGCAGGAAGGCCTGGGCGCCTGGAGGCCAGGAGAAGAGAGCGGGCTGAGGGGCAGCAAGGCAGCTCCCCTGACTGTGCTCAGTGGGGGTCCTCCCCTCCGCCCTGGGCGCTTTCATAATCACTGTCATGTTTCAGATGAGACTCGAGACACAGGGGCTCCATAACTTAGTCATGATCCCACAGTAAGTGGCCGAGGCAAGAACTGAGCCAGACGGTTTAATTCCAGAGCCACCTAACCCCTTCCCTATGTGGTTTTCACAAAACCGGTAAGTAGCCATTGGACGGCCACCTGGGAGCTGGGGAGGGTGCAGGTGTCTACAGGCATTGCCCTGTGACAGTCAGGACAAAAGAAGCCTGTTCCCTGTGCCCTGCTCAGGGAGATGTGGTCATAAGGTTCCAGGTGGCAAGAAGCTCTAGAATTTGCTTATCTAGACCAGAATATTCAAACTGAAGACTCCCAGAAGGCAGTTTTATTAACTGGCTATCATTCTCATCTGTGGAGCTCTTAACTAAAATCATCTTTGCTTTCCACCATAGATTCCCTAAGTCCCGTACTTGTTTATGTCGAACAGCTTAAAATTATTTTTGCCAACTAGTTTATAGAATCAAGAACTGTAATGCACTGACGTATTTTAAAAGTGTTATAGCGAGAAAACAAGGTATTAAAGGTACGCACTTCAATCTTTGAAAATTATTCTTGCCAACCTAACGCTGCTATCCATCAAGGCCTGGCGCTGTGTTCCCGCTCACCAAAGTGGAAACCTGCTGTTTCTCCCGCAGAGGCCACTTTGGGTCTTTACTCGGCCTTGCTTTTCTGCTGTCCCTACTCTCTCCTAGGTTAGGACCTCGGTCCCTCAGAACCTTCTCTGTTCCCCACCCCGCTACGCCCCCCCGACACATACACCCTTCCTTCCAGAGCCCCCTGCCCTGAAGCCAGAGCGGGAAGGCGAGTGCACACGGGCCTTGCGCTAACGTGTTACCGAGGAGGAGGTGAGTGGGGCAGAGTGGGGAACTGGGGGACTGTAACATTTAAATGTATATTTGCGGTCTGTCGAGGATTTCGCTGGAGCCGCCTTTGCAGAGAATTAGGGGCGGGGGGGTGGTCTTTCTGAGAACGGCCTCCGAAAACGTGCCCCCAGGGTATGGGCAGGAAGGGCCCGGGGCCGCCTGGACGCAGGGTAGGAGGCCGGGCAGGACGCGGAAAGCTTCCAGGCGCCACAGGCAGCGGGCTGGGCCGGGGCAGGTTGGCATTCCGATGAAAATCTGCGTCGCTTCGTGCCCGTCGCTTCTGCTTCGGCCTGGCGAGGTCAGGAGACGTTTCGTTGCTTTGCATGTAGAACCGCTAAAGAACGAGCGACGCGAGTTCTGCGGCTGGAGGAGGCACGTGCTGGGCGGCCGGGGCCGCGTCCCGCCGCTGGACGCTCCTCTCCACGCCTTCCCCGCGCGGCGCCCGGCGGGGACCTCGGATCGGCCCCTGCCCCGCACGACCTCCCGCCGGATCCCTGGCCGGTGCAGCCCCCCGGCTCTGAGACGCCGCATCCGCGCCAAACCGCGTTCTTCTGCCGCCTATTGCGGAGGGGGAGGCAGGCGGGGCCGCACCCGGCCGTCGGATGCTTGCTCTTACCCCCGCGGGCCGCGCGGTGTGGTCGCCCTGGAAGCCGGCCCTTTCTCCGGGTGACGCGTTAGCTGGGTACCCCGACCAGCAGGTGCTGCGGGACTCGGGCGAGGTAATCGCGTCCGCAGAAGCTCACTTCGGCCTGAATTTGGAGAACACCTTGGG
>NW_020173945.1:3568957-3583515 GCF_003031525.2 Neophocaena asiaeorientalis asiaeorientalis
CGCTCGCTGAGAACGGGCCGGGCGGGGTGCGTGGTGGAGCGCGGGCGGGACGCTTGTGGGTGGAGGGCTGGGGGCGGCCCCAACTGCTCTTCTCCCGGGTGCCGCCACCCCAGGCCCGCGGGCTCCCGGGCTCCGCCACCTGTGCCCCGCCCCTGCGGCCGCACTCCGGCCCCGGAACCGCGGAGGCGCGACCCCGCCTTGGGAAGGGCGAGGTTCCTGTCCCGACGCGCGGATTTGTCTCCGGGCGGTAGCCCCGCCGTTCTCGGCATGTGGCTGCGCTGAGAGCCGGCCCGCTCGCGGATCCGGGGAGCCGGGCGTTGGCTCCCTTTCCCTGCTGTGTGAGAAGGTGGACCTGCAGCCGGCAGGATGACCAACCCTGCGGCCGCGCAGAACCAGGAAATTGACTGTCTGAGCCCAGAAGCTCAGAGACTGGTAAGAAGAAAACACGTTTTCGAAACTTTTGGTTCTGATTGCCAGTGTTTGGTCCTTATTGATGTTCTAGGAGCCAGGGGCAGGCGGCACCTTCCGCCGCAATCATCTGTGCCCGGGGAGGTGTGGGGCTGCCTCGCCTGGCCGGGGACCCCCTTAAACGAACGTCCCCACGCGAGCATGGGCGGGGGGGGGGGCCTGCTCTCGGTTCAGTTCGCGGCTCGGTGTGCACTGCCCCCCCCCCTTGCGCCCTGGAAAGTACATTTCCCTGGGCAACGCCCCTCAGCAGGACGGAAAGGAACTTCGTCTGGTCCCCTCTGCCCGCAGTTACGGCCTTTTGACGGGCTCTGCCCAGCTGCGTGACTCGGCCGCAGATCCAGCCGAGGTGTGAGACCTGCGCGTGGTCTAGAGTTTCGCTCAGAACTGCTAGTTTGATGTTTTACAAAATACAGTACCTAGGAACTGGTGCCCAGAGGCGGTGCCCTCGCTCTGAGGCTGGCGCCCCCAGTGGCTGGGTGGCTTGGAGCACTTACCCTGCGCTGGACCTTAGAACCAATGCGTTGCACCTGGTTTCTCTAGTTCCCCCAAGGACCCCAGTTCCCAGATCCACTTTGACTGGTCTCCTGGGGTCGCCGGGTCCGGAGGGGATCCTCCCTCTGGGGGATTTTGCAGTTATCCGGCTCAGCACCCAGCGTTGGAACCATGGATGTGGGAGTAGTTTGGCGTTAAAATCGGGCAGGGGGTGAGGTGGGGAAGGTTAGTAACTACCCCTTTTCATGTGGCTTGTGGTTGATGATGAATGGGAATATTTAAAGGTGAAAGGGCGTAGTTTGGAAAAGAAGCACATCATTAAGTTAATACCACAGACAGGGAGAGAGAGACCCTAGATTTCCACTTTATCCGGCCTGTGTGGAACCTTGATAAAAGGGTGAACCCCAAATAATCACTCCTTCAGCAGGTAGGAATTAATCACCTACTGAGTGTTTGTGGAGGATTCAAGATGAATAAGACTGCCCTGCCCTGAGCTTCCCGGTCAGCACCAGAGAGGGGTGTAGAAATAGATTCTGATGAATACACACTTGAAAGTTACACTCCTTGCTGAGGACAGGCGGGTGGATATTTTTAAGGTCCTCGTTAGTGTGCTCCTCTGACCTGACATAACGTTCCACCCCTGGACCAGACCTTTGGAGCTGGTTCCTGTCCCTTAACCTACTTGGGAACCTACAGAGAGATCCTTGAATCACCATCAGGGAAGGGCCCTTGGAGGAAAGAAGGATGGGAATGCCGCTGAGAGATGCCCAAGCTCCCGAGGAGCCGCCTAGGCAAACCATAGATGGCAAGAACAGGCTGATGTTAATCCTGGGCAAGATTTGAGCTCAGAGGAATGAACTGCTGGGCAAGGAGAAGAAAAGAGTGACCATGGAGAACAGGATGTGAGGAAGGGAGCGCCAGGCCGTCAGAGGCAGGAGTAGAAATAACACCTGTCACCCGAAGGCGCTGGCTGCACGCTCTCATTAACCCTTAACTTAACCCTGGACTGGATCTGGTTGAGATGCATGCTTCACAGAGATGCTGCTGGAAGTTGGTGACAGGAGAGACGGGAACAGCTGCCGAGTGAGGAGGTGCTCGGTGGGCACAGCCCACCTCCTCCTACCCCGAGTTCCAGGATCCAGTAAGCTCTGAAAATCAGAAGTTGTTTCTCTTTTTTGTAAGTTGTCAGCAGGATTCATTTGGCAGTGATGGGAGGCTGTTCGCGGCCCCCAAGTCTCGTCTTATTGTAGGTATCTGTGCCAAGGTCCCCAGGTCCCATTTGGCTGATGGGAGGCTATTTTCAGTCTTTATTCTTCTCAGTGTGAATATTCGTACATTTCTCTGCAGCCCTGTTAAGGTTCTTGACTAAGGGCTGTTACTCTGGGTTGTTACAGAATATATGGTGTATGCATCTTGTTACCTTTCTAAAATCCAAAAATGTTGAATTCTGAAACACATTTGGTCCTAGGGGTTTTCAGTAATCAATTGTGAACTTGCTCAAGTAAATAGCAGCAAAAACTTTTTTAGAGTAGGACTGTTTTTTGAGGTTACTGGTTGAGAAGGAAACCGTTGGGCTTCCCTAGTGGCGCAGTGGTTGAGAGTCCGCCTGCCGATGCAGGGGACACGGGTTGGTGCCCTGGTCCGGGAGGATCCCACATGCCGCGGAGCGGCTGGGCCCGTGAGCCATGGCCGCTGAGCCTGCGCGTCCGGAGCCTGGGCTCCGCAACGGGAGAGGCCACAGCAGTGAGAGGCCCGCGTACCGCCAAAAAAAAAAAAGGAAAGGAAACCGTTGCTGAAGGACCAGTGGGGTGGGGTGGGATGTGTCAGAAGGAGTCGCCCAGCAGCCACCCTGGGCGGTAGTGTTCCAGCGGGAGAACGGTGGGCATTTCAGATTGGCTTGTGTTCTGTGCCCAGAGACCCTGTGTCCCGGGAACAGGGGTCACCAGGGGAGGAGGAGGGCCGGGGCCACCTGGGTGTGAGGCCAGAGCTGGGGTTGGCAGGAGGAGATGGACTTGTCCAGCTCCATCTCACGGGGCAAAGAAAAAAGCAGGATCCGAGCAGGAAGTCCAGGCTCCTTGCAGGAGAGGACAGTGTAGAAACCATGTTTCTTTAACTTTTGTAACTTCCCCATGTTCCTGCCGGGTTGTGTCACCTCTGGTAGTTTTCCACATACTGATTAGCACTAAGTCCTCACAGACGACCAGCCCCATTCTGAGAGAGGCTATCAGGGTAGAACGTGAACCCCCAAGTGTCATCTTACTGTAGGTACCAGTGCGCAGGTCCCCAGGTCCTGGTGGCGAGGGGACATGTGGATGAACGGGGGTGGGCGAACACAGTGCTGGGGGGCCGACCCTGCTGGGCTGAACAGGAGACCTTTGAGCATTGGAATCATGGTTTGCTTTAGACGAATCATTTTCCCAAACAGTTAAGATATAAAAACAGTAAGTTAGTTCTTTCCTCATAGTAGTAAGAGTGTCCCACTAGGGCAAAGATGGAGACTCAACTTCCCTTTTTCTTTAAGGGTTAGTTTCTGTTCAGCCTGAGCTGGTATCGAAGTAGTGGAAGCCTCCTTAGCAAACTTTTTGTAAACCCTGCCGTCTAAACTGCCACCTACAGTGAGCACAGGAAATCGAGTTATTTATAGCAGCTGAAGTGTTTTCAGGCAAAGTTGATTGGTGTATTACCTGATTAGAGTGAGGTTCTTATCTGGTTTCTACAGAATTATGAGGCCACGAGTTGGTGCGATGTGTTTGCCCCTCAAAAGGCAGCGTTCAAGAGGAAATTCTTATCCCTGAAAAATCAGGCTGTGTGACTCAGCAAGGGAAATGTGGTGTTGTTTTTTTTCCCGGAACCCACAGACTTTATTTATTTATTTATTTATTTATTTATTAAACATCTTTATTGAAAGGAAATGTTTATGACTAGTTACTCATATGCCAGTGTTTCCAAAATATCTTATCATATTTAAAAGTTCTAATCTTGGAGCCCCATTGGCCGTAAGGTTCGAAATGCTAACCTGTTAAGGCAGTAAGCCTGTGACATCTCACTATATGTTAGACGTGGGTCAGGGAGAAGAGGAACTTTTATTTACTTTACTGCTTTTACTCTGGGCCACCCAAATTTTACTCTGTGTGTATGTGTGTTTTAAAGCAGCTTATTTCCATATTTTCATGGAATGGATTTACCAGAACTTTCATTATTCAGACAGTCTAGATAAAATTAAGTAAATGAACTTCTTCTGAGTTAAACAAAGCACTATTTTGACTACATCCAAGATTAAGTGGTTCAGAATTGCCATGTGCTTGATCGCATACCACCACTAAAATCCCCTTTCTGTGCCTCATGTATTCATTTGGGGGAGGGCCAGAGTTTCAGGTGGTTTTCTCCTTAATGCTGTAACTTGACAACTTTAAAGCCATATAAATAGTTTTGTTTGGACGCTAAAGTACAACTACTCTAGCTGTAGTTTAAATGACTATAAGGAAGATTTACTTTTCGTTTTAACTAAATGTTTCATTTATATGTTTGTGTAATAGAGCTTATCAAAGCAACATCATTTTTTTTTTGTTTGTTTTTTGTGGTACGCGGGCCTCTCACTGCTGTGGCCTCTCCCGTCGCGTAGCACAGGCTCCGGACGCGCAGGCTCAGCGGCCATGGCTCCCGGGCCCAGCCGCTCCGCGGCATGTGGGATCTTCCCAGACCGGGGCACGAACCCGCGTCCCCTGCATCGGCAGGCGGACTCAACCACTGCGCCACCAGGGAAGCCCCTAAAGCAACATCATTTCTGATCCTGACATCTGTTTTTATTATCTCTGGCCAGTGGGTGTGTAATCTTCCTGTGGGAAGAGAAATAGGAGTGGGCTTTTGTTGCGGGTGGGGAGTCTCCCCCTGCCTCCTCTGGCATTTCCCCAGTACTCTTTCTCCTGGTGAGTGCTTCAGCATGCTTGTCTTCTCCTGCTGCTTTCAACCTCCTGTGAGCTGAATTCACACTGTCGTCATAGAAGACACTGTGTAGGTAGTAACAGTAGGTAGCATCTCCCAAACCCCTGCCATGTCAGCCCTGTTAAGTGTTTTCTGTAGAAGTCTTCCCTCCCCCCTTGCATAACCTCAGCGGTGGTTTGGTTATTTCCACTTACACATAAAGAGAAAACGGGCTCAGAAAGTTCAGGGGACTTTCCCAAGGCCACACAGCCAGCAGGCAGTGGGGGCCAGTTCAGACCCAGCCCTGCTGGTTCAGAGCTGGTGCTGGTGATGTCACCACCATACACGATGCTCGGGCAGGGTCCGGCAGGCAGTCAGCGAGCATCATTGCTCTTGTCAGGCTCTCCTTTGCAGCCCTGGGGCCTCACAACCTCCGTATCAAGGCTGAAGGGTTTCTTTTTACTAAGGCAGCCTGTTAGGACACAAGACCTTGCTCCGGAGTTCATACTGAGAAGTCTTCATTTGATTAACATTTCCTTTCTATTTCTGGTAGTTTTTCAGACAAAAGCACACTCAATGAACTGTATTTCTTCTAAGTAAGGAGAGGAATAGTAGAAATGACAGAGCTGCAGAAATTTTCATCCTTCTGTTTTTCATACTGTACCAGCTTTCTAGCTGTCACTTGTGTCAAGCCACGCCGGGAGCTGCTGGGCGCCAGCCTCATTCCTGCGTGCTGTACGGCTCCTACCACCATACAGACAGACAAGCTTGTTGAGGATGGAAATGACGCCTTCTGGCTCTTTCCTAGCTGGTTCCAGGAGAATCACTTGAGCATAGGAAAGGCCGTCAGTTGTTGTGTGCTGCCTACGCGGGAAAGTGTGGAGCTGCTGGAGGGTCCAGCCTTATTCTGAGAAGGAACAGTGTTAGTGTCTTGTGTCACCTTAAAGGTGTGGAGTTTGCAAGGAAGACCCTGAGTGGAGCAGGTGAAGTGAAGGGTATGGAGCCCAGAGGCGTTGGCTGGAGGGAACCTGTCACCTGGAGAGCTGCACAGGTGAGGCCAGGCTGCTCTTACCTGTCACCCGTCGGTCCTGTCGGTCACACACGAGGTTATTTGTGGCCATCATGCCCTTGCTTTTTACTCCAATACGTTGAAGGAAGTGTGGACATCACTCATCTCAGAAAAACATTTTAAATGTATTAACAACAAGAGAATTTATTCGCATGGAAGGTACTGTGCACGGTTTTTAGTCATCAGCTTGGTCGTTGTTAAGCCAAAGATTGTGCTGTGAAGTTTGAATAGGTAAATGTTATCAGTCTGCTGTCGATAAAGGAACGTGAATAATTTTGTTCCTGATTAAAATGTTTGTTATTCTGGTATGTTTCTCTGAGAAGCAAAGTCAGGAGATTTCCAGTAGCAAAATGGGGAAAGACAACTCCATGGACAGTCTCAGGGTGCAAAGAATTCACCCCAGTGTAGAGACATAGCATTTCAGAGGCAAAGGGAGCACCCAGAGATCACGTCACCTGGTCCCCTTGCCCCCGGTATTGAGGGCTAGTGTTCAGAAGTGATGCAGTTTGTCCAAGTTCACATAATGGGTCAGCAACAGGGCCAGCGCTGGTAGCTTGGTCTCAAGACCCCTCTCTGGACAGTCTCTGTCTTCGGAAACTCAGGGCCCCGCTGAGAACACCACAGTCACAGCCGCGAGAGGTAGCTTTTCCACCTGGTCCCCCACGAGCCAGCCCCTCACAAGCAGTGATGTAAAGTGGCCTTGCGAGGTAAAGGCTTCTTTGAAGGTTGCTGTTCTATCATAAAATTCCGTGATCATTTTACAGTCCATAACTCATCTGATTTGATTTTGATGGAAACATAGTGTTTTAAATAACCAGTTAAACTTTAGTCCTTAACTTTATGTCCTCCAGATCGTCAAGTAAAATTGATAACGTGTCTTGTTTATTTTGTGGCTTAAGCACTGGCCCCCAGACCTGTGTCCTGAACCTGTGCCTGGGCTGTTTCAACAAGCATGGCTGTGCAGTAGAGGGGTTCAGCTCCCTCATCCCAGCCCGAAGTTTTAAAACTGTGGTTTGCAGCTCTGTCAGACCCAGTGCCCCTTTTTTATAACAAGTTTTTAACATCCTTATTACTAACCTGAAATGAAGTTCCTAGGTGGTAAAATCTTCCTTCACACATAATTTCAGGTCAATATAATGTTTTAGCTGTAACATTAAAAAGAAATAAAACGAAAGTAAATTGCAGTGACAGAATGTGAATATTGAGAGTAACTCTTGGGAAGGTTCTGAACAAAGCCATGTATGATCTTCCCTTGATTTCCACGCAGATTGCATTCCTGGAATATTCAGTGTATGTTAAAACTACTCAGAATGTATTTTGAATTTATAAGTGAGTTGGAATGAACTTGTAGGTCTGAAAGTTATAATGTGGTTTTTCTATCTGCCTGAGTAGCCAATGGGGAAGTTCCTCATTGTGTGGGCCTGTCTGAGTACAGGATGGTTGGCATACCACGCCCTGCCCCTAAATGCCATTAGTCCCCTCCTCCAGTCACTGTGACTTCCCAACACCACCCCCCCCAGCAGTTCCAGAATGCCCTCTAAAGCGTTGGCACTTCCCCCATTGACAACTGTCATCCCAAAGTGCCTTCTTCTCCGTGGCCATCATAATTGCAGTCATGGCTGTAAAGAGCAGGCCCCCTCGTGGGGGAACTTACCATGATTGCCTGAGCGAGGGGTTTGGAAAGGTGAGATGTTGAGAGTGGAGTAAAATGCATGTGGCAGCTGAGGGACACGGGGGCCGTGGACACATGTGGTACAGAGGCCAGGATCGCCACTGTTTCTGAGCTGCCAGCTGGTATATGCTCCCTCTCCTGTTCCTGCCTGTGCAGGAGAACACATTGCCCAGTCTGCTTGGTTGCTTGGAACAGCAAACTATTTTTAGAATCTACTGCATATGAGGAATTGGGGGTTTACATAGAAAACAAAAGTTGGTAGCGGTTGCCACTTCCTGTAGCAAAGTCAGCTCCGGAAAATAATAAAGATCAGAGAGGAAATAAATAAAATAGAGATTAAAAAATAGAAAAGATCAATAAAACCAAGAGCTGGTTTTTTAAAAAGATAAACAAGATGAACAAACCTCTAGGCAGGCTCACCAAGAAGAAAAGAGGGAGGACCCAAATAAACAAAATAAGAAATGAAAGAGAAGAAATAACAACTGAGACCACAGAAATACAAAGAATTGTAAGAGAATACTATGAACAGTTATGTGCCAACGAACTGGACAACCTAGAAGACATGGACAAGTTTCTAGAAACATACAGCCTGCCAAAACTGAGTCAGGAAGAAACAGCTAATTTGAACAGACTGATTACTAGAAGTGAAATAGGATCTGTAATTAAAAAAAAAACAAAAACAAAAAACAACCTCCCTGCAAACAAAAGTCCAGGACTAGATGGCTTCACTTGGGAAATCTACCAAATATACAAGGAGGAACTTATTATAGGTATCCTTCTCAAACTATTCCAAAAAAATTGAAAGGAAGAGGGAACACTCCCAAATTCATTCTATGAAGCCACCACCACCCTGACACCAAAACCAGACAAAGACACTACAAAAAAACCAAAATTGCAGGCCAATATCTTTGATGAATATAGATGCAAAAATCCTCAACAAAATATTAGCAAACTAAATACAACAATACATAAAAAAGATCATACACATCATCAAGTCGGATTCATTCCAGGGTGGCAAGGATGGTTCAACATTCGCATATCCATCAGTGTGACGCACCACATCGACTAAAGGAAAGACAGAAGCCACGTGATCATCTCAGTAGATGCAGAAGAAGCATATGACAAAACTCAACATTCCATTCACGACAGAAGCTCTCACCAAAGTGCTTATAGAGGGGACATATCTCAACATAATAAAAGCCATTTACGACAGACCCACAGCCAACATAATACTCAGTAGTGAAAAGCTGAAAGCCTTCCAGCTAAATTCAGGAAAAAGATAAGGATGCCCACTCTCACCACTTCTATTCAACATAGTATTGGAAGTCCTAGTCATAGCAACCAGACAAGAAAAAGAAATACAAGGTATCCGAATTGGAAGGGAAGAGGTAAAATTGTCACTATTTGTAGATTAGATGATACTCTGTATAGAGAACCCTAAAGTCTCCACACAGAAACTGTTAGAACTAATAAATGAATTCAGCAAGGCAGCAGGATAGGATACAAGATTAATATACAGAAATCTGCTGCATTTCTTTACACTAATAAGGAAGTATCAGGAAGATAAAGTAAAAAAAAATCTTGTTTAAAATCACGTCAAAAAAAATACCTAGGAGTAAACTTAACCAAGGTGATAATAAAAGTTATCTGCCGGGGCTTCCCTGGTGGCGCAGTGGTTGAGAGTCCGCCTGCCGATGCAAGGGACGCGGGTCGTGCCCCGGTCTGGGAGGATCCCACGTGCCACGGAGCGGTTGGGCCTGTGGGCCATGGCCGCTGAGCCTGCGCGTCCGGAGCCTGTGCTCCGCGACGGGAGAGGCTACAACAGTGAGAGGCCCGCGTACGGCAAAAAAAAAAAAAAATTATCTGCTGAAAATTATAAAATGTTGATTAAGGAAACTGAAGATGATTCAAAGAAATGGAAAGATATCCCATGCTCTTGGACTGGAAGAATTAATATTGTTAAAATGGTCATACTACCCAAAGCAATCTACAGATTTAATGCAATCCCTATCAAAATACCCATGACACAACACCCATAGAACTAGAACAAATAATCCTAAAATTTATATGGAATCAAAGAAGGCCCAGAATTGCCAGAGCACTTCTGAGGAAAATGAACAAAGCTGGAGGCATAACCTTAACCAGACTTCAGACAGTACTACAAAACGACAGTAATCAGAACAGCGTGATATTGGCACAAAAACAAACATAGACCAATGGAACAGAATAGAGAGCCCATAAATAAACCCACACACTTACGGTCAATTAATCTACAACAGAGGAGGCAAGAATATACAGTGGAGAAAAGACAGTCTCTTCAACAAGTGGTGCTGGGAAAACTGGACAGCTGCATGTAAATCAGTGAAATTAGAACACTCCCTCACACCATATACAAAAATAAACTCAAAATGGTTTAAAGACTTAAATATAAGACACGACACCATAAAACTCCTAGAAGAGAACATAGGCAAAATATTCTCTGACAAATTATAGCGAAATTTTCTTAGATCTCCCAAAAGCAGTCTCCCAAGGCAAAAGAAATAAAAGCAAAAATAAACAAATGGGAACTAATTAAACTTAAAAGCTTTTGCACAGCAAAGGAAACCATAAACAAAAGACAACCTACGGACTGGGAGAAAATACATGCAAAGGATGCGACTGACAAGGGCTTAATATCCAAAATACACACACAGCTCATACAACTCAATAAAACAAACAACCCAACCAAACTATGGACAGAAGACCTAAATAGACATTTCTTCAAAGAAGACATACAGATGGCCAACAGGCATGTGAAAAGGTGCTCAACATCGCTAATTATTAGAGAAATGCAAATTAAAAGCACTATGGGGTATCACCTCACACCAGCCAGAACTGCCATCATTAAAAAGTCTACAAATAGTAAATGCTGGAGGGGGTGTGGAGAAAGGGGAGCCCTCCTGCACTGCTGGTGGGGATGTAAGTTGGTGCAGCCACTATGAAGGTTCCTTTAAAAACCAAAAATAGGGAAAGGCCACAACAGTGAGAGGCCCGCGTACTGAAAATAAACAAAAAAAACCAAAAATAGAGTTGTCATATGATCCAGCAATCCCACTCCTGGGCATATATCCAGAAAAGACAAAAACTCTAATTCAGAAAGATACATGCACCCCACTGTTCATAGCATCGCTATTTACAGTAGCCAAGATATGAAGCAACCTAAATGTCCGTGGACAGAGGACTGGGTAGAAGAGGTGGTGTATATACACAATGGAATATTACTCAGCCATAAAAAAGAATGAAATAATGCCATTTGCAGCAACATGGAGGGACCTAGATATTGTCATACTTAGTGAAGTCAGACAGAGAAAGACAAATACCATATGATGTCACTTATATGTGGAATCTAATAATAATACAAATGAATCTATGTACAAAACAGAAACAGACTCACAGACTTAAAAAGCAAACTTACGGTTACCAAAAGGGAAAGGGAGGGAGGGAGGGAGAACAAATGAGGAGTTTGGGATTAACAGATACTAACTACTGTATATAAGATAGATAAGCAACAAGGATATATCTTACAGCACAGGGCATTATATTTAATATCTTGTAATAACCTATAATAGAATATGATATGAAAAAAATAACTGAATCACTTAGCTGTATACCTGAAACTAACACATTGTAACTCAGTTCTACTTCAAGAAAAAAAGGGAAAAAAAAAGGCAAGTCAGGAAAGGGATTCTGTATCACAGCCTCATGGTTCCTTTGCAGTCTGCAGCGTGTTGTAAATCACTTTAACACGGGGCTGTGTGTGTTCACCAGCGACTCTGAGATTTCAGCCTTGCCCAACAGGAGCTGTAGTCCTTCCTCATTCCCAGGAACAGTCACACGTGGAGACAGAGGGCCCCTGCTTGTTTCTGAACAGAACCGGTTCTTTGTCACACTGCAGGCTTCAACTGCGTGATATTCCTATTATATTCACATGAGTGAACCTTAACTACATCCTTTAACTTTTCCCAAGAGGTCATAAACTACAGTGGTAACATATCACGTGGCCTGAAGAAAATTCTGCCATCACAGAGCGTTAGGGTCACTGATCCGCACGTCAGTAATGAGCAGTAAGTCTCCCCAGGCTCTGCGGGGCCGACGGGGAGTGGCTCCCAGAGCATCATCTCGGTGCCTTTCCAGGCTCCAGGGCTTTCTCCTAGGTGGAGGAAATGACGAAGCAGCTCAGGCCCATTTCTCAAGAGTCGTCCTAGAGTTACAGCTCATAAACCCCGTCCAGCTTCCATGTAGAATTCTGGAACCCCAGGAGAATTTAAGAACAGAATAAGAACTTTTTCTGGGACTGCGGGGTGAGAGGTCTTGGCATATAGAGTTCCACACCATGCTTGAATCCCAGGAAAGCTTCGAAGCTCAGGAAGTATGCAGACAGAGTCGGGACTCCGGAAGTCGTGTGGGGCTTTTCAGAAAGCTGCTGAGACTATGTCCTGGGCACCTCTGTCCTCTCCAAACAGGCAGGACTTTGGTTCCACCAATGTTTATCGCGTTTCTGCTTTTCGAAGACCATGATGTGGGGTTGAACGGGTAGGAGCCACAAAAGGATACAGATACTATCAGAGCTCTTAGAGCCCCCGACGTCACTGGAATTGGGGTGCAGGGTACTGGGGGCGGTGTGTGGTTGCTGCACCCTCGGGCAGTGTCCACGACTGCTTACAAAACCTCCAGCACAGACAGGAGGTCAGGGAGGAAGGAAGCTGTGCAGGGGCCGGGCTCGGAGGGAAGGACACGCCTCACCCAGGGCTTTCTCCTCCCATCCTGGTGCATAACTTCTCTTTTAGTTTTGTTCAGTCCCCAGGCCAAGCAGGGGGCTGTCCCTGGGTTCCCTGACCCTGAAGAAACGAGCAGCCGTTGTCTCTGGATGACAGTTTTATTGCAGCTGGGAGTTTCTGGTGCTCCAAGCAGGAGTCCCGTCAGGGTCACTGGTAGAAGAGGCGTGCGTCTGTTTATCCGCTGACTTTTGTGTCCCGCTCTGGCAGAAGCCACTTCTGCTCTGTGGTCCGATCTAGAACTAGAGCTGATCAAGCCCTCGGCCCAGTGCAGAGACCCATCACCAAAGTAACTCCTGTTTTTTGCCAGTGACGTTTTCACATAACCCTCCAGCCTTTCCCCAGCCCAGCCCGGGTCTGGGCCGCCGAGAGGGGGTATTTCAGAGAGAAGCATCACTTTGGTTGTCTACCTCCTCAACCAGCCTGTGCGCCCCTGTGGCCGGGCCCTTGGCCGGTGGCCTCCGAGCTTCCGCCCCTGGACCTGCAGGGTGCCGTAGGGCTGGTGTCCCAGACCCTGGCTGGGCGCGCCTGGCTGTTTTTAGCCGTTTGTTTAGGAGGCCCTGGGGCTCGGACTTGTGCTTCTTTGTGTGTTTTTAGCATCTCTCAGACCATACATATCACCTTAGTGTCAGAGCTTTGTCTGATTTATCTCTGGTAAAATTAAATGTAAAAGTGGAACTTTGGAATCAAGGGTTCAGCATTTTAGGATTATTAGGAGCCAACTTTGGTGATAAAAGGAATCTTCTCTTCCCAACCATCTCCACCATCAAAGGGTGCCTTGCTTGAAAGCCCCGTGTCTGTAAAGCTCTGTTTATGAGGTGCCAGGTCAGGACGGTAGGATCCTGGGGGACTGTGTCCCCTGTGAGGGGGCTGGGACTCTGGCGTTCGTTCCCCACCAACACTGGGCGGTCCTGAGAAAGCCAGGGAGCCTGCATCTCGTCAGAGGAGGCCCGGCTGGGTCAGCTCCTCCCTAATCCTGGAGGCGCGCGGGAACAGGGAGGGGGGCCCGATGGTGAGGGCTGGGGGGCAACACTGCAAGGGTTTTGAGCGATGGCGCCAGGCGACCTTCTCGCAGCAGTGAGCTTGGCCTTGGTGCTTCTTCATTTCTTTCCTTCCCTCTCTTTCTCTCCCTTTCAGCCTCTGCTCCCTTCCCCCACCCCCCCCTTCCTTCCTTCAAAAAATGTTTGCTATTTATTATGAAAAACGTCAAACATAACCGAAGCGGAGATGGGATAACAGAAAGCAGAGGTCGTCGCACTGGGGGGAGCAGCCAGCTCCCTGGGGGTGGGTTGAAGCCCAGACTGGCCGCACCCGAGGCCCTGACTCAGCGGGTCTTGGGTGGGGCTGGAGACTCTGCATCTTTCACAAGCCCCAGAGGCTGCCGCTGGGGCACAAGGGCCCCCCCTTCCTGCCACCAGCCCCACAGCTGCCAGCCTACGGCCACTTTCCCCACCTGAGCGAGGTCGTATCACGTCATCCTTGAATGTCTCAGCGTGTATCTCAGCAAAGATGCTCTTGGGCCAGAAAAGGAGGATTTGGTGTCCGGAGCTACACCTGTTCCAGAGCCCCTTTCGAGGACGGTGGGCTGAGGGACGAGCAGCTGGACCGGACCGGCCACCAAGCTCTGGGTGGGAGTGCGGCCCTGCCAGCGTCGTGCGGTCACAGCGAGCAGGCCGGGGGCTAGTAGCCAGCGGAAGACCCACTGACCTTGACCTCCAGTGGGAGCTGAAGGACGACGGCTGACAGCCATCGCGGGCGTGGGGAGGGGGAGCCTGGGAAGTCTCATTTCCCAAACCTTGCTTTACAGGCCTGTGCAGTTTAACGTTTGTGCCCTAAATGCCATAGGTCCGTCTCCTTGGCCCCATCCTTCGGCCACTGTCGTCTCCCTTGAGGTTGGGAGCGCGGCGGGGAGGGGGTCAGGGTGGAGTAATGCCCCACCTCCGAGGCCGGAGCCGTCAGCAGACCGTGTGCCCGGCTTCGGGTTTGGGTGAGTGGCATCCAACGTGGCGCGGGCTGGCTCCTGGGGCCGCGTGGGCCTCCTTGGGACCCTGGGCACCTGACGTTCCCTCCAGGGCCCTCTCGCCTCTCCGCCCGGCTTCGTCCGCCCCCCCGCCCCCGCCCC
>NW_020173945.1:3583840-3610724 GCF_003031525.2 Neophocaena asiaeorientalis asiaeorientalis
CCCGGGGCTCCTGCCGCCCTCCCCACCCCGCCCCTGGTCCCCACATTCAGCCAGAGCCACGTTTCTAAAGTGAAAGTCAGACCCCGCTGTGCTCTGCCTTCTTCAGACCCGTCAGTGGTTCCGCGTTCCTTCAACATGAGGTTCCAGGTAGCAGGGCTGAGGCTAGCGCAGGCAGCCGGGCCCTCGAGACTCCGCCGCCCCGTCCTGACCCCTTGCCACCCGCCCCCTCGCCTGGCCTTCTCCTCTTTGCCCCTCGGCATTGGCTTCGGGCCTCCGTCCTCCAGGACGCCTTCCCGACACCCGGACGGGTTACGTTCTCCTCCAGAGCAGCCCCAGCACGGTTTCTCACCCACCGTAGCACTTGTCACTTGTACATGGTCCCCGAGAGCTTTGTGTGCACCCCCTGAGACTGGGGCCCCAGACTGCACGTTGAAAGTCCTTCCCCTGCAGTCTCGGCAGTGCTGCGAGGCCTGGGCTGGAGTGCTGGTGGCCAGGAAGCTGCAGTCCCCTACAGGCGAGGGACAGAAAGTGAAAGTGTGCATTTGGAGACTCAAACAGTGTGACCTGGCTGTGACCTCAAGCGTGTGAGTTTATATTTTACAAAAGCGTCAGTCCACAACGGATTTGTCCTGCATCACCGAAGTCCTGGCCGGCGGCACATCGACCCCTGGAACTGCTCGGTTGATGGTTGGCAACTGGAGGGCAGGGCTGGGCCTCCCTGGAAATTTTGGGGGGAATGAACTCGTGCCTGCAGGTCACCAGGGTGGACCATCGCCATTTTGTACTTCCTGTTCATTGAACGACTGATCTTATCAAACATTTCCCCTGATGCTGTCTTAAATGAGCATCATGGGTGATGCTCTGTGTCTGGCTGTTTTGTGTTCTTGGCAGTGTCGGCGTTTTAGAGTGAATTGTGTTGTCAAAGCTCCGTGCGGTTTTTCTTTTAGGCATCCCAGGTTGTGTTGGGGTTATTCTGTATACTGGTTTTGTGCTAACGAAGTTGGCTGTGCATAGGTTTTGTGCCCCTTCAGACGTTGGCTTGTGTATCTGTTAGCTTTTAGCCAGAGTCCCAGAAGCAAGCATGGTTGTTACCACTTCCTGTGTTATGAGAGCCTTGTTCTCCACATATGAGTCATATAAGAATCCTGTGAGATGGAGGTGCTTCATATGGCGGTGACTGCAAGCATTTGAAACTGTACTGAATTATTTATCTCCTTTCCACATTCTAATCTAAGGTGAAGCTTGACCATACCGATCTGTCTTCAGGGTTGGCTAGCTCGTGTCTTCACAGGGAGCTTGTCCTGTAGCTTGATTCATTCATGTGGTCCCTTTGTCAACCCAAGCCCAGGTCCCTCAGGTCAGGGGTTGTTCTCATGGACAGGACAGACATGCTGGGTGGACGTGAGGACCAGAGAGGAGGTGGGCCATGACGGGAGCCCTTTGCTGGTGGGTAGAGGCCCACCAGAGTAGCTGGAGTCTGATGGGACATGATTTTGGAGGCCTGCCAGTCTGGTGGGGAGGCCGTCTCAGGTGGCAGGGACCACCTGCTCAGAGAGGTGGTCTCTTCGAGGATCTTTGCTCCGGTCCCAAGAGGAGTTCGAGCAGAGGAGGGGGCTGGCCGGACAGGCTGGGGAGGAGGTGGGCGTGCAGGGGCTCGGGCTCCTTAGTCACAGAGGCACCGACGCTGTGTGAGCAGGAATCATCCCAGACCTCACCACCTCATGTCAGTCGTCTGCTGATGCAGGACAGATACCCACAAATGTGGCAGCTTAGAGCAACACACGCTGATTATCTCACAGTTCCCGTGGGTCAGGAGTTTGGGCACAGCCTACTGGGTCCCTCTGCTCAGGGTCTCCCGAGGCTGCAGTCAAGGTCTCGGCCAGGCTGCATCCGTTCTGGAGCTCAGAGTCCTGTTCCCAGCTCACGTGGTTGTTGGTGGCATTCACGTCCTGCTGTTGCGGGACTGAGGTCCCATTTTCCTGCTGGCTGTCAGCTGGGCCGCTCTCATTCTTTGTCGTGCGACCCCTCACAGGCCCTCTCGCACGTGGCAGCTTGCTTTTGCGAGGCCGGCAGGAGTCTGTCTGACCTCTAGGCCCACTTTTCCAGGGCTCACCTGATGAGGTCAGGCCCACCCTGGAGCTCTGTTTTGATGAACTCAAAGTCAGCTGACGAGGGACCTTCATTACTAGTGCATTTCTCTTTGCAGTATAATGTAACGCAGTCACAGGAGTGACATCTGTCATACTCACCGTTCTGGCCACACTCAAGGGGAGAGGCGAATGTAGAGCATGTACAGCAGTGACGGGAATCTTGGGAGACCATCCTAGAAACCTGCCTGCCACACGCCTCTCTCCCCTGTCCCCCTCTGGCAGCCCCTCCTGCTTCCAGCCTCTTTCTCACGTTCTCACTCCTCCACCCGCCTCTTCTTCCTCCATGCCCTCCCTTCTCTTTTCCTAAATCCCCTCGCTGTTCCTCACCGCCCCCTCCCCAAGCTGATGGGCTGTGGCTGCCTGGTCCACACCGGCTTAGAACCTGGGCCAACAGCCAGGGAGCCCAGGAAGGGCTGGAGAGGCAGCTGCGCTCAGCGTGGACGCAGACCTCTTGCTGGCCCGTTGATGAGGCTATAGGTAGTCAGTGTACCCAGATGTCAGTCTATCAAACCTTCCCCTCCCCTCCCCTCCTCTCCCCTCCGTTTTGGCTGGATCTTTTTATAGACCCTGAGCGAGTGGCTCATCACACAGTGTAACATGGTTTAGAAAATTGAAAATGGCAGTGAGGTATCGAAGTTCTGATGCAGTTGTGATTTTTGACATCCTTGATTTGAAGGACCTGGGCTTGGGTTGATAAGGAAACCACATGGGGCTTCCCTGGTGGCGCAGTGGTTGGGAGTCTGCCTGCCGATGCGGGGGACACGGGTTCGTGCCCCGGTCCAGGAGGATCCCGCATGCCGCGGAGCGACTGGGCCCGTGAGCCATGGCCGCTGGGCCTGCGCGTCCGGAGCCTGTGCTCCGCAACGGGAGAGGCCGCGGTGGTGAGAGGCCCGCGTACCGCAAAAAAGAAGACAAAAAAAGAAACCGCGTGAACGAAGAGGGTTATAGAATAAATTCCTTATGAGGACGTTAGCTAGCGAATCTTTGACAGATCAGCTGTGGTCAATTTTCAACTTAGATTAGAACTTAGAAGACGAATTTGTAGTTCTGTGTAATATGATTGTGGGGTGAGGGCGAGGGACGTCCTTGACATGAGGAGCCACGGTCCTGGTGGGAGCCTGCGGTACAGGGTGCCTGGCCTTTGCGAAGAAACTGGACAACAGGACATTTGGACCACCTCACTGCTTGCTGGCCCCCGTGACCACATCAGAAGCACGTGGCCGTCTCCAAAGGCCCCGTTTTGAGATGACCTGGGGAACAGCGAAAGCTGTCAGAACTGTTGGGAGGATCACAAGTATATTCCCATAAAAAATTAAGTGGAAAAAGGATGGATCTGTTTGACACCAGAAAGCCTGCACCGTTCACCTCACTGGGCCGTCGCATCGCCTGCGATAATGAATAAGCTCGAGATCTGTAGAGTGAGAAACGGGGCTCAGGTGCCAGGTCCGACGAGTGGCCGTCGCATCACCTGCGATAATGAATAAGCTCGAGATTTGTAGAGTGAGAAACGGGGCTCAGGTGCCAGGTCCTGTCAGGCGTCTTAGATGCTCTTGAGTAGAATAGGGCAAATCAGCTGCAAGTTGACAGGTAGTTAAATGGAGCCAGATTTTGTTTTAATGTAACAGCTGGAACCACTCTGCTCTGGTGGAAGATGTCTTGCTTGAGAAAAGATGGGCTTCCCAGGGCTCAGGTGCTGAAGGGGCAGCTGGGGGGCAGCGGGGAGTAGTGAGGGGCGACTGGACAGGAGTTCTGGGAAGCAGGGGCAGAGTCTCAGCCCTGGGACCTTGGACAGGTCTGGTGGCGTCTCCGGGCCTCTGCTTTCTGGTCTGTAAAGGGAGGGGTTCAACCAGTGACCTGGGGTCTTGTCCAGCTCTAGGGCTTTGCTCCGTGCACTCATCTGTCATCGCTCCAGAGGAAGGCAGACCGCCCAGCCCTGCCACTTATGGGCTGTGTGACCGTGGGCACCCTACCCTCTCTGTGCCCTAGTTCCCTTATCTATTAACTGGGTGTGGTAACACCATCTCCCCAGTAGGGCTGTTACGAGGAGTCCATGGCATAATATACACGAAGCCCTCAGAATAGCACCCATTGGCATTTAGTAAGGGGTCAATAAAAGGGAGCAATCGTGACTACTGTAACTATGGTGACTGTGATTCCTGGACCCTTTTAACGCTTACAAGTCTGTGTTACTATTTATTAACCTCTGAACAAGTGCATCATGGTTAACCGTGTCCTGGACAGGAGCCGCTGGTCTATCTCCTAATGCCATCTCCGGTCTGTTGCAGGCGGAGGCCAGGCTGGCGGCAAAGCGCGCGGCACGAGCAGAGGCCCGAGAGATCAGGATGAAGGAGCTGGAGCGACAGCAGAAAGAGGTAACGCGGGGCTCCTCATCGGTTCTCGCGGGAGGGTTCCTTCCAGGCAGAGCCGGCCGCACGGGGGCACCTGCCCCTCTGCTGTTGCTCTCGGTTTGAAGGCACCTGTGCCTGTGACTTTGGTTCAAGGTCAGGCCAGGGCATGGCATAGCATACAGATGCCAGATGGCCCATCCTGGACACTCAACCTGTCGCATCCTGGGACGAGCCTGCGCACAGAGCACGTGCCCACGTGGATCTACCCGGCCCAGCCTTCTGGCCAGGAGCCAAGCGGTGCTGGCTGCGGACTTGAGGTTCTAGCTGTTGAGCTAGGATGCCCGTCCTCTGAATTAACATGTGAAAGCAGAACAGGTTATTATTTATTTAGGCTAAGCAGTCTCATTTAAAATGCTTCCCCTGTGGTTTTTTACACTTCTTCATAGGTTTCATGAGGCCTGAAGCCCATGTGTGATACAGAGAACAGAATACACACTGGATGAAATAACCAGGATAGAAACTGCCCTCCTGGGAAGGTGGACAGTGATGTGTTTACACACCTGTTAATGCTGTTTGCTACTTTCGTTCACCACCTTGAGCCGCAGCCAGAAGCCACGTGGGCAGCGTGAGGGCTCTTTCACTCGCAGTTCAAGGGGTGGGCTTCCCTGTGACCTTGAAGCCCACGCAGCGCACGAGCGAGTCCCTCTCCACGGTCTCCGCCTTCTCCCGTGGGCCTCGGCCTCGCGGGGTCTGGGGAGCAGCCATGCCAGGCCCACCGGCGGCTCTGCTTGTTTGAAGATTTGAATGTATTGTGTTGGAGAGGTGGCCAGCTGCTTTCCCCAGGGATGATTTTCGTACTCAGAGTCTGGTTTGGTTCAGGTAGCCAAATTTTCAAAGTCGAACCGGTGTCTTAAAACTTGTGAGGTTTCAGATAAAAGTCTGGATTTCCAGTTTCTCCTAAAACCACTGCAGCTTCTGCCAGGTCCCCAAGGTCACGTTCCCCATAGAGGCGAGGTGCTCACTGTTGTTCCCTGCGGGGTTTGCCACTCCGCGTGGACGTGTGTACTCGGGGCGAGGGGCGTGGCCAGGCTTGAACTTGAGGAGGAAACCTCTCCCACGTGGCTCCCAGAATCTGTTGAAGGTTACTAGAAACTCAAGCCCAGGGGGTTAGTTAGGAGAGTCATACCTGGGTCCTGATGACAGGAGGGCGGGGGCCCCGGAGTGATGGGGATGGAGGGGACATGTCCCTGAGAGAAAGGCCACACAACACGCCGGCGGTGATGTTGGGAAGTGGCCCGAGCAGAGGGGCAGCCACACCTCGACCGTATTTTAGGCATCACTTGGGGATGTGAAGAAGAAATACTTTTATGGGGAGAAGTATTTGGACTGGAAGGTGGAGAAAACGGACAGGTGTTGTTGTTTTGTAGACCTTTGTCACTTAACCTGTCTGAGACAGTGTCACCTGGGCTTTAGGAATCACCCTGACAGCAGCCAACAGCCGGGCACCAGACTCTGACATAAAGAGTCCTCGTTGGAGGCCACCTAATGGAATAGTTCTCTTAGCCTGCACTGGTTTTTAAGTTAGAGATTTGATTGATTGATTGGTTGGTTGATTGAGCCGAGCCGTGTGGCTTGCGAGATGTCGGTTCCCTGACCAGGGATCAAACCCGGGCCCCAGCAGTGGACCGCCAGGGAACTCCCTAAGTTAGAGGTTTTAAATAGCAAATTGATTTTTCAAACTGCCTGGCATCAATGTGTGTTTAGAATATTCCTGTCCATTCAGTAGCTACTTGCAAAGCCCCCGTGGGTAGGACACTGCCAGCCCCTCCCCTCTGCTTTGGAAACCAACTGGCAGGGAAGCTCGGGGGTTAATGCAGTGGCTTCATCACAGTTTGCGAGGTGAGGCTGCGTTCTCCAGCGCCAGCAGAGGCTCATTCGTTCATCTGCTTCCCCTGCTTCCCCTCCACCCCCCAGTCTTTTTCATATTAAGGCCTTAAAAGAGCTGTAAGAAGAATTTTTCAAAATACATTGTTGCCCCTCCAGGTTTTGCCACATTTGACTGAGTGGCCGCCTGGTAGTGTTTCTGGTGGCCTGTGGCTGTCCCCTCCGCTCTGTTGTTGGAGCTGGACCACTGGACTCGGGAAAGATGACCTTGAACCTGTCAGGGGGCCTGCCTTTGGTTTTCTTGGTGGTGTTATCAATGATAATCATTTTATCATTTGTCTCACAAGTGAGAGAAAGTTACTCTCACAAAGGTAAAATTTCTACAAACTCAAGTCCAAAATGAATTGCATTGTATATACATACATATCTATCTTCCAAATTATAATATATTCTAGCCTTAATTGTGGGCAGAATTGAATTAAATATATAGTTGATAACAAAAGCAGCCTGTTACAGAGTTCTTTGGCAGGAGTTCTTGATTTAGAAAATGAAAGTTAAGAGGAATTCGGCTAAGTAAGAAACCATTTATTTGAAGGGCCTCCTTTCAAAGCAAAGCACCCTTTTCCCCCTTGGAGTCAAAGAAAGTCCCCCCCCCCCATTGCATTTAATTCTGCAGAGTGATCTGCTGAACTCCTGCACTTCAGTTGCAGTATTTCAAGTCGCAAAACTGCAGTTGCCACCCAAAGATGGGAAACTAAGTCAGGGCCATTTAATCTTGGTATCATTAAATGGGCATTGGACGTCGGTGGGGGGAGGGTGTGGTCGTGTGGAGGGTCCCCCCGCCGCCCGCCACGCCAGGCACAGCCCTGCCCCTCACAGCAGCCTCACCACAGGCCCTGGGAGCCCCACTGTGCTCTCAGGACAGGGACTGAAGTATCCTGGCCTGGCAGGAGCTGAGATTCAAGCCCAGCTCCTGTGCACGGTGGCCTGCCCTGGGGTGTCTGGTGCCTGCTAAGGACCTCGGGCTTTGCGGAGAAAATTTGATTAAAACCTGGGAAATCCGATTAAAAAGGCCATAGTTTGCCTCACTCGGTCAGACACACAGTGTCGTTGGTTAGTAGATGGCATTAGAATCTTGAAATTCTTTTTTTTTTAATTTCTTTTATTGAAGTATAGTTGACTTACAGTGTTGTGTTAGTTTTTGCTGTACAGCAAAGTGATTTGGTTACACATATACAAACATTTTTTCATATTCTTTTCCCTTATGGTTTATCCCAGGATATTGAATGTAGTTCCTTGTTGTTTATCCATTCTCTGTATAATAGTTTGCATTGAAATTCTTTATTCTTGCGGTAAAGACACTTGGGTGGTTCACAGGGAAGAAAATGTTTTGTCGTGATTCAAGTTCCGTGGAAGGTCTCGCACAAAAACAGTTAGCTAATTGGGTGCCCTCAGCATTCAGCCACCGCGGAGATGCTTTCAGATGTGGGAACACGTTTCCAGGGACCTTTCTCAGGATCAGGCCGTGTGCCTGATGGCTCAGCCCCACGCTGTGAATTATCTGGGTGCAGAATGATACCCTGGGTGGGGGGCCCGTATCAGTCAGGCAGGAAGCAGAGAAGGTAACTCCGGGCAGCACGGTGGGTGAGTCCAGATGCTGAATGAAGAAGCTGCAGGTGGGGAAAGCCAGGACAGGCAAGAAGGCCTCGTGGGTGATGAGAGTCAGATGGCGGAGGCCTGGAGGATGGAGAGAGGGCCCCGGCTCTGCCCGGTGGTTTGTATCGATGTGTGAGCCCAGGAGCACTGACTCATACAAAGGACAGTTTTGCTATCATAAATTCAGTGTGCTTGGGACAGGAGCGCATTGCCATTTAAAGCGTATGTCTGCTTCCTCAAAAAAGGGATTTGAAAGGTTTAAAATAAAATACGCATATGTTTTATTCGTAGTCAGAGAGCGATCTGGAGTGGGGCGGGGGGGGCCTGGCAGGGACCTCCTGGAGCCCCTGGCGTGTGGCGGTGCCGGGACTGGGTGCTGCCACAGTCTGGAGAGGGGTCTGTCCGGGTTTTATTGACGGGCGAGGAAGACGGACCTTAATTAGACGGTTTTCCCAGAAGCTGAGCGAGTGGCTGGCCAGGATTCAGATCTGGACCTGGAAAAGCTGCAAAGCTGGGAGTCTTCCCATTACATCCTCTGCCTCCAGATCAAGTGTATAACCAACAGCGAAAACAAAGGGCGGCGTCAGTGTGTTACCCTTGGGATTAACCTTGGCAGAGGGCACGCTGCCACTCGCCACCAAGGCGGGGGAAGATCCACGTAGTCCTTAGCGTTTTGCAAGCAGACGTGCACCTTGAAAAACAGGTTTTTTCCTTGGTGCTGATTCAGGGCTCGTCGTATAAGCACAGAAAGGACCTTTGTGTCCACTGAGTGTTACCGAGAACACGGGAGCAGCAGCTGTTCGTCTAGCTGATTCTTGACGTGACCCGTGTCCCGGGCTGGGGGAGTGGGCACGGGTGGGCCCTTGGGTGCGCATGGGCGTTCGCGTGCACATCTAGAGAGAGGAGACAGACAAGCTTGCAGGTTTGGGGACGCGCTTTTATGACTGAGGATGGTGTACAGACAACATCCCTCGGTCTCCCCTCTGCATATCACATCTCCGGGCCTATTATTAGAAATAGCACCACAATCTGAGGTTATACGATCTGATAGCCCAGGCGCTGGCGTTTTAAGTTGTTGATTAAGTGGAAATGAATATGCTTTGGAAGACCCGCGTTTAACTAGTAGGGTTGATATTTTGATGTAAAAATTGAGAAACACAATCCCTGTTTGCACCGGCCGGCGAGCCACCCTACCTCTGCACAGGTGCTTCTGAGCAGGACCAAGGCTTTCCTTAACAAGGAGGTCAGCTCGGCTGCAGGCAGACGTAGGCTGTGAATGCCTGGAGAGCAGTGACCGTCGCTGGGGGCTCAGGAGAGCAGGAAGCTGGCAGCACCACTGGGGGGTGTCAGAGATGGGTCGTGGTTGAAGCCACCCTAGTGCCTGGGATCCTCCAAGGCCAGCATGAGTGTGTGCACAGAGGAGAGGTGGGAAGTGTCATCAGTGCTGGAGGAGTGTAGACCTGTCAACAAGCCCCAGCAGACCCTGAGGACATGGGGGCCTCGAGCCGGCTGCAGATCTATCCAGATGGCCCAGGCACCCCAGCCCTCCTAGCCGCCCACCGCACCCCCCAGAATGGTTCTTTTCACCCGTGCGGATGGTGAGAACCGACTACATTAGCTGTGCTTGGGGGCTATTTCAAAGGATCATGAGCTCCTTTTTAATGGATTTATTAGGGAGAATATGTAGATATTCTTTGGGAAATCTGAGTGAACCTCTTACTTTGTTCGAGAGCCTACACTAATGGAAAAAAGAATGGTGGTATGATGCCCAGGTGGTCATGATGGTCAGAGTGCATCTCTTGTCGCTACTGACCTGGTAAGCATTCCTGTGGGAGGAACAATGTTCAGTAGTCCTAGCGTTGAGTATATTGCTCTGTGCTCACCCACGTAGGCCTAGAAGCACCGAGTCTCAAGCCTTGTAGTTGCGGCAGTGCCTTGGACAATGCCTGACTCAGTCAAAGTTTTGTTGAATGAATGAATGAACGGATGGGTGCAGCAGACATCTCAGTCTTACCTAGAGATTACTACAAAATTAGGAGGAAGCTCTAGAGCAGACTAATATGTCAAGGTATGATAATAAGCTTTTCAAATTTTTTTCACTTATATTCCAGTGATCACTCCACTTGGCTGGAATTTTCCTGGTATTCTGTTTGTATCTGTTGAATTTTCCACGTATTCTGCATGAATCCGAATGTGAAAGCCTCTTTCTTCACTCTTTGTGAATTTGACCAGTTGACTTTCCAATTAAATTTCTGTACTTTTTTGTTAAACTTTGATCACCGTGAAAAGAAATTTTAAATTGAAGATGAAGTTCTTTTTCCCATTAACGGTAACAGGTTATACAAACTTCTGCATTAGAATAGTAGCAGGATTCTTGTAGACTTGTGTGGACATGCCTGTGTTTCACCAGTATATCTGAAATAGAATGTAAAATCTGTTATGAAATTACTGATTATTTCAGTGAGACTTCAAGAGGTTTTTTTCATTCATATTTCACCAGTTTTCACCTTTTTTCCAATATGGCTTTTATTCATATTCCTAGGTACTTACAGAACCTTTCTTTCTGATGTTTATACTTCTGTAACTGGATTTTATATTTTTTTCCCAATTTCTTTTGCCCTCCTCTATAGATCTATCAGGTTCAAAAGGTAGGCTCTTCCTTCTTTATTTTCTAATTTGCATGTACTCTTTTTCCCTTGCCAAGGACCTGGTCACCTTTCAGAAATAACACCTTTGATTGAAAACTCATCGAAGTTCTTACTGCTTCTTTTACTGCTTTATTTATGAATCGGTTTGAACAAGAATGCTTAGGTCCCCACTTCAGCCCACACGCAAAGCAGCCGTCAGCACACATTTCTGTGTACTGAAAGCTTTTCCCATCTCCCTTTTCTCAAGAAATTAGAAAATCGTTGAAGAAGAAAAATTAACTCTAAGACAAAATAAAAATCACACCTCAGAGTTTGGAAAACCTTTTGAAGTCAGGTATTTAAAAAGAAAGATTATCCTCTCATATAATTTTATTAGAAAGGGTTTAAGCTATCCAGGCATATTACCATACATGAGCAGATTATTACATACTGATTTAAAATCTGAGTAAAAAAAGAAAATGGTGATATAACAGTAAAATCCAACAGCTTAAAACACACCTGCCTTCTGTCTCCAATATTCTCTGTTTCCTAGTATTTTGTAAAAGCAGCTGAAGTTTAGAAATAAATGCACTGAGCAGGCCAGACACAGAAAATAAAGAGGAAGGCAACCAAGTCAGTGACTGCTGGTCCAGCAATAACGAAGGAAGGAGTAAGTGGTTCCCTGAGAACTTACAGAAAGTGTCTACAGTGAGCCTTTCCCCACAATGAATTGTTGTTACTTACGACACCTGTAATAGCTTCGTGTTTACAAATGTATTTAGTTCATAGATAAAGAAGGACTATGTTTGTCTTTGAGAGCAGCTAAGAAAATCAAAACAAGGTGACTTAATTTCATAGGGTAGAACATGCCGACCCTTTAAACACCCTATATCAGTAAATGTAAAATTCTGTTTTTGGATTCCTTTACCAGCTACAGTTCCAAATTGCCTTTCCTTCCTGCGCCCCCATCACTCTGCATAACTGCTGTCCCCCAGAGTGTTGAGAAACCAGTTAAGTAGGTGCCAGAATCTAGTTGGACTTCGTTAGTTTTTGCAGGGTCCACTTGGAAATGTGTATTGAAGCTAGAGTTCCAACCCATACACAGAGAATCTAGGTAAGAATTTCATAGGTAAAAGACAAGGCTGGGGGCTTCCCTGATGGCGCAGTGGTTGAGAGTCCGCCTGCCGGTGCAGGGGACGCGGGTTCGTGCCCCGGTCCGGGAGGATCGCACATGCCGTGGAGCGGCTGGGCCCGTGAGCCATGGCCGCTGAGCCTGCGCGTCCGGAGCCTGTGCTGCGCAACGGGAGAGGCCACAGCAGTGAGAGGCCCGCGTACCGCGAAAAAAAACAAAAACAAACAAAAAGACAAGGCTGGGAGCCATCACATTATCTGATAGAGCAGGACATAACTGCCTAAAACCTAGACAAGGGACTCCTATGTGGTCATTTCCACTTTGATTCATTCCCATCTGGTGCTGCATCGAGATTATTTTCCTTTTACCAACTCACCAGGGATACACCCTTAGAACTTTGTCAGAATGGTCATTTGTACACAAAGTACAGCTACAGGGAGCACAGGAAGCCCTCCATGGGAAAACAGATACACATTTTTATCATAAAGATGTGTCCGAGGGAAGGGAAGGCTTTCCTCGTCACTGAGACTCAGGAAACGGAAAAGGAAGCAGTAAGGCTCTGTTCCAGCCCATCAGCTGCATCCATCACGGTTTCTCTTCTGCGGAATCAAAGCTGTTTCTGAAAGTCGAGCACTTCTGCATTCGTCTGGCTTTTGCTTCCTTCTGCATGACTCGCTGGCTAATCATAGCAGTTTACATATGCAATATCGTACACTTTCTAGAGTTTGCTGTGCTGTCACTGCCAGCTAACACCAGGACTACTCGTTAACCGCACTTAACTGTTGGCAGGGGTGTCCTCCCTCCATGGAATGGCGTGGAGATGCAGCTGTAGAGTTACAGCAGCTGTTTATTAGGCCACCTGTGGACTCGATGAAAGACTTTAAATACTGATTCTTATTTTTGTCCTAAAAAGAGCAATAGGTGGAATGCAGTATTTGATATGGGTATAGAATTGGCCAAAAAGGGAAATATGGAAATAGAAAATCGGATAACACAGACTTCTATTGGAATTTACTTTTTGTCAATTTCTGTAGGCCCCCTCCTTTATAAAAACCACATTTTCTTTCTGTCTTTGCAGTTAAGCCGTGAGATAAAGGAGGGTTGATGGCATCAAATTTTCACATCTGGAATTTGACAGTGAGAGTGGGGCTAACATGAATTGAACGCAGAATAGCTTTAAGCCGTTGCATTTCACTTAAACTGATGTTAAAACGTGACTTTAGGAAGTGTTTACGTTTATTTCCTTTCTCGATTTATAGTCTAAGGAAAGGAACTTACAGAAAAAGATCTGGCTTATGTGCTCCGGGTATTAAGATTCTGTATTGTTTGACTTTTTAAAGCACTGTTAAATTCTCCCTCCTGATTTTCTTCTTCCAGTTTTCTGCTTGCTGCCACCTCTAGGAGAAAGGGGCAAGGCCATCGAAGAGCCATATATATATTTTAAATCTGGCCGCCCATCAAAATAAATGGAAACTGAACCAAACATAGCAGCAGCCTGTTTCGGTCATTGTAAAACAATTTCAAAAATTGTCGTGTACTCTAACATCCAGTTTTTTTCTTCTGATGATAAGCTTTTCACGTGTAAGAGGAAAACCCCATCTGTGTCATACGATAGGGAGGTTTGGATGGTTGTTTCTTGCTTTTCTTATTAGAAATTGAGGGAAAAGTGAGGAGGACAGCAAAGCCCCATTACTTGAGAGTCTACCTGTGTTCCCACCTGAATTTGGAATTGCTGTATTTAGTAACAGTAATAGCCACCCTGAGTCTGCTTTTCTGTTTCTAACTTGGGCCATTGTGGTCTAGACAGGCAAGCTGAAACCATGGAGGTGTTGGCTAAAGAAAACACCAGGCAGGACTTTTCTTCCCTGGGCCAAGACCTCTTCTGCAACAGCCTGCTTGGTCGTCTTGCCATCAGTGGCGTGTTATAAAGACGTCCAAAGCCCAGAAATTCTCGAGGGCCTAAATTTAGCCTGGCTGTCAGATGGCTGGAGCAAGTGTACCAGAAATCTAGGGGCAGCACACCATTTCTCCCCCTTTCCTCTGGTGTTCTCGTTCCTGTTGTAGCAACACGGGAATGGCTTTGGCTTCTCTTAAATCGTGCTTTATTCCTGCGGTACACCTGCTCCGAAGGCATGGACAGCTTTACAGAGGGGCTTGAAAGCTGCTGGGCTCAGTTTGAATTGCTGGTCTCTACGGAGGCCACCCCCTCGCCCCAGGACTGCTTCGTCCTGGGCTCTCTTGTCTTCCCCGAGGGAGCGGGTCGGGAGGCTCTGTCTTCACAGGCTCACAGGCTGCGTGGGGGTCAGAGCCTGACCATGTGCTTCCCTGCTCTGCCTTGGCATGCTACCTTGACCCTGAGGCTTGGCAACAGTTTGGAAATGCATGTCAGAACAGTGTCCTATGCGATTACCGTTGCACTTCTCGCCTAATTTTCTTTCCCTTCTGTCTGTAGAAATATTATGGGCTGGATACAAAGTGGGGCGACATCGAGCAATGGATGGTAGGCCTTGAATCTGATTTTTAAAAGCGTAAATGGTTTGTAATTGGATTCTTCCACAGTTTAATTACATGGCTAGATCCCTGTTGCACCCTAATTTGATACTGAGTGATTTCCTGCTGGGCATGCTTGCATCTGGCCTGGTTGTTTACATCCCACGTGAAGCCTGCTTAGAAGGTGCCCTGGCCAGGGCTGGTGTCAGGTCTGTTCAGTAGCAGCTGACTCCTGGAGCTTCCAGGCCAGCGTTTGTGAGGGTCTCCACCCCGACCATGACCCCGATCTCCTCTGCAGTGGACTCCCCACTGGGGACACTCGGGCTGGGCATTGGCCCTGGCGCGAGAACCTTCCCACGAGCATCCCGTCCAGCCAGCTCTAGTTGCCGGTCACCCCATTCTGACCTCTATACTTCGCTGCTGGGTACCGCCCCCCCCCCGCAACCTCATCTGCTGTGCCTGAGAAACCACTGTCCTCTGGTGAGAAAATTCCTTTACCTTCTCACCCTGTTTCCTGGCACGACTTAGCTGTCCTCCTTAGTCGGTTAAAAGCTGGCCCGCCCCTCACGATACCCCTGTCCTTACGACCCTCCCGGGGGAGATCTTGCCCCCTGGCGGGAGGTTCTAGAAGAGGGGGGATTCCAAGAGCTGTCCGCTGGTCCCGAGGGAGCACGGCTTCATGCCTCCTGTCATGAATTCATCCACCTGAGTGCTCCCCACCTCTTCCTGTCCTTGTCACCTTGCCTCATGGATATCATCCCATACCTATAGCATTTGAGAACCTGACCAGTATGGAACTGTCCTATTAGATGTCCCTTACACATAAAATAGTCTAAGGGAGTATAAAATTACCTAACATTTAGAGATCTGTGTATAATATAAAAGAAAACAGTTGATGAAATATAAAGAGCACACAATTCCTCTATTTAAAAAATTATTAACTTCAGCCTCTGTTATGTGTAAACCATCATTCTAAGTTTATATGGCACAGGCAGTTGTATGTTTATCAAATCGTAAGACACAGTTAAAAGATGTGTCAGTGTTTTATAGACCACTGAGAAAGAAAAAAAAAGTTGCTAATTATAATCGTGAGCAACTTTGATGATAAGATATGCGCCAACTTCAGAGACGTCCAAGTGCAAAATGGAGCACCTTAGAATGCACAAAATATAGTAGATAGGGCGGCATCCGTACTGGATCTCTTACGAAAATGATTTCTCTTCCGGTTCCTGAAGAGAAGTGAGTAAGGGGGGATTCCAAGAGCTGTCCGCTGGTCCCGAGGGAGCACGGCTTCATGCCTCCTGTCATGAATTCATCCACCTGAGTGCTCCCCACCTCTTCCTGTCCTTGTCACCTTGCTGACTGGCCTCATGGACATCATCCCATACCTATAGCATTTGAGAACCTGACCAGTATGGAACTGTCCTATTAGATGTCCCTTACACATAAAATAGTCTAAGGGAGTATAAAATTACCTAACATTTAGAGATCTGTGTATAATATAAAAGAAAACAGTTGATGAAATATAAAGAGCACACAATTCCTCTATTTAAAAAATTATTAACTTCAGCCTCTGTTATGTGTAAACCATCATTCTAAGTTTATATGGCACAGGCAGTTGTATGTTTATCAAATCGTAAGACACAGTTAAAAGATGTGTCAGTGTTTTATAGACCACTGAGAAAGAAAAAAAAAGTTGCTAATTATAATCGTGAGCAACTTTGATGATAAGATATGCGCCAACTTCAGAGACGTCCAAGTGCAAAATGGAGCACCTTAGAATGCACAAAATATAGTAGATAGGGCGGCATCCGTACTGGATCTCTTACGAAAATGATTTCTCTTCCGGTTCCTGAAGAGAAGTGAGTAAGGTTTTGAATGTGAGAAGAAAAGTAGGCTGATTTAAATGGACCACATTCGATTCGGAAAAAATTAAGACCCTGCTTTTCACCCAACACGCACTTGCTTTAAAAGCCAAAATGAAATAAGCCGATTCTTTGTGTGCTTAAGCCCCCCCACCCACTTTTAGAAGAAAACATTTTCCCCCAGTGGTTTAATTGAAGCCTTTAAGCAAAAGCAAAGAAAATGTTTGTTTGACATATCAGAAATACTGTATTACAGAGTATCTAAGCGTTCGCCTGTGTCTGCCCTAACCTCTGCTGTTTCCTCCGTTGCTTTGGTAGGAAGACAGTGAGCGCTACTCCCGTAGATCCAGAAGAAACACGTCGGTTGGTACTGTGTTTGTTCATTACCTCGGCGTTTTGACTCAAGTCTGATTTGCAGTTTTAATGGCTGAAATACATAAATTGTCTCTCTATCCATCTATCTATATGTATATACACCTATCCATAGATCTGTATCTATATCTTAATGATACTTATGAAAGAAATTAACTTACACTGATACTGTTACCTAAACAAAGACTGTGAACTCAGCCTTTAGCATTGTGACCTGACTTTGGTGAGGCGAGAGTGAGGGTTTGAAAATTTTCTGAGTTTCGTGACAGTTTTAGTGCTTTTTCCGCTATTGAATACCCATGAATAATTTGCAGAGTCATAGGCATTAAGCTACATGTTTGTAGGTTACCAGCGAAGTGAACAGCATCGCTGTAGTGAAATTAAAGTCGTGTTATCCAGAAACAGTCTTCTGTTAAGCAAAGGTGCACAAACAACGCCCTTTTGGCGAAAACCCAGGCTCACGTGCACTGAGATTTTCAGAGGGGCCTGATCTGCCCCCCTGCCATGTGTCGGGTCAGCCGCTTCCCTCAGAGCTGGTCACTGGTTTCTCTGTGTCCGTTACATCATCGCCTCATGGTTGTTTTCATCCTTTCTTTTTACTAGGCGTCTGATGAAGATGATCGCGTGTCAGCGGGTAGCCGCGGAAGTCTGAGGGTCAGTAACCAGATGGTTGAGTTTGCATGGTACAGTCTGTGTCCACGCTCCTGGCCCTTCCATCCCTGCGTTCAAAGTTCTTGTTCATTATCCCTGTAGCCTCTGTTCAATGGTGGGATGTCTCCTTGTGATGTAGAGAGATTAGTGATAAGCGTAAGCAGTTTTGTTGTGTCTTTCTCCCCAGAGTGGAAGTCCTCCTTTCTTCATGTTGGTCCACATCACAAAACTGCCCCATTTAGAGTAAGTTGCCTCATTGCTAGCATGGTGAAGGGGAGCACGAAGGCTCATTCTGTCCTAATGGAAGTGCACAAGCTCCGCAGCAAATTGGAATCTCAGTTAAAGTAACTACAAGTTAAAGGAGCTATTATTCAGTGATGTTTCCCATAGCCTTGAAAGCTGCTCTGTAGGCTGCCGGTGGAACACCAGGGCACATTGAATCCGTCCAGCCTGGGGCTTCAGGAGCCTTTCCTTTCATCAACTATAATGAAATCTCTTCATCACTGACAGCCTGATGGTCGATAAACACAAATACACATTTTTCCTTAAACATTCCAAAAATCTTCATAGTTATACTTGAAAACAAGGCATGCTTTGGGAAGTGAAGTAGAGAAAAACGTGTTTTGCTTAGTCCTTTAAGTCAGTGAATTAATCTGAGCTTGTCAGTGTAATTTACCCCTGGATTAAAGCTGCATCTCTCCGCTGGTAATAATTCGGTCTCAACGCAGCCACTCCATTTTACGGAAGGACTGTATGGGGCAGAAGCCTTGTTTTCAATCACCATGGCGATTAAATCATGATGTAACTCCTAGCCTTCTTATATGCGCACCAAATGTACATTTAATTTAGCTGTTTATAACAATAAACTATAAAGGTGATACAGTCAGCCTTCCATATACCCAAGGTTCTGCATGATTCAACCAATCACGGATTAAAAATATTCGGAGGGAAAAATTCCAGAAAGTTCCATAAAGCAAAACTTGAACTGGCAACTATTTACATAGCATTTTACATTGTGTTTACAACTATTCGTGTAGCATTTACATTGTATTAGGTATTACAGGTAATCTAGAGATGACTGAATGTGTACAGGAGGGTGTGCGTAGGTTATATGCAAATACTACGCCATTTTATATAAGGGACTTGAGCATCTGCAGATTCTGGTATCTGGGGGGGTCCTCACCAACCCCCCCCGCAGATACCGAAGGATGGCTGTACACTGTTGCTTTGCTGTTAACAACTGTCATTGGCCTGAAGCTGCCAAAGGCATATCCATCATGGTTTTGCTGGGAAGTTACGGTTCAAAGGTGAAGTCAGTTAAAGAGCTTCCTTGCTATTTGAAACTTTCTCCTTAGCCATGTAGTTGTAACTTCCTCACATACCCTCTGACATGATTCACGCAAGAGGAAGTAAGATGTATGTAACCTAAACATTATCAATGCAAAACTCAGTTTGCAGAATCTGTAGACAAGGGTCAGAAATTACAGCAGTCCAGCAGGCGCAGGAGAAGGTCGGGTCCTTGAAACCAAGTGAAGAAGATACCTTTTCAAGGAGAAGGGGCGTGATCATGTGAGCACAGGACTCACATGACCATTGGCCAAGACGTTGGTGGGCTTGACAAGGGCACTTTTGATGGAAATAGTGAGGGCAAAACCTGACTGTTTGGGGCTCAAGAGAGAATAGGAGAGAGACTGGAGAAAGACCCCAAACTCTCTTTCAAAACAGCATTTTCCATCTGCGATCCTCCTTGAAATTGTATTCAAGATTTTGTTTGTACTCGCATTTTTCTGGGAAAATAATCTGTCACTTTCTTAAGATTCTCAGAGCTGATCCCAAAGAGCTTAAAACTATTGTATCATTAGTGGTTGTTTGGGTGTTTATAGCATTTATTTCATTTTCAACGATTTTAACCAGAAATGAGCTTAATTTCTGTGCTGGACACCATTCTTTGCCAAGATACAAGCCTATTTGTTTTAGGATATAAAAGTTTATGGAGGAGCTCCACAAGTAGGGTGCTAAGTAAGAGACGGGGGGAAGGTGGAAAGTCAGCAGTGGATGGGTTTTCGTCGCTAGCCGGGTGGCGTGCTCCCCTGCTCTTTCCCCTGACTCACTTGATCTAAAGAAACAACTCTCGTTAAAAATCACAGACCTTGAGAACTTGGATCCTGGGGATAAGAGTCAAACCTTCTAATTTTTACAGACACAGAACAAGCCCAGAGCAGCGAGGGGGCCTGCTCAGGGCCAGGGTGCTGTGACAGCATCAATCCCAAAGCCCCTCGGGGGCCCGGAAGTGGCCTCTCCTGGTTGGTGGGCGGGCAGGGTTCCCCACTGCGCCTCCCCCGCCAGGGGGGCTCATCTCAGGCCATCAATGCGTAGGGCCAGTTTCTGCTGTTTTTCATATTTTAATATTTGGAACTCTTTCGTTTGCAAAGTTCAAAGACCCTATCTTTTTTTTTTTTTTTTTTTGCGGTACGCGGGCCTCTCACCGTTGTGGCCTCTCCCGTTGCGGACCACAGGCTCCGGACGCGCAGGCTCAGCGGCCATGGCTCACGGCCCCAGCCGCTCCGCGGCATGTGGGATCCTCCCGGACCGGGGGAAGAACCCGCGTCCCCTGCACCCGCGTCCCCTGCACCGGCAGGCGGACTCTCAACCACTGCGCCACCAGGGAAGCCCAAAGACCCTATCTTTTATCTCTTGACTTTCTCAAAATACAGGCCTTCTTCACTCCACTGACAGTGATGATAAACCCTTAAAAATGGAAGAAATTTTTTTTCCTAGCGTTTGTATGGACATTCTCAGAAAACCTAGATTTAGATATCACAAGTACGTAATTTTCTCTACTTAAAGATTGAGAGTGACACATCTGTTGACCTTTTGCCTAATATAAATAGAATGCTTCAGGTAGAGGAGGAGAAAGGATTGCTCAGATTGCTTCAGATTCCATGAATTGGGGCAACAGCTGCCATGGAAGTGTCATTTCATGCTAATGGATTTTATGGTAATGCTAATGTAATTGCATTTGTAAATACATTCGAGACCCTAGAAGTCCTGAAAATAGTTGAATTTCATTAAGATTTCCGAGATTGCCTGTTTTCTGTTTTATGTTTCTGTTATGCCTTCGGTAGCTTTTTAATTGATTTTGGGCAACTCTTTTGTGTTGTTTTTCTCTTCCATCCCACCTCTGACAGTCGCAGCCTGACTTGGAGTACGGGGGTCCCTACGCTTGGGTGAGATGAACACGTGGCCTGATCCTGATAGTGTTGCGTGGGAGATAATAATCTGTGGCGTTTCCACTAATCTCATGAGCATTTGTTTTAAAAGACACACATGCCACGCACCTGTTCTTACCTGGGGCCTGCGAGCCGGAGGGCAGGTGCACACACCACAGTGAGCTCTCTTCTTCCAAGAGCCTCCTGGGTACAGCTCTGACCCTCTTGGGTGGGTCTGGAACCCAGGTGTGGGTGCTTGACCATCTCCCGCACCCGGCGGCCTGTGAGCACCGCTGTCTGCCAGGCTTTGGGGTAGCAGCTGCAGACACCAGATGGGAAAGATGGTGTCTTCTTCAGGGAACTCAAATCAGATCAAGAATTCCCAAGCCTCTACATTTCCTTTAAAAGATTGAATTTAAAGTCATTTTATCTAATGAAAAATTGATTATTTTCTAATCTGTATCCTTTCAAATTAACTGTCCCAGATGGCTCTTTGGCCAGAAAGTGCTCTTTGAGAAAGACCCCAAATCCAGTAACTCAAACGAAGCCTTTAGATTTAAATTCAGAATTTCCCTCCTTACATCCATCTAGAAGAGTTTGTACGCCTTATGCTTTCTGAAAACCTGTAAACTTAAATTACACTAAAAGGAAGAAAAATGTAATCTCACCAGCATTAATCACACTCAGTATTAAAGTGACTCAGCCCTGAAATTATTATAGCAGATTATACACTTCTTCACTCGAAGGACTTTTTCCAGAAGGATTTTGTGCTTCATTCATTCCATTGCATTGAAAAAATATCTAGCAAACTAAATTGAGTGCATCAAGGATTGCCCTTCAGAGCTGTGATTTTGCCTTTCTTATTTTGTTTCCCATCTCTAATGCCCTTGAAGGTGCTCTGTCTTTTGACTCCGTAGAAGAATACCTAAAACCGTTCACGAAAATAATAACAGTTGCGTTTTGCATGGTCACGCATGAAGTTGGTTATGCTTTGACAGCACTGCATGGAGCCGTGAGCATTCTGACTAATCACGTTACCATTAGAATAATGGGTTTTGATGGGACATTTATTCTTATATCTGACCTAGCCTCTTTTAGAAAATGATGACTGGTGAATGTCTTTATTTTGTTCTGTCTTGGAGCAGTGCTTCTCAGTGTTACTATATGTAAGATTCACCTGGGGAACTTGTGAAAATGCATATTCCCGGGCCTCCGGGTATTCCGATGTCCTGGGGTGGGCAGCACGCCCCGTGACCAGGATGCAGGTGGTCTGAGGAGCGTTGAAAAACAATTCTGTAAAACAAAGCTGGGGGAACGTCCGAGACCTGACTTAAGATGAAGGCGACATATGCCTTCTGTGGACTTTTCATTCTGATGTTGTTACAGTTAATTTTCAACCCTCCTTATTACCCTCTTGTGCCACTAAAAACAGCTCCACCCATCTGAATTCAACACAGAAAAACTACCCAAGAGGAGAAAGTTGGTGTGTTATTTAAGAAGGTCACAGTACTTCTCACTGCAGAGATGTTGTTGGTGAGGTCTACACATTTGGGAGTACGTTGTAGGGATGCGTTCTCTATGACAGAGTTTCATTACAACAGAAAAGCGTGGTTCCACAAAGCCTTCAAAAGAAGGGTTTTTCCTGCATTTTCATGGAAGGCCAGAAGAGAAAGGGACAACTGAAGGAGGGCCTTTGCTCTCCCAACCTTCACCCACCCTCTGCTTTACGCTGCAGGCTAAATGAGAGAATGAGAAGATCAAAAAGCAGAAATCCATCTACAGCAGTATGTATTTTATAAGCAACAGTGGAAAGCCAGAGGCTCTATATATGTAATACATTTTTCTTCCTTATTTATTAGCAAGGGAAGAATCATCTAAAATTGATTGACGTTAGCCTTCAATATTAATTTTTTCCAGAAACTAGCTTCTAAACAGATATCAAAGGAATAAGACTGAGGTCTGAGATATACGAGTCCTTGACATGCAAGATTATTTCTCTCGAGAGAGAAAAAAAAGGAAATTAGACTGAATAAAAATTCCTGCCAATCTCCAAAGGTTTTTTTACTAGCAAATTTATTTCAGAAATGTTTTAATATACTCATAGTTTTAAATTTTAATTTTGAAGGATTTCCACATACTCTTTTTCATTTAGAAACTTCGAATAGACTTGCTTTTGAATTGTAACACAAGTAAGTACACAGTTTTATAGTCAGGGTTTCATGAATCTGGATTTATAATCTGCCCGGAAATCCATATATTTATTCTTCATCAACGTCACAGCTGCATAATATGTGCTGAACCGTCTCCCCTCCCCCGAACTTTTAACAAGGAGACGTATCCTGTCCTTCCCCGGTACCAAGCACTTACCCATACGGTCAGCGCTGATCTGGGCACTCATTCTAATCAGCTTTAATCCTCACAATGGCCTTGTAAAGTATTTATTACCATGCACGTTTTCACAGCCAAGGAGATAGAGAGGTTCCAGTGGATTAAGTTAACTTGCCTAAAGTCATGACGAAGCTTCTACTCGGAATCTGGACTCAGGTCCATGATCCCCTGGCATCTCCTTCCATTTTTAGCAGTTGTGGGGACTGCTCCTCCTTTTTCTCTCTCAGGAGCTGGTTATGTCCCTGACACTTGGCAGCTCTTATCTTGAATCAGCGGAAATTTCCTTATAGATGAATGAGAGCAGTTCTAGAGCCCGAGCTTTGGCTGGGAATTGGGAAGAGAAGGAAGACAAGCGTATGCTTAACTTAATCATTCTCTTTTTTTCTGGAGAACAAATTATGAACTCATAAACTATGTGCTCAGATTTCACTTTGAAAAATAAAGTAGGAGGACTGGATGAATGAAAAACCGATAGAGAGGATATACTGCCACGATAGACATTTTTTCCATGATGAACGTTTGCATTTAATTATAAATTGACTAGAAGCTCTCTCTGAATCTTCTGAATACAGCTTCATAACGAGCCGCGGTTTTTAAGGACTTCATGCTGAACCAAGAACGCAAGACGAATTGACTCAGGTGGAAGTCATCAGCCCACGTTGCCTGACATCCAGGCTCCTCACAGGCTGGGATTCCCGCATCCTCAGCGCAAAACTGGAACCAAAAGCTGCCGAGGAAATCAAGTGCACCCAGGCCCATGTGCCTCCCTCCATGGGGACTTGGCATTTCCTCCCGCCCCCGAGCGAGTGCCCCGTAGTCACCAGTGACACCAAGAGGGTGATGTGATCCGCTGACGGGGCTGGTTTCTCCTGAGGTGTAGTCGAGCAGATCAGGAGCGTGGAGGCAGCGGGGGGCCTGCCGGGATGTGTGCTACCCTGGCCGCGTCCATCCGCTCCACTCCAGAAACTCACTTTGTACCCGGCTAATTCTTCCCTTCTCATCTGTACCTGTGTCTGCATTTGTATACTGATGTCCGTTTTTCTCCTTTTCTTCACTGAAACAGACAAATGGTTACGATGGAGAATTATATGGATCACAGTCCCTGAACAGAAGATCTGGCAGGGTTAGTAAATTTGCATGACACAAAATTCAAACAGGTTGCTGCGAAGCTTTTTTAAAATATCACTAAATTTAGCTTCTTTGGTTATTTTCTGTGTTATAGTAGTTCTGTGTGTGGGGGGGGCACGATAGAATGAAAGCTAATGTTTTTCAGTTGGTTAGCAATGTTAGACTGTTCGTCTTCTAACATTCTAAGTGTTAAGGTAAGAGATCGACATTGAAAGGACTCTCTTAGGTATTAAAAGGTCGAATTAAGTACTAGCTCCTTCATTATCTTATTGCCCTGGGTGTATGTGTGTAATGTGCGTATGAAGTGTATTCCACTCGCAGACATACTTAAATTCAACATTTCCACTGTCGCCCACCTCTCTCATGTGTGATTTCAACGACACATACCCTAGAGCCTGTGTTTTGCTGACCACTGATATGCTCGCAGTACTCATGGCTCCAGGGTAGGAAGCAGAAGATGAGCTGAGGGATGCTGTGGGGGGTGGGGGCGGGGGAGAGAAGAAGAAATGAACCAATAGCAGGGCAGCCAGGAAGAAGTGGGGGCGGTCTCAGGGTTTACCAAGGAAGTCATTGGGGATTTCAGGTGGTTAAACCAGATACATTTTAATTCAGTTTCTTGACCTGCCGCAGATTTCTTATACATTCAATTATCTAAAATCTTCCTGTTCCTGCATTTGCTTCATTTATTTTCTTGTAGTAATACATTTTACTAGCTGTATAAAACAGTATTTCTCTTCATTTGCCTTAATTATATTAAGCAATATATATACGTTTAAATTATATTTTCAGGTTGCAGAGAGGTAACGGGACACCCTCTTAGCGTTCTGAAACTGGCTAGTCAGGTTTTACCTTCTCGTTCCTATGAAGGATTGTATACGCTTCTGTTTCAGCTAAGCTTTTCTCATTCCAAACTAAAAAATCCTCCCAGTTTAAAGGCTGTGTCTTCCTATTTATGTTGCCTTTTGCACTGACAGCCTTTGGACTTTCTCAAGCTCTGTCATGTTTCTCTTTAAGGTAATACAGCACTCTGGGGACAGAAGCAAGCGACATCCATTCAGTTCTTACAGGATGTTGACAGTTTCGCTTCCTGTGCTCAGCAGCCCTGAGGGCTGTTTAGTGCTGGCTTTATAGGAAGGAGCTCTGATGGCTTCCCACTGCTTGTTGGGGTTAAATTGACTAGTTAGTAACTTTTCACCCTAAATGCATAGTGTCACCATATCGATCACAAAGAATCATAGTTCAGAGTTGGAAGTTACTTTAGAAGTTCTTTAGTCCAACTTCTACCCAATATTACGTCCTTCTCTAGAGCATCCCAAACATGTAGTTGCCAGCATGTTTGTGACCATACAAGGTGGCATCAAGCTTTACGTCGTACGTATCTCCATATATTTTAATCTTTGATTTTTACGTTGAAACGGTAGAAGTGTGCCTTATGATTTAGTTAAGAGTAAGTACTGCCTCTAGAAATCAGATACAAAAGAACTTGATTATAAAACTGTTCACCACAGAGTGAAATTGGATATAAAATTGATTTAATAAATAATCGAGAAATACTGGCTTGGCCAAAAAGTTCGTTCGGGTCACAAAAACCCAAACAAACTTTTTGGCTAACCCCATATAATGATTGAAGGACCAAGTAACGTACTTCTAATGTAGCATCTTATATAGGAGCGGAAAACTCCAGGAACAGTGTAAGAATGGGCTTGGAGAAAAATTGGATGGGAATGAGAAATTTCATAGACGTCAGAAGTACCAGTCTGTGGGCAGGAACAGGATGGCCAGACTGATGGTGTTTGTTTCCTCCCTGGAGCCTCGGGGCTGAGCTGCAGCCCTCAGACGTGCTGGGCTGAGGAAAGAGTGAAAATCGTGCAGTACATGGAATTTTAGTTACCTAAGAAGAGATGTCATATGGAAAGTCTAGACTAAGGTTATAGATGGTCCACCATGAGATATAGTAAGGAATTACAGAAAATGATAGCTAAATTTCAATATAAATAGTTAAATAATGATAATAGTTAAATCACAACGACCTCACTGAGATATAAACACTGAAAAGTAAAACACAGCTTAGAACCCCTAGTGGTTAAGAGTTTCTGCTGTAGTAGCGGGTATCAGTTCTCTAGCTGCCTCTGCATTCCTGGAGTACTAATACTGGTTTGGTTGTGTCATTCCATATTTGCCTTTTGACCGGGTGGTGCTTTGGGGAGAGGAAGGAAGTGCTCATCACTTACCTTGTCTTCTTTGCTGCTCAGAATTCCAGCTACAGCGGTGACAGCAGATTCTCTACTTTGTCATCATCCAGAGAGGACACCTTGGTTGGTTTCCATTTAAATCTTTCACATCCTCTCTGCAGAAACTACAGGTTTTGTAGCATGCAATCCCATATGTGTAAATTCCACTGTCTTTTCTCTTTGAATGTCTATTTTATGAAGTTTCATTTGGATAACTGTTAAAGTCCATTTTGGGGTGGTAATTAACATGACATTTAATTTGGATTTAGCCCACTCTCTTGCATTTGAATTCAGATTCAAATGTTTGAATACAAATTGTGGTGTTGAGTTAGGTACGGTGAAAGAAAGGCCGTGGCTGTTCAGTAGTTGGAATTAATCAAAAGGGAAAGAAGAAAGCCCTGAAATTCTTTCCTTGAGAATTCTTGAAAACAATTACTTTGCAGGGTACATGCATACTTGGGGCAATTTCACAAGGATAGAATAGACTTGGAATGAAAATCAGATCAAATCCAAACGTCCACACAATAACATTCCTTCCCGTACTTTAAGAACATACACCAATCTTGATAGGCAAATATTTCTCAATTATTTAAGAGCCCTAATAGGTAAGGCTTGTTTATCCTACCTAGGTGAGATTTGTATTCACTCAGCAAACATAAGGGAACTAGTTTAGGTAGGGAAGTCACAGAGACAAGCAGGTGAGTTAGGTCCTCCGGAAGCATTTACTTGTAAAACAGAAGACAGACCCCCCCC
>NW_020173945.1:3610768-3651408 GCF_003031525.2 Neophocaena asiaeorientalis asiaeorientalis
ACAAAGAATGTCAACTGAATCTTAAAGAATACGTAGGGGAAAAGAAAGAATAAATAGAGACTAGCCAGGTAAAGCCACAGTAGTCTAACCCTAGTCCTTCCGTCGTCCTCACCCCTGTCGTGCCTCAGCCCCGCCCCCAACTTTCTACTCCTGCTGCGTGGGGAGGGCGGAAGGGGGCGTTCCAGACACTGCCGCAGCTTCTCCCTCTCTCCATCAGCTTGCCCACGCCCCAAACCCCCACCGCTGCCCCCCATAATAATAAATACTCCAACCCTTCCTTCCCCTAGTATGTGAACTCTGACAATATAAGATCAACTGTGAGCACCAAAGGATTGCTGGGTTTTGACACCTTGAGTTTTTTTGTGTATTGTGTGCATTTTCTTAATTCAGCGGGAGATTTTGCCGTTGAAAAGAGCACTTCGTCATTCAGAAAACTTTCCTTCCAAGCTTAGATACTTTCTGTAAAATAGAACATGGTGTTAGTTATCTAATACTTGGATGTGAATTATTCACCAAAATTAATTGACAAAATGGCTTCTACCCAGGGCATTCTCCCAACCACTGGAACAAGTTTCAGAGTTTGTGTTAAAATATTAGAAACTTCCTCCCTGCGCACCCCAGGATGCCACTTGCCTGCCCCTCAGGTCATTCTGGTGCACCTGATCCGAGGCATAGGAACGATAGGCACAAGTTACGGGATCTCGAAAGGATGGGGAAATGTCTTAGGGTGCCACCAAGTTACCTGAACAGAACTACATCATCCCCTTCAAGGGCTGCCCTGGGTTTGTGTAATCAGTAGAATACTGCTGACATGGAAATCTGAAACAGCTAGCCTCCTCTTCAAGGGTCCTTTAATGTGGATAGGACATTTTATTTGGGGAAACCGCTGATTTATATGGTAGTATTCCCCAGAAATCTCGTATAGACTGTTGGTCTCAGAAATGTACCACTGAATCTATCATGTCTTCTATGAATCCTGAACATATGCGCATTGTGTAAATACCTAACCAAGCCCAAGATCATCTCCAATGAAATATTTTATTACGTAGAATAGAGGTTACTATCTCTGCAAATTCCTGATTTTGAGTTTTTCCCACCAAACTGTAAAAATTACAATTTGCTTTAGAAAGACCGTCAGAATCCCACTGACCTTGCTATCAATTCAAATTAATGAAACCTGTTTTTGCCTGTGTGTAGACTCCCAAGTCCTAATTTAGTCCCAGGTAATAGTTCTGTCAGTTAACTGGACTGCCTTATTCCTTCCCCTCATTCTCTCTTCCCTGCAAGTGCATGTCCTTTACCCATCTTGTTGCAGAAGTCAGTTTCGTGTGAATTGTTGATGCCTTTGAGATGAAATAAAGCTGTGAGCCTTTTTCCCCTCCGGCCCGTTTTCTCTGATTACAGGGACTTTCCTGCTCCGACTTCGGGCTTCTCAGTCGTGGCCTTGCTCCCAGACCCGTGTCTGCCCAGAATGGAAACCGGGTCTGTCCTCCTCCTTTTCACATCATTCTTCCCTCTTCTTTCCTTCTGTTGTCACTTGAATTGCTGATTAAATGGACGTGGATACTTCAACCTCTTCCATGTGAAGTCCAAAGAGCAAAGCTTAGTAGATGTTTCAATTGGCTTGACTAACTAGCTAAGACTTTCCTCATCCTTTTAAAGCAAATCAAAAATAATTTAAGACCTTATAATTTTTTTTAAAAAGGAGTTTAGGAAAAAGGAGGCTCTATTAAATGTATACTTTGAAAAGCTCAAGTCCAAAAAACTGGTCTCTTGGGTCTCTCCTCCTTTTCCAGCAATTGTTCCCCATTTGGGGTTTCCTTTGTTTTTTAAAAACACATTTTCTCTCCTGTGAATGTATCCAGGGAGCAATTAGGAAGGCTTTTGTGAATAATCTAACTCGGCCGTCTTGGAAAGTGGGGAGAACTGCGTTCTCCGCTGTGTTTCCTGTTTATACAAGGCCGCCCCCGAGGTGCTTGGCCTTTTTAGCTCCAGGTATAGGAGTCCCGCTCTTGTAGGAGGAGGCCGGAGGCCGAGCTCCAAGAACACATCCCGTGATGGAGGTTGAACTGCCATCTCCCTGCATTGTCGTGTCCCTTGGCGTTGCTGCGTGATTCATCCTCGTTCCTGCATGTTCCCCGACCAGCTCGTGGGCCCCCTGCCCTGGGCTCTCCGTGGCCTCTGCCGGTAAACAGGTTACGATGCTCTTCGGAGGTGAGGCTCAGGTCACAAGAGCGAGCTGCCCTTGTGTTCCAGCACACCCCGCACAGGCTCTGTCTCCGTTCGGGTGTGGGTTCCCCTGTGCCAGAGACGTGCCAGCCCTGGGCAGCTGCAGCCCCTCTACAGCGCCTTTGTATCTTGGAGACTGTCGCTGGGATCCTCTGATAGAAGCAAACAGGCTCTTCCTGCCGCACTGTTCCTGTGTATTAACACCCCCAGTGCTTTCTTCACCTGGGATTTTGAGTCATGGGTTTGGGCTCTTGCTGGTGTCGTTGACGTTGTCACCATTCTGTCTCGCTCCCCGACCCTTTCTTCTAGGAATGCCTGAAAAGAGAGGCCCAGAAAATAGCCATATTTCAGAGGTTCTGGGGAAGTTCACTGTTTTTAAAGTTAGAAATCATCTCATGTTTATTTTCCTTGTAAATGTGCATTTCCATCTATCAGCGTTATTGAAGGCACGGTGCCTTTGTGGACTTCTTTTCCTTATAACAGTTGTACAGTAACTTGTCATGATCACCAAAAGCATTATGATTACCTTGTCACTATTATTTGTTGCTGTTTTTTCAAGGGTTTAAAAACCTGCCATTTGCTTTCATCCTCCAGCCCTCCTATATGTACGGCGCTGCCCGGCCGGCTGGGAGTTACCGGGTGCGTGTGCTTCCCACAACCCCTTCCCCTCTTCTGCCCATTCACCCACCGAACACCTGTTCTGAGTGCGGTGGACTTAACCTGTTTGCAGCCCTTCTGGGGGTGAATTACCCCTTTATGTGGAGCTTACACTTGCAGCCCCCTTTGGCCAGATCTGGGGTTTATTTCTCCCGACAGTTGACAGTAGCTGGGGAAGACACGTGTTTGTATAGGATTGTTAGGGAGAAATAAAGTATTGGCAACATTTACTTAATCTATTGGCAAAAAGAAAGATAGGTTTTTATTGCTTTGGTAACCTTAACAGATACTAATCCATTATGTTATATTATCTTGGAAATTTCCAGTTTTAAATACCAGGTACTTACGCCCTGCAGGAAACTTAAGTGTTCAAAGTAGCCACGCTCTGATTGTTAATAACCTTCCGAACTTCCATCAGGTCGCACACTTATGAATTAGATGTAGAACTGGTCCAGCAAACCCGCTGTGTCCTCAAGGAGAAATAGGAGAAATTAAAGTTCCATTCATGGTATTGTAAGCTCCTATTTACCCTCATTTACCCTCAGTGATTAATTACATAGGATTTTCAAGTTAATGAAATGTTCTGTTCTCTAGTTAGCAATTCTTAAAGAATTATAAGATAATTGAGCTATAATCAACATGCTGTTTTTATTACAAAGTCACTTCATATTGGAGTAACTTTCTAAGCATCAACTATGAGGATGCCATGAGAAAATCCAGGATATTTGAACTCTCTGCTCGTTTTAAATCTAGATTTACAAGTTTTTACTTAGCAAGGAATATTTTTCAGAGTCATAGATTTAAAGGAGGTTCCACTGCATGCCAGTTGGTTGATAGCAACTGAAACTTCTCTCACTTGGACTTTTGCACGACCCTGCTTTTTTGCCGCACAGCCTTTGCCTGTGGAGGTGGTTTTGAGCCTTTCCTGCATGTCTTCCATCGTGATGTTTTTCAGGACGTGTTCCCGGCATGTGTCACTCTCCCTTAGCTTACATTTCAGTGTTTCCTGGGTGCCGATGGAGAGAGGAAAGGTGCTCTGTCCTGACAGTCTGTTTTCGTCACAGGCGTCTGTGTCGGATGAGAGCAGTCTCGGTGGGGCTTGGCGGAGCAGTGCCTGCGGTTCCCACGCTGTAAGGCACTTTCTGTGTTTCCCGAGCTTTCTGCTGCATGACCCTGGGGTGACTCTCTCAGCACAGCTTCAGCCCTGGGAGATAACTAACCAGAGTGATAGGAAGGAAACACTGTCTCATCCCAGTTTTCCATGGTAATAAGGGTCATGGATAACGTAAGTCATATAGCCTTTGGTGGTTAGTTTAATGTCCTCACTCGTCAGTTTATGTTGAGGTCAAAGGGAGAAAGATTCATCTTAATTGAGTTTCATCTGCTCTTTCCCTGCAACAAGGGATGAAGTGATCTTATAATAATAAAAGGAGTCAAAGAGTCAAAAGGGAATTCAACAGGCCACAAATTATTCTCACCTCTGGATGATCGAGGAAGATGAACAAATTTAAGGACTAGAATATTACACATAAGGAATTTCCTTTTCCTATTTTGTTGTCCTTTCACCTCTTTGAAGGATTTGAAGTGATAGGGTTTCTCAATAAGGGTGTAGTAGTTGTACAAGAAATACTTGTTGAATGAAAAAGATGAGTGGAGGATAAAGGAAAACACAATGGGCTGGGCCCATCAAGTGCGGAAACTGGTTGACCTGTCCTGAGGATCAGCTGAAACTGGGCTTTGGACCCAGTCAGCCCTCCCCAGGGGCGGATTCTTCTGCGTCCTGAGGCTCCTGCACAAATCCTAGGAAGATGCATCCACGCCCCATATGAACGACGATGGTTGAGGAAATACTTGGAAGTGCTTTTATAATTTTGCTTCCGGAAGTCATTGACTACTTAATCAATTGGTTAAATGATCCAGCTTTATGATTTATTATATTTCTCCAGCCATGAATATTCAGGAATTCTTAGGCAGTAAGCCAGGGTAGCCTACAGGTTTCTTCAGAATGTAGTTTTTATAAATATTAATTATAATAATTGATGTAACATGAGTTTTTAAAAATTTTAATTGGGGTGTAGTTGATTTACAGTGTTGGGTTAGTTTTAGGTGTACAGCAAAGTGAATCAGTTATACGTATATGTTTATCCACTCTTTTTTAGATTCTTTTCCCATACAGACCATTACAGAGTATTGAGCAGAGTTCTCTGTGCTCTACAGTAGGTCCATGTTAGTGATCTGTTTTATACGTAGTGGTGTGTATGTGTCAGTCCCACGTAGCATGAGTTTCTGTCGACATCTAATTGAACACTTGCACTGAACAATTTTATATTGCATAAAATTTTAATGCAGTGGAACCCGCTATCTTGTCTTTTTCCAAGTTCTTAAATATTTTTGTAGGCCCTTAAAACGCTCATAAACCATACCTAATGGATGAAATAGCTCAGGCCCATAGGACGGATAAAATGCAACTAAATGATTTTCTTTTATCAGTAAGAGGCAGCAGCCTACCTCTTTAAGAGAATGGATCTTCCCAAGCACCAAAGCAGAACTTCTGATGTCTGGCGGGATGTACGTCTCCTAGATTCTCTTTAAATGTTGCCTCTGTAGATGGACTTTTTCAAGTAGCTGATTCCTGACCTTCGGGGGCCCTGTGACAGGCATCGCTGATTGCTCTTTTGTGTAGCAGTTATTTGGTGCTTTAAACCCTCCTGTAGGAACTGCCTGGGCGGTATGGCTTTAGGGAGTTAGGAAGTAAAAGGTCTTCTTGTCCCGACAGCAGAATGCCTCAAATAGGGCTCACGTCCCCGGTCTCACACCAGGCTGAAGAAATAAAAGAGAATCAAAAGATATTTTTTTTCTGCACCAAACACCACACTCTCTTGCAGAAGGAGCACAGCATGCGTTTGCTGGATTAAATGGGACAAATTGAACCCCGGGGATAAAATCCCTCAGAAGAGCTCTCTGGGCCGTCAGCTGTGTGCCAGCCACAGATCAGCAGGCCTGGTGGGAGGGAAGGTTCACTGACCTCTCATCCTTTCCCATCTCCGCCCCACCCCCAGCCCTCAGGATAGCCCCGCAAGGGGATGTGGAGTTCCCCACGCCCAGGAATGCTGTCTCCCCAGGCTCTCTATGCAGCTAGGAGCTGTGGCCGCTGACACAGACACATACAAAAATGTGAGGACACCGCGCCTTGGGAGTCCCTCCTGTCCTGACCTGGAGTACTGTGAGCTGAGTCCAGGCTGACCCCAGGCCTGCCCAAGACAGTCCTGAGCCCTCTTTCAAAGACTTGTCCCCATCTCCATTCTCCCAAGAAATTAGCCTCAGACACGGTATGTGTTTACAATTAAAGGACTAATTACAATTACGGTTAAATGATTAAATGACTAGTTCTTGAAAGTAGAACGGTTTTGCTTCAAAACCTTTCTATTCTGTACCTTCCTTACCATTAGTAAGCTGTGTGCATGTTGTAGGAAGGACTCTTGGCCATGTGTGAAGTGACCTTCTTAGTTCTGACCCTCTGGGAAGCGGTCATCACCACCGATGCCAGCTGGTCCAGGAGCCGTGAGAGTTGTTTCTAGCAGAAAGGGACAGCTTGAGGAAAGCCCAGCTTGTATTCTCTTGCATAATCCTCAGAACCTGTGTGGTCAGTGTCTCCGCTTCATGACATAGATGACAAGATATGTAACTTTCTCAAGCTCTCGTGGCCGATAAGAGATGGACCTTGGACTCAGATCTTGCTATTGAATAACTTACCTCAGCCCACATTAGCCACGCCGACTCCAAAGTATGGGCGACTCCAAAGGTGCCACATGGACCACAGTGACACAGACTTTACACTTATTCTTTTCCACGTGATCAAGTTGGATCGGATGATTTGAGACTCAGGAGTTGGGGAAACTTGGGTCAGAGATAAACCTTATTGACAACAATCTGTCATATCTCAGCACCATAAAGCAGGACTCGAATGACATAGGATACAGTAGGATTTGTCTACAGGAGGAAGTTTTCCTCTCTCTTGTATCAGCAAACCCAAAGGCGAAATACTTCTGCTTTAAAGTGCTGACGTTAGGTGTTTTCCTTTATTTTGAACAATAAAGCTAAAAGGTGAGGCTAGTAATGCTGGTAGATTTCTTGTATGTGCCATACATGGCAGTGATTCTTACACACAGTGTATGTACAGCTGTATTATCTGTGCATCAGAAATAGCATCTTGTACCTAAGTGTAAATACACAATAAATATTTATCCAACATAGGAATGAGTCCAGGCAAGATGGGTCCGGGGAATTTGCTCATCTTGACCAAGGCTGTTAACAGCCTAAACTTGAAATGGTTCATTCAACAAGTATTTCTCAAGTACCTACTGTGTGCCAGGCCTCGTCTGGTTGCTGGGGATTCAGCAGGAAACAAAATAGACACAGACTCTGCCCTGGGGAATTCCTCTCTGGTGGAAAAACAGGCAAACTAAACGATGGTATTTACAATAAGGATCGTGAGCGCCCCTGAAGTTTTGTGGCCCCATAATTTGCAGTAGGAATGATGCCTGCGGGCCTCCAGGGGGCCTGGGGGCAGGGAGCGGGCAGTCAGCAAGGGCCTCGCAGGCCAGCTTCTCAGTCTGCCGGTGCCTGTGGTCCTAAATGGTGTTCGAGTTCCGCCTCCCCTCCCACCCTCCCCCCACCCTGCCTCGTTCAAGAGGAAGGTAAGATTTTCTTTTTAAGGTCTCATGAACCGCTTTTATGATATTTTTCAGATATGTACATACTTTTTTTCTTAACATCTTTATTGGAGTATAATTGCTTTACAATGTTGTGTTAGATTCTGCTGTATAGCAAAGTGACTTGTAGTGAGGTGGATGGACTTAGAGTCTATCATGCAGAGTGAAGTAAGTCAGAAAGAGAAAAACAAATACCATAGGCTAACGCATATGTGTGGAATGTAAAAAAAATGCTTCTGAAGAACCTAGAGGCAGGACAGGAATAAAGACGCAGATGTAGAGAACGGACTTGAGGACACGGGGCAGGCTTAAGGGGAAGCTGGGACGAAGTGAGAGAGTGGCATGGACATATAGACACTACCAAACGAAAAATAGATAGCTAGTGGGAAGCAGCCGCGTAGCACAGGGAGATCAGCTCGGTGCTTTGTGACCACCTAGAGGGGTGGGATAGGGAGGGTGGGAGGGAGACGCGAGAGGGAGGGGATATGGGGTATATGTACACATATAGGAAGGTAAGATTTTGCTGTTGTTATGGTTGTTAAACTGAAAATGCATTTAGGCCTATCGCAGATGTGAATACAAATCAAAGTTAAGGGCATAGCCCCCAGATACACGAGTTGCTGGTGTTCTCCTTCACTAGAAGAGAGGAAGTTTAGGTAGATGGGTAGACAGACCGAGGCACACACAGGCCACCAGATAGAAGGTCCTGCGGCACTTTAAAAAGCCTTGCCTGATTTTGTATTAACCCTAAATCTTATTTTGTATTCACTTGTAAAGATAGTAGAGAGGCAAAGTTTTGCGTTGCGCCAAAGCCGACCCCGCTTGTCCCGGTCTTCAGTTTCTGTGCCGGCAGGCAGCTCACGTTCTCAAGACCTGTCTCTTCCACATCGTGGAGGCTTTTCTGCGCAGAAACTAGGTGTCCTCCACACCCCAGCTGAACAGATGCTCTGTGTTACTTTCTTCCTACTAACCAAGAATTCTGTGTTTTTTGATAGTGTGATTAAGTTTTGTGTTCTGAGCTGCCACGTGTCGAATGCTGGGAAGACACAACCTCCTTTCCCAGGGCCGGCCAGCGGCCACACTAACCTCTCCTTCCCTTCTGGGCTGTGCCTGGCTGGCCTCACAGCTAACCGGAGCCTTTGTCTCGTGGCCTCCGTCCTCTTTGCATCTTCGCTGACCTGTTCCTTTGTTTCCATCTGCGTGTCCCGCGGCCAGCTGGGTGGGCAGCCCTCGGAGCACAGCGGCCACTTCAAGTCCAGCTCCCGCAGCTCCTCGAGAGGCAGCTCGGCGCGGGCCAGCCCAGTGGTGAGTGGGCCTCTCGCCCTTGCTGCTGTCCACTTCCTCCCTTCCCCCCCACCTTGGACCCTTCACTCCTCTGTCCCGTTAAGAAGACCCCTCCACCTCCAAATGCCTGAACCGGGAGAAAGTAGGAAGGCTTTCCATGATTTATTTCAGGTCTAAGCAAAAGCAGGATTGGGGAGGATGCTTCCAAATTTAGAAAATGACTATTCAGTGAGCTCAGAATTGCACTGCTCAGTTTGCAAAGGACCATCTAGGAAGCTGCTGACAGCGCTGAAGAGATGGGGGTCTCACTGGGAGACGGGAACTTTGCGCAGTGCGGGAGAAATGGAGCCATGTGCCTGGATGTGTTGTTTTTGTGATTTAAAAATTTGAAGGCTCTTTTTGTATTTGTCCCAGTTGATTTATTTTTTTTTAATTGGGGTATAGTTGATTTACAGTGTTGTGTTAGTTTTAGATGTACAGCAAAGTGAATCAGTTATACGTGTATCCACTCTTTTTTAGATTCTTTTTCCATATAGGCCATTACAGAGTATTGAGAAGAGTTCCCTGTGCTACACAGTAGGTCCTTATTAGTTAGCTATTTTATGTATAATAGTGTGTGTATGTCAGTCCCAATCTCCCAATTTACCCCTCCTACCCCTCCCCCTACTTCCTCCCTGGTAACCATAAGTTTGTTTTCTACATCTGTGACTCAATTTCTGTTTTGTAAGTTCATTTGTACCGTTAAAACCCCTGAAGGGTTCACTTTTAAACATTTCGTTTGGACATTATCTGTTATTGGAGCCCAACAGTTTTTTAGGGTAAAGTATCGGCCTGCGAGTGCCACGGCATCCCTAGCTCTGTTCCATCCCCCACTGTCCCGTTGGTCCTCTGTTCAGTGCCTGTGAAACAAACGACAGAGCTGCTCTCCTGTTTGTCACCCGGCCTGAGATGACCCAAGTTCTGCTTCAGAAAGCAAGGGGTCCTGCTACCTAGTCTCCATCATTTAAGTCTCATTATTGTGTGTTTTTCCCATGGTCCTTGGAATTTTATACAGTTTCACCGCATCTGATGCTTTGTATGAGGCAACTGTATTGTTCTCTTGACCATAAGGGATTGGCAGGGCACATCTGCCTGGGGGACATTTGGGATGGGGGGCTGACACAATGACCAGGGAAGGACGTCCAGTGGACAGGGGCTGGGCCGTGTACCGAGCGGTGTGCATGCCAGCCCTGCACCACGGGGGCTGCCACACTGAGGGCCAGGACCCCTCCTCATAGACCCTGGGCAGAAGAAGGCAAAGATGGGCGAGGTTGAACTTGGAGCTTGACTGTGGTTTGTAACTCACTTACACAACACCACAGTTAGACGCATCGATGTCTAAAATTCAGGAAGTGTTCCTGGTCATCAGAGAAGAGGCCATGGGGCTGAGTCACCCACTTGCACACGTGCACACATGGGGTGCTGCTGATTTGTTTTTAAAATTAGATGCAGCCTTTTAAAGCCAGGAGGCTTCACACCAAATGCAGACGTCTGCTTCTCCTGGCGACGCAAACAAAGGAATGGATCCCTTTTGCAGACTGAGCCCGTATTGCTGAATCGGGGGCCTCAGTCCCCCCATGCCTGCCCTGCTTTCCCCGACTCCATGGCCAAGGCCAGAGCCATTCGTCACTGGGCTTGCCCGGATGCTCTCCTGCTAGTAGAGAAATGTTCTCTCCGCCGTTTACACATCGAGGGTGAGAAAACAAAAGATAGATGAGGCAAGCGAGTATTAGAGCAGGAGAGCCTGTTTCCCTGTGGAATTGAAAGCTGCCCCCCTCGCCCCCCAGCAATGAGGGTAATAGGAGAAGCCGCTTCCTGACCGCACTGGGGTGGCGCAGGAAACGTGGGATGGCGGACACCCCACAAAGTCCGCTGCTTACTGCTCCAGCCAGGACCGGTCAAGCGGGGACGGTAAGATATCCAGCTGTTCCATATCACGTACGTTCAGTGTTCAAAACCTGGCGCGTCGCTTCTTCTGCACGTGGCAGACGGGACTGAAGCGCAGCGTTTGTGAGCTGAGGGATCCCTGCGCCGAGGTGAGCAGCCCCCGTCTGCGCGGGCCTGCCTGCCTGCCTCCGCCTTCAAGCCCTTGCTTGCGTGTTTCCGACGGAAGTCATCGGTGTTTTCCCATGATAGACCCGACGCGGAGAGCCGCCCGTTCTCAGGCATGATGCTCGCTCTCTGGCGCTCACTTTGGGGAACACGAAAGTTCACGGTCGTCAGAAGAAGCTGAGGCCTGACCCCTCCTGGGCTCCCTGCCTGGCGCAGCTCAGGCGAAGCAGGGAACTGTGCGCTCGTGATGGTCTGACGTCTTTGGGTTTATTCGGGCGTCAGAATGAAGTCTCAGCCTAGCAACACGTCTAGTTCCCCGGACGGAAGAGACTGAAACCAGATATGAATTCCCCTGTCATCTGCTTCCTAAATCTGACAACAGTTTACTCCCACAAAATGGGCTTAGTGGACACAAGAGAGGTGAGCGTTCATCGTGCCCGTGTCCCTGGGGCCTGAGGATGAGAGACGGGGGTCTCTTGGTAACTGGGGAGCCTGGCAAGACCTCCGCCACCGTCCCTTAGTCCCTGGAGAGCCCTGGGTTTGCAAGACTCCCAGGGGCTTGACTGGGCTGATTTTTCAGTTCATTACACACAGGTCATTAGTTCCGTCTCCTTTCTCTCCTGACTCAGCTGCTCACTGACAAAGGTCGGCTGGCTCAGGCTGGCACGGTTAGTGAGCAGAGGTCAGCATCCGGGCACCTCACGCGGGTGTGGGGCGTCAGAGCTGAGGACGCCTCTGGGTGTGGCCCTCAGGAGGCAGAGACACCTGTGTGCCGCGCAGGGCACTTCCACGCAGTTATGGTGACTCCTGGTCATCTGAAGGATAGAGCACAGGCAGCATTCCTGGCCTCTGCAGAGAGTCTGGAGGACAGAGCTGAGTGAGCCCTCTGCTCTATGCTTCCAAACCGCAGTCCTCTTCCACGGAATCTGCCCCATTTCTCTTTTCTGAGCCTGTACAGTCACACCACTGGAAAGGGCTGGGAGTTTGCATTTTGGGCTTGCGAGACGAACAGTGTAAGTGGATGCATTTGGCCTTGTTGATTGGAAAGAGGCCAGGAAACTTGTGCTCAGACTCCTCTGGTCCTCCTGCCTGGGAGGGAGGCCTGCAGGGACAGGCGGTGCCCAGGGAGAGGCCCGTGGGGTGAGTGATCCTCCCCGCCTGGCTTCTCAGAAGGACGCAGAGCAGGAAGGGGGAGTTCCAAGACCCAGGTTAAGATGTCACAGCTCTCATTCCTGGCTGGGGCCACCTGGCCAGGCACGTAGACTTCCTGAACTCCACCTGGAAAGACGAATAATGATATGCTTGAAAAACAAAAACAAGAAAAGATTTGGGTTGATAACCTGCTTCTCCTGGGCAAGTTTTCCAGGGCTGTGAGTGTTGTCCACTATGGCTCGGGGAGAATGATCCCGCCTGGTGATCCATCAGGAATATGGTTCCAGGGGGTGGTACAGGTGAGGGCAGGGGGCAGGGGCCTCTCCGGGAGGAAGTAGGAGCTGGGGCAGGGGCAGCCCTGGGAGGCTCTGGGTGTGGGATGTAGGCTGGTGCCCCAGGGGACGGGCAAGTGGAGCATTGCCCAAGAACAAAAGTAACCAGAATGAGGGAAAATGATAGCTTGCCCCACTTTGAGAAAATAAAGATACCTCAGCATCCAAAGACGCGAAGTGTGCCCCACCCCCTGGGTCCTCCAGCCTCATGGGGGGCAGAGAGGGTGCCCGCCCCATCTCAGAAGGGCATACACTATGGGACCTCATCTCATTTTTCACGTTCTGTAGCTGAGCCCTATTTTCTTCTCCAGAATCTTCCTGTTGAGGAAGTTGGGGTCCGTTCATTCAGCCAGTGTTTATCGAATGTTCTAGACACAGGGCTGCAGTGGTGAAGGAACACACCTGCTCCCCTCACAGACCTCAGCAAATGGGCGCAATACGGTATAGAACTCAGAGCACAGGCTCGAAGGAAAGAGGCAGGATGCTTCCAGGGAAGTGGACTCGGGAGTCTGGGTAATCCAGGCCCGGAGAACAGCCCGGCAGAGGGCCTCGCCTGGAGGGCCCGACGCAGCTGTGTCACCCAGGCCTCAGAACCCAGCGAATCTGCCGGGTCACGGAAGCACCGGTCAGGGGTGTCCTGCGTGGCGCCCAGGTTCACGCGCCAGTGTGTTTTCAGAGAAGCATTGGTGGTGAACAGGAATCTCAGCCCCATCTGAGTTAGAAAAACAAAAGACTGTAATGACTCATGTTTTGTGTCGTGTGAAGAGGTGGAAGCAGGAACCAGGTGGAAAAACAGGTCTTGAATTATAAATACAAGAGTTCAAGGACCAGTCATTCAGGATGAGGTCAATATTATCGGATTTAAACCAGAAATTTCCATTCTAATGGTAGCCTCCACTGCTGTTTATATCTGAAGGAAAATTACCCTTAAAATGGGTGTTTTCTGAGCAGCGTTCAGTACTGTCAGTTGGTTTCTTGAGGGACCCCGTGATGACACTGCTTCCATGATCCCATTTCCCATCTGGGGCTTGGGGCACCATGAGGAAGAGTCCCTTTGTCCCTGGCCCCCTTGCTAGGGTCTTCCCACGCCCACCTACCATACTCTGTCTCGAGGAAGGTGGGCAAGCCAGGTGGTTGAAACCTCAGCAGACATTATATTAAGTGAGCCTAAATAGTATGCTCATTTAGACACGATTTTATAAGGTTGGAATTAACAAAATATTTAACGTGCTACGTTAAGCGTTTGTTTCTGAAAGGAAGAGTTGACATAATTTAAAAGTTCACAGAGGGCTTCCCTGGTGGCGCAGTGGTTGAGAGTCCGCCTGCCGATGCAGGTGACATGGGTTCGTGCCCCGGTCCGGGAAGATCCCACATGCCGTGGAGCGGCTGGGCCCGTGAGCCATGGCCGCTGAGCCTGCGCGTCCGGAGCCTGTGCTCCGCAACGGGAGAGGCCACAACGGTGAGAGGCCCGCGTACCGCAAAAAAAAACAAAAAAAACAATTTCTTTGGAAGTGACTACCTCCCGTAGATTTTAAAAGGTACCTTTTTATACACTCCATTGTCATTATAAAATACTGGTTTGCATGTTTCATAAGGCTGTTACTATGAAGTTTCACACTGACCTAAAGCGTTTAGTATTGCTCGGTAAATGAGAGTAAGAAGGCTAACAGGCTGCAAGGTCCGTGGTGCTGCCGCCCTTCCTCGGATAAGAAGGCGATGTCCGCGAGGTCCTGTGGCTCGTCCCGGGTCCCGTGCTGCCGTGGGCTGCAGCGTGTTGGGACACGCGTGGTCCACGGCATGCCCTGGGTCACATCATGCAGCAGAAACGACAGTGTTGAAAAGCCTTCCATCTCTTCTGTTTCTTTGTATATTATTTTCAGAGATAAAGTACTATGCTTTATGTCAAATTAAACTCACCGTCAGGGTTACTTACCTGTTCCTTTGTTAGGGGCAGTGAGGGGTGCCCTGCCTGACCAAGGCTCCCTGGGCCGGTCCCACTCCGTTCGACGCAGGCTGCCATCTAGTGGCATCTGGTGGGGCTGCAATGGCTCCATGCTGCTGCACGGCTTTTCTCCCTCCATCCCTCCCTTCCTCTTGCCTTGCCTTCCTTCTTTCCTTTCCTTCCTTCCTTCTGTTTTATTGAAATATAGTTGATTTACAATGTGGTGTTAATTTCTGCTCTACAGAAAAGTGATTGTTGTACATATATATATTCTTTTTCATATTCTTTTCCATTATGGTTTATCACAGGATATTAAATATAGTTCAGTTCCCTGCGCTATACAGTAGGACCTTGTTGTTTATCCATTCGATATATAATAGTTTGCATCTGCTAATCCCAAACTCCCAATCCGTCCCTCCCCCAACCAAAACTGCACCACTTTCCATGGGGCTCCGCGCACTTCTTAGGTTGCAGGAAGGCCGGCAGATACACGTGTCCCTTGTCATTCAGAAAACAGACAAACGTCAGTCACCCTGATACTAAAATACAGATTGGAAACAACAGTCAAGCATAGATTGGCTATAACTCTCACTGAGAGCTTAATTTTTCCCTCCGTGGTCTCTACTTAAAAACACGTCCTGAATTTTCACATTCTGAGTTCGTTATCTATTTCAGAACAAAGGCTTTTTTCAAACTACTTTTAAACTAAAGAGAAAGCTATGGTTTTAGGGTTTTTTCTCCCTTGTTTGGTGTTTTGCAAATTACAAAAGCAGTGTGTGTGTTTATGGTGAAACAATGCAGAACAAAGCTATGCCAAAGGCCCCCAGGAAACCAGTGCTTTGGGATCTGGTGTATAGTTCTCGTCTTTCTCACAAGAAATACTACAAAAAAGAAAGTGGGGTCCTCATTTTACGGGCATGGATGTCTTTGTAGGTGAACATAGGATTTCTGGAGCTTCATTTCTCTAGGCGATATTTATCTGTTGCTGAGGAACAGTCAGGAAAGACACTATTTAAACTGCAGAGCAAAACAGCAACAGGCTTCTCACGGTAGCTTGATGGTCTGTTCAACTGAATCTCCCCTTTCCACCAACAGTTAAAATACCCTCTTTATTTTCATCTCATTAATATTTGTTCTGCAAACTAACTTATTCTAGGGAATAAAGACCTTGTGTCCAGGAGATCTAATGAATGGATTCTGCAGCAGGGCAGGTGCTGGACAGTAACTTTTCCTTCGTTGTTTGAAATTTTCAGGAATATTTGTATTCCCAAGTGGAGAGGAGACCCACACTTGAAATGCTAAAATCATCCTCATGACTCAATACATCGGTGGGGGGGGGCTCCCTGGAGCTCTGCCAGGGAGGATGAGATAGAACCATCTCAGTTGTAGGCCATCTACAGATGTTCCAGAATATCTAGTTAGGCGGGTGTGACATGCACATCTGGAAAAATATAAATATATAAGTTTACACACGCTAAACGCACGTGCCAACAAATGGCAGGCGGTGTGCGACATGGTAGTGAGTGAGCTGTCTTTATCTAACAGGCTATGACTGCCACATCGAGTGTGAAAGAGGATGCACGTGGCCAAGAGTGTCTGGAAATCTCCTGTCCTTGGAGGCCAGCCGGCTGTGGCCCAGTGGAGAGGAGAGTCCTCTGGGCGGAGGCAAAGCCAGAATCCAAAGCCCCACCCGCCCAGGGGCTTATTTAGCAAAAGCTGGGAGTGAGGCCAGCGCGGGTCATCCCGCTGGCCTGGGGGCTGCAGCTCCTTCACGCCCTCTCCTCAGGACAAGAAGGAGACTGGTTAGCTGAGAGTAGAAAGCTCTTGCTGAAGGACCCACATGTGAGCTGGGTGCGTGAGAACAGATGCAGTGGATTTGGGAGCCAGACCCGGGGGCAAAATTGGATCTGTCAAGCAGAAGACCCTTGAGCTTGACTCTCCTGAGCTCAGAGCTGGTTTCCGAAGTTGCCTTCTTTTGAATTAATCAAGTATTTTGTACGATTCCATCTGATCCCCTTGGTCGGCTGATTAGCTCTCACGCTTTGCTGTGTTATTCTAGCGGTTACTTCAGGCATCCTGCCCTTGGAAAGCAGGTTTGAGGAGCGTGAAGGAGAGAAGGTGGCAGTCAGTGAGCCTTCTTGGTGGGGGACAGGATGGTGAGGATGTGGGCATCCAGCCCAGCACGGGCCCAGGGTGGGCAGAGGACAGGAAGTGCTCGTCTTTACAGGAAATCACCGCCATTACGGCATCCTGACCTGTGCTTAATGCCTGCACCCACATGCCCCGTGTGTGACGGCGATGTGGGGAGTTGACCTGTTCACGAGCCGCTCTGCGGTGGCCTTGGACCCAGACCCGTTAGGATTTGTCCACCTGCAGTCCGGGTGGTCTGTGGCGTAAACAGTCAAGGGTGACTGCAGGGTACCAGTTCACTCACGAGGTCTCCTGGATCAAAGGTGTGATCCCACCCGTCACGGGCATCTGCAATTGACTCCCTGGCCATCAAATTTAAGAACCTCTGAGCTACAGGAGGTGGGGTTGGAGGCATGATGGGAGAATCCGGAGAGTCTGGAGACAACTTGGTGCAGGGTTCTCTCGCCCTCTGGGACCTTTCCCATGGACTTTCGGAAAGGAGCCCTCAATGTGCCAAAAAAAAAAAGAAGAAGAAGAAAAAAAAGAAGAGAAAGTTGGCCTTTCGTTGGATGCTAAGCAAAGAAAGAAACAGCACCAGTGCAGCCTCAGACTGTTGACCCTCACAGGGCAGGGGTCTCCCATAGGGTTGAAGCAGATGTGCTGTCTTGGGGCTCCACAGGCTGCTGGGGGTCCCGCAGAGACCCCTGTTTGCAGGAGGGAAAAGAGAGGATTCAGAGACAGTCCAAACAGGAAAGATTTTGAAAAGCCAAATTCTTGGGGTCCCCCTTTTCACCCAGCACATCCTCCTGTACCGTCCCCCACCCCCAGCCAGCTCCCCACATCTGGGTGTCTGTCTCAAAATGTTTACACTAGAATTTTCACGTTGACTCAGTTACTCAGAAGCAGTGGGAAAGCTGCAGTTGTGGCTCCACTGCTTTCTCTTGCTTTGGAGGCCAAGTTTAGTGATAGTCAAAATTAAAACTGTGTGGTTGCATCTTCCGGCCCCCAGAACGCTGGTCATATTCTCACGTTCCGATCATAGTAATTGTGGTGGGTGAACGGGGCTGGTGCCTGTCCTGTCCCACACTGTGTCCTGCACACATGTAGAAACTGGTCAAGTCTTCCTGTTCAGTTCATTCACAAATCATCTTCCTGTGGAAGTTGTGAAAGTTGAAAAACCACACGGTGAAATTCAACCAGGCTCACCGAGCTGCCCGTGGGCCACCGCTGTGACACCAGCGTATCCGAGAGTCTCACGGTAAAGGAGTGTTTAAAATCACAAAGGGGGGAAGATCCCACGTGCCACGGAGCGGGCCCGTGAGCCATGGCCACTGAGCCTGCGCGTCCGGAGCCTGTGCTCCGCAACGGGAGAGGCCACAGCAGTGAGAGGCCCACGTGATGCAAAAAATAAAAAAATAAAATCACCAAGGAAGCTGATGCTTTATTTTATTATTATCTTACCCCCTAAATCCAGATTCTCCGTTTAATGCTTTTAAGTATTTAATATTTATCCATTTTCCTCTCCAGGTTGAAGAGAGACCAGAAAAAGACTTCACGGAGAAGGTAAGGAATTCCTGTAGAGCTTTATGTCCTGTCATCTATAAACCACGAGGGTCCCGAAATTTATGGATGAAACTAACAAGAAAATGTATTGCTTGATCTTTGATAAAGAATTCCACCATGGAGTGAACAGGACTAGTGGGTGGCTCACCAGGCAACACACAACCTTTGGGGTCCCCGGGGCGGGGGTGGTCACTTCCAGTGTGCCTGTTAAACCTGCAGAACGGTGAAGGAATTCACGATGGGCCCAGCCATGGAGCTTACGGTTACTCCAGACAAACCCTGAGCATCCATGAGGCCCCTCGAGATGAACCTCGTTTTCTTGCTCACCGTACACTCACCAAAGATATTGCAATTTGGAACCTGAATTCAAGGAAAGGTACCATCCTAGTAGACTGAGAAGTAATCCTGGTTTGGGCTGAAATCCCATTTGCTCTTGCCACTTTGCAGGGGTCTCGTGGGCTGCCTGGCCTGTCTGCAGCCACACTGGCCTCCCTGGGTGGGACTTCCTCTCGAAGGGGCAGCGGGGACACCTCCATCTCCGTTGACACTGAGGCCTCCATTAGGGAAATCAAGGTAAGGCCCTCTCCTTACGCGTGACCTAGAGAAACCTTCTGTGAAAATCAGTCTTAAAGTAAAGTAGGGTTTAATTTGTGAAGTTTCAGCTCTTTCTTCTCCGTCTGGTCTCCCCTCCATCCCATTAAGCTTGGTGTTCAAGTAACAGTAGGGACCGGCCCGGTTCTGGTTCCCGCAGGGAGCCGCCCCTGACTTCCCCGCCCCGGTAGGGCCAGCACACCTGCGCTGGGATCCCTCAGCTCCCTGGGCACACCTGGGCAAGACGCCTCACCACGCTGCCCTGAGGTGCTCAGCCACCTCTGTACACAGGGCAGGAGTGGACATTCCGCCCACAGCACTGGAAGGTGCTGGACACATTACTCGCTGCCCCTGACAGTACCACCCTGCCCTTCGCGCATCCCCGCCTTCTGCCTGCAGCGTGCCCTTCCTTTCTCTTTGTCATATGCGTAATATGCCTTCAGTAGACCCCTTCGTGGTATTTTAGCGATTTTTCCTTCTCCCACTGGTCTGTGGACACTGTTCTCTGTTACACCCTCAACACTGAGTGTGTGACAGAGAAATGGGCCTCTGCTTGTTAAAGTAACTAGGGACGTTGCATCTGAAAAGGACACTGTGCAGAGGGAAGGCTGAGTCACCAGACCTCGTGTCCTCTGGAGAGAGCACGAAGGGCAGGGAAGCTCTTCCGGGTCAGATTTGGCTTCATTTACGGAAGAGCTTTCTAGTAATGAAGGCTGGTGAAAGGGAACCAGCTTCCATGGGTGCTACCTGAACAGATGGATGGCATTTGCCAGGGAGGCCAGAGAAGAGCTTAAGCATCAGGGCCGGTGGGACTAGGTCCCCCTGCAGACGCCTTCCAACTCTTGTGCTTTATAAGAACAATGTTTTGACTTCTGTTCCTGAAATGTCCCTCCCTGTGTGGTCCCTCGGCCTCCTGCAGCCCTTTGGTCATCCTTTGCCGCCTTGAAGTGGAGTTGGCTGCAGTCATAATCTGCGTCTGGTCTTGGGGTTGTGAGCATGATTCAGTCGTTCAGTAAGGATTTATTGCAACTCCAGCTCACGCCAGACACCAGCCCCTGGGAATGTGGTGGTGAACGAGACGGGAAAGTAGAGTCCTTGGGCTCCGTAAGGGCAGGGACAAGGCTTTGCTGATTTCTGTCTTCAGCATCTTACTGTATGTAGCACAGAGCAGAGCTCAAAGAGCTTGAATGAACTGTTAAGTATGAGTAAGTTAACCTGTTCCGTTTTCAGAAGCTCATTTTATAAAACTGCATAAAAATGTATGAAGCCACATACCTTTGATAAAATTGTGTGAAAATACCATATGAGATACACCTACATTTTCATTTTTGTAGTGTTGAAATTCATCTTATTTTCCTTTTAACACTTAAAAAAGTTAAACGAAGATTGCTGCTCCAAGATTACTCAAATAAGGAAACCGCTCAGAACTAGAAAAGAATCAGAGAATCGCCTCTCCTTCCTTGTGGTCTCTGTCCATTTTTCCCTTTGACGTCATTTGCCTTTTTTTGCCATTTCCCCCAGGAGCTCAATGAGTTGAAGGACCAGATTCAGGATGTAGAAGGCAAATACATGCAGGGATTGAAAGAGATGAAGGTACCGGCTTACGGAAGTGTGGACTCACGATATTAACCCAGCTTAACTTTAAAAAAATCCTACAGAAGACATGCAGACTGCATGCTCGCTCTAAAGAGGCCCCAGACCGTAGACCTCAAAGTGGCAGGAATGCTAGTAGCACGGGTGTGTGTGCTCAGGGTTTTCCCAAAGGCAGCTTTGAAACCAGGGCTCGAAAATTGTAACTCCTCATTAGCAAACGTTACTAACATGTTTCCTGGTGCATGTCTTGGACTCACCTCCCCACCACACCTGGCTTAAAACCAGTTTCTCATTTCCCACAGAAGCATATCCTACACTTGAAGAAGGGTTTTTGGTCTTCTTCACTTTCCACGGTCCTTACATACAAGGAGGGCTTCAACTTAATTTGCTTCTCAAAACACCTGCTGTCTCCCGATAAGGAAGTTCTGTTGCTGTGCTTTTGAAACACAAATTATTTGCATACTGCGCCATTTTACTAACCGAAGCAATGTCTGAATGTGTATCTTCTTGGATTTATTTGAGTAAATACACGGTACTCGTAGCAAGTGGAATTACTGCATTGTGCCGACCAGGAAACTGAGCTGCCAGGCTCCCTGAAGTGAGGTGGGGCGTCAGGGACTTTATTCTCTGGCTTCACAGGGCAGCTCGGGCAGCTCATGAGTCTAGCAAGAGATGGTAACTCTGTTCCTTCCTTTTCAGCTCCTGAGAAAGTACCCCCAAACCAGTCTGAGTTCCGTATCCCAGGGACACCACATCACATGACTAATTAATCCGTTTCCTCTTTGTCACCGGGGGGGAAATTAAGATTCTGGCTTTCAACTCCTACTGGAGTTGGAAAGAGAGCCATGGAAGCAGCGCAGGAATCACTGGTCCCACCTGAAATCCTTGCCCTGGTTTGCAAGTGCAGGCGAGAGCAGCGCTGGTCTCCGCAGAGCCTCCTGGTAGCACCTGACACACGCCCGACCCGCCAGTGCCCGCTTTTCTGTAGCTCAGGGTCCTTTGCACCTGGGATTCTGCTCTGTGTTCTCCCAGAGTCGTCTCCCGCTGGTCTGTGCTTCGGGATCCACACGCTGCTGTCCTCTGTGGCCTGCCCTGCCGGTGTGTGAGCCCCGGGGTTGAGGGGGGCATGTTTACTTTGCAGGCCTCTTTCCCTGGTTGTCTTTTCAAAGGAATGAGCTTTGTCTCTCCAGGACCTACCCAGTGAGGCCTGTGTACCTCGTTGAGTTTTCCTATGGGTTGAACATGTGAACTTCCACTTAAGCCTTTCCTGGGTCATAAGCCCCGATGGGGACAGTGGGCTGCTGGCGGCAGGTGTTCTACTCCCCCTCCCCGGCACTGGCTCTGTCCCAGGTTCTGGTCACGTGTCTTGAGTGGTTACTTCAGACACCTGTACAGCGGGGCTACAGAATCAGATTCCCACAGCCAGGGCTCTGCTGCCTCTGTGACCAGAGCCCCTTCCACCCAGCGTCCCCCTTGTCCTGATGACTGTAAGTTATCTTCACCCCTACACACAGTTAATAACTAATTTCCTGAGTCATGAGAATCGGAACAAATTGAAAAGGGAGACTTTTGGGGCATTTCAAATTGCCATGTGTTTCTTCTTCTGATTCATTTGCTCTAAGAAATAAAGTCTAAATCTAGGGCTGCGTTTTTGGAGGTTTTGTTAAAAATACTGAACTAATCTGTGTTTTTGTTTCCTTACTACAATTTCGAAAACATGACCTATCTTCTGCAGGACTCACTAGCAGAAGTGGAAGAAAAATATAAGAAGGCCATGGTTTCCAACGCTCAGCTAGACAATGAGAAGACAAACTTTATGTACCAGGTCGATACGCTAAAGGACGTGATGCTGGAGCTTGAAGAGCAGCTGGCTGAGTCCAGGCGGCAGTGCGAGGAGAAAACCAAAGTATGTGCTAGTGCGAGAAAGAAGGGTGGAGTGTATGTATATGTAAACGCTGTATGTAAGGACGGGAGAATATATAGATATATAAACGGTGTATGTAAGGATGGTAGGATATATATATAAATGATATATATAAGAATGGGAGAATATACATGTCAATGGTGTATATAAGAATGGGAGAATATACAGAATATATATATACACAGGCATACGTATATGAATGGTATATGTAATTATAGTAGACTACATATATAAATGGTATGTATAAGGATGGGAGCATATACATACGGTATAGGTAAGAATGGTAGAATATGTGTGTGTGTGTATGTATATGTATTTGGTATATGGTATCTACGTGTTATACGTGTGTATGTATATATTTGCGTGTGTGTGTGTTTTTTAAAAACAATAGTTCTCCACTTGCCCTGGAAGCCCAAACATATAAGAATAAGAATACCGTGCTCTTTGCTGAGGGACTTGCAATATTCGTATGCATAATTTCAATATGTAAACTAGAGACAGTTTTACTAGGAGGACATTTGTGTGTTTTGCATATAAGGTAAAATCATAACCATGAAAAAACCTGCCTACGAAAGACCCAGCATGCTTGGACAAAGCACAGTTAGATGCTTCAAGATTTTCCTGTTAATATACATTTCTTCATTCTTATTTTATCTCAACACCAGAGAGAAATAGTTGCAAGTATCAAGGATTTTAAGAAAATTATATTCATTTGTTTTCTGCTGATTGGGAAAAGACATGGTTCCTCCACTTGAGAATTAAAAACCGTCATTAACCTCAGAAAAGGGTAGAATCTTATTTGGGCTTTCATGAAGAACCACTGGAATTAATATGTTAACTTATGGTATCAACAAAAAGCATGAGCATATGTTGAAATTAATGACAGTAGGCTGATTTGGTGAAGGCTGGGCTTAGCTGTTCTTTGTGAGTCAGCGAGGAATACTTGTTTTTCATATTTTAAGGAATTAGCTGGTTTGTCCGATCCTAGAATATTACCCAATTTTTCAGAGTTGCTGAGATAAATAGAAAATTTAATTTGTGAGTGTCCTTATCTTTTTTTTTCTAACTAGCTATATCCTCTAAGTCCCAAGGGTTAAAGCCTAATACCGTAACGACTCGAGGGCCTCCTTCTTTCACTACTGTAGTTGAGTTAGAAGCCAAAGAAGAATTGTGTCCGTGAAGTTGCTGGTAACTGAACTCTGAAACAAAGGAGAAACTTTTCATGAGACCTGATGTCATGAAAGCTTTCTTTGAAACTAATTCATAATTTAGGAGCAGAGAGCGTATTCTGAACCCACTTGGGTGGAACAGTACTGTAACGCCTTCTAAATACTCCTAGAATGCCCTCATTTAGGCATCAGGGAGTAGACCAAGAAGCCCCAAATCTAATTCCAGAGAAATGGGGTGATCCTGGAATGTTGACCCAAGGTGGGGACAGTGGGCGAAGCAAAGCCCGACAGACACGTCTTTGTCACAGCTAGGAGGGTCCAGTCACCCCCAGACTTCAGAAAGTGGGTGAGCATGTGATGCCAGGGTGAGCTAAGGTCAAATCCCTTCTAAAATAACCGGTAACGAATCGAGGGGAGGTGTTCCCTGCTGTTCCCTAAACTGTTGGCAGCTAGGTGGGTACCACACCATCGTTAGGGACTGCACTGCTGTGCTGAGCTGAGTGGGAGACCAGAGGAGCGTGTTGCCCGGTTGCGGGGATGAGTCTCATGCAGGGAAGGGTTGGACTGGGGGAGCAGCTTTGTGCTGACAAGGGCTTTGCTTCCCCCGCCTGTTTCTGTTTTGTCTCTGAGGTACAGAGCTGGCCGCCTACTGTTAGTGAGATAAACTTGCCAAGGTAGACCATCCCTTTTTGCCCCAAAGAGTATTCATCGGCATATTTCAAACTCAGGGATGATTTTATTACCACTCTTTGCAAAGCTGCCTCCTCCAGGCCCTCAGCGGACAGCCTGGGGGGCCTTCCCGGGAAACGGCTTACCTGTAAAGAAATCGGGTCATACTGTCAGCTGTGTCAACTCCTCAGGTTAATTTTTCTTTTTGAATTTTTGAATTTTATTTTATTTATTTTTTTATACAGCAGGTTCTTATTAGTCATCCATTTTATGCATATTAGTGTACATGTCAATCACAATCTCCCAGTTCATCCCACACCACACACACACCCCCCCCCCGCCCGTTTCCCCCCTTGTTGTCCATATGTTTGTCCTCAGGTTAATTTTACAGTAGATCGTAGGGGTGTCTTCTAGAAAATCCAGAGAAACTGGTTCATGTTGTTAAAAAGGCCTTGAGGGCTTCCCTGGTGGCACAGTGGTTAGGAATCCGCCTGCCAATGCAGGGGACACGGGTTCGAGCCCTGGGCCGGGAAGATCCCACACGTAGCAGAGCAACTAAGCCCGTGCGCCACAACTACTGAGCCTGCGCACCTAGAGCCCGTGCTCTGAAACAAGGGAAGCCACCGCAATGAGAAGCCCGCGCACCGCAACGAAGAGTAGCCCCTGCTCGCCACAACTAGAGAAAGCCCGCGCGCAGCAACGGAGACCCAGCACAGCCAAAAATAACAACAAAAAAAAAAATAAATTTATTTTTAAAAAAGGCCTTGAAAATTGTGATGACATGGTAACAGGTAATTTGTTCCAGGTAAAGGTAAATCATAAGAACGTGAACTAGAGCGACAGAAAAATGTGATTCCACTGGAACTTGAACGCTCTTCTCCTCCTTCGTAGGAATTTGAAAGGGAAAAGCATGCCCACAGTATCCTCCAGTTTCAGTTTGCTGAGGTGAAAGAGGCCCTGAAGCAAAGAGAAGAAATGCTTGAGGTGAGTAGTTTTTCCTGTTTTTCTTTTCTGTTCTTTTTTTCCTTTGTGTGTGACCTAGGAACATCTTGCTGGGTCATTACTAAAGCTACCAGTTTTCTTGAAAATTGAGTTCAGGCGAATTCTCTATGCCTCGTTTGAGGAGACGGTTCCTTTTATTAGTGAAGATTCTCATTCTTTGGTGGTTTTGTGTTTGTTTGAGGAGGTGTGGCAGACCGAATAATGCCCCCCAAGATGCCCACGTCCTAATCCCTGGAACTGTGACTGTGTCACCTTACTCAGGCAAAGGGACTTTGCAGATGTGATTAAGTTAAGGACCTTGTGATGGGAGATTATCCTGTATCATCTGCATGGACCCAGAGTGATCCAAAGGGTCCTTGCAAGAAGGAGGCAGGAAAGTCAAAGGCAGCATAGGAGATGTGACCATGGGGGCAGAGGTCAGAGCCACGTGAGGAAGGGGCCACAGACCAAGGACTGTGGGCACATCTAGGAGCTAAAGAATGGCGGAAATAGATTCTCCCCTGCCCCGAGCCTCCAGAAAAGAGCCCAGGCCTGCCCATGCCTTGGGGACACCATAAGACTCATTTTGAACTTCTGAGCGCCAGAACTGTAAGAAAATAAGTTTGTGTTGTTCTAAGCCACTGAATTTGTGGTAATTTGTTACAGCGACAAAAGGAAACTAATGCAGACTTGACTTTTTACTTTTTTAATTTGGTTAGAACTCTAGTGCCTGTAAGTGAGAAGTTCACTCCAGCTGGTTTTCTTCCTACTCTTGGAGCTGGGGGAAAGGACAAGGATAAAGTCCCTGCATCCTGAGAACGAACTCGGGATCAGTGAGAAAAAATGGTGCCGGGACCTCCAAGGGCGCTTGCTGGCTCAGGGGTTGTCTACACTGCAGAGTTGCTTCCCGTTTAACCCTGTATCTGCTTTCTTTCTATCTGTTCCTATTCTTCAGGAAATCCGACAGCTACAGCAGAAACAGGCGAGTTATATCAGGGAGATTTCTGATCTTCAGGAAACAATAGAATGGAAAGACAAAAAGATAGGGGTAGGATTCTCAAGTCTTTGAAATCGGTTCAAGTGGGCAGTCTGCTTAGCAAATTGAATGCTTTCAGAATCTTTGGCTTGCAAAAAAGGCTTGTATGAGTTTGCATGTGACCCCCGTGGGACACAAAGCGAATAAAAGAGAGACTACATGAACTTACCCAAATTGACATTAACTCCAAATTGGAAGTGGACTTCCAGTGTGGAGATTCTCCTCTGGTCAGCATTCCCGGGCTCCCTGCCTGCCTGTGAGCAGCCAGCGGCACAGAGATCAGAGGAGTGAGGAACCCGCCGGGCGGGTCCACGCGTGGAGGCTCAGACCTCCTGGAATTCCCTGTCCCGTGTTGCCTGGGCTTTTTCTCCAAGGGCTTTGAGGAAGCTGCAAGGTGGCAGGTGCTGTGCCTCACGCATGCCCACCTTGAGCCTCCCCAGGGAGATGTCAGCCCCTCTCGCTCCACAGGGAAAGAAGAGGCAGCCCGTCTGCATTTAGGAGTGACGAGTAGGGAGCAAAGAACACGCTTACTAAAGTGACAGCTGTGCTCCGCGATGCCAGATGGCTTCCCAAACACGGCGACTCACTCCCCACGGCTCTGATAGCAATCTCTAGATGTTGAAGCGAACGTCAGCGCCTTTACAGCGTGAAGCTGCACCTTGCCTTCACTCTGATACGCTCACCAACGCTCATTTAAGATCTCGTGTGCATGTCTGTGTGTGCGTTGTGGTTGCCTCAGGACCACTTTACGTTTACCTGTGACAACAAACACCGAGAATCAACGTACAAAAATAGTCTAAATTACTAAAATAGTTGTCACTGGGGGTTTGTAAACGTTTCTTCTTTTCTTTTATTTATCCCTCATTTAAATGGGTGCATGGCTTCTGTTGCTTCTCCAACTATGCCGTGAAACCGCAGACTAAGCCAGGAGAGGGTGTAAAAAAGAGAGCATCCTTCAGAACGTTAATGTCTTTCAGGCAGCATGCACAGTGACGTTTCTTGGCTGGCGTAAGCTAAGTGCAGAGCTTAACACTGCATTGTGTTTATATCTTTAAGCATAGTCTATCGAATGCCCTGCCGGTGTTAGCGTTTTACATAGTAGAAGCCTCCTTCCTAGTCCTGCTTCTGAAGTCGTCTGCTCACCTGTGTGAATCTTCTCTCTCTTTGCTCCGCTACACACTCAGGCATTAGAGAGGCAGAAAGAGTTCTTTGATTCCATAAGGAGTGAACGAGACGATCTTAGAGAAGAAGTAGTCGTGCTGAAAGAGGAATTAAAGGTATGAAGCCAAAGTACAGTTTTTAAAAATCCAGGCGACAACAGCAAATTCCAGGATTCTCAAGGATGAATGTGTGTGGATAGTGGTGGTCATTGATTTTATGTCGTTGATTTTAGTTCTGTTAATAAAATCAAATCGTGGGTTAACTGACCCCCAAAGAGACATGTGAAGTCAGTGTAGATTCCGTGGGGTGTGCCGATGGTCTTTAGATGTTTATAGGCATATCTGATCTTGGAAGCAACTCTGATTTCCAAGAATTTTTTTGATAGGCTGTCTAAATTTTTTCTCAAACTCACCAGTAAATTCTCCAGGACATTACTCCAAGTTAGAGAGTGTATTTCTTTCTTATATTAAAGTCTCGAACATAAGAACCTCTGTAGCTGGACAGTGGCGTGGCTGACGCTAGTTAGACTTGGAGACCCCGTGGATGGTAGGAAAGTTCTGTCTGGGCCATGTCAAGGGGTCTTCAGCTGCTGGCTGGAAACTGAGTAAAATAAACCAACGGGCAGCAGCGGGGGTCAGAGCTCTGGGTGGACTCTCGGCACCATAGAAGGTGGTGTTGAGTCTAGGGGGTATGGCCACGGGCTGGCACGTGCATCGCCAATGGAAACATCCACGTCAGCTACTTATAATGAAGGGTCAAGGCCAGAGCAGTAAGCCAGCAGGGAACAGGCTTAGAGCTCAGATTCGCAGTGCTGCTTCTAGCCAGGGTGTGAGTACAGGGCTGGGAATTCCTCCAAGCAGAAGAGAAAGAGCTATGGGCGGCAGGAGGGGGTAAGGGAGGGGGCGATCCCGGGTGAGGGGGGCATCCTGGCGTTGTGAAGCGTTGCCGGGTTTAAAGTGTTTTGCCGTGTAGTGAGCACGAACTGTATTTCTTTCGACTCTAACAAACCTTCCATCCGAGTTTGATCATTCCTCTCAGAACACGTACATATTTCTTTACCTCTATCCTTTTAAAGAGCACAGCCGGGGTTTTAGAGGTAAAGACCAGTGTGCAGTGGCTTGCTTGATGCTCTGCTTTCTGGCAGCCTGCAGTGCAAGAGGATGTGCCCGAGGAAGGTGTTCTGTCACCAGCACACTAAGACGGGGACGGGAGCATGGAAGGAAGGACCCTTGGAGGAAGACATCCCAGATCAGTGTGTGTTGATAGAATATTTACAGGGGTGCAGCCTAGCGCTCCTCTGTCTCTGTAGAGTTTTCCTCTGCTTAGGAAAAAAATCCAGGCTTTTTAAAAATTCTCGTTTACAAAATAAAGTTTAACCTAATATCACTTAGTGAGTATTACGATGAGCCTGTTTTTATTCCCAGAAACATGGAATAATCCTAAATGCAGAAGTAGCTACCAATGGAGAGACTTCAGAGCCCCTAAATAATGTTGGCTACCAAGGTTCTACAAAGATGACAAAGGAAGAGTTAAACGCCCTCCAGGCAACAGGGGATGGGACGCTAGGTAAGTACTTGTTTTCCTCTGATCTTCGTGTCTTCCAGTCAGCACTGGTTCACCTTCCATGCATTGGCAGAGTTGACGTAATCATCACTGATCGATTAACAATCACCCAGCATGCCCTTCGTTCTGTCACTTCATGGGAACTTCCTTGTCAAACGATGCCATCACCCACGTGTGTTGTCTGGCATGTACCTCTGTTCAGTGCTCACCACCGAGGGCTTAAGACTACGTTTCTTTTGCTTCTCAAAGCTGCCAGCGAGACTGTGAATACAAGGAAAATAATCTCAAAATTAAGTGACCGTGTTGACGGTTCTGTTGTATTTGTTTTTCTTCAGTTATGTGCCAAACACGGCGTTGTGACTTATTCTGTTACAGAATTGTCAAAAGATCAGAATAGCAGAGCCGTAAAGTAAGTTAGTTGACTGTGTTTGCAAGCCAGTGCTGCAAATCCCGTGCACCATTAAGCGTTTTGAGAGTCTGAAGTGCCTGTGGACAGCAGAAGGACAAGTAGCCCTGGGTGTAGGTGAGATGGACGGGGAGCCCTGGGTGGTGAGTGTGGTCATTGCGGAGGGCTTTCCTTACCAGCAAGAGTCTGAAAACGTCTGCCCCTTTGTCAGAGGTGCTGTTCCTTTGTATGTCACATTTTTGCTTCTGAAAGAATGTAAATTGGGAAACCCAATATATTGTAGGAATATTTTACACAGTTTTCAAATATCTGAAAAGATTCACCAGTTAATATTTGTCGTAATATACTTGGCTTTGGGATAAACCTTCTACATGTGGTGGGCCTCCTGAAGTTGTAGCCAGCAAATAAGGCCTCGCTCGCAACCATTTCCAGCTTTTCACAGTGAGGCTGGGATAAGGTCAGGGACCATGGCTGTAGTTTCCACTTGGAAGGTTCTTCATGGACATGAAGAAACCTGTAGGCCCCAGCTTCCCAGGACTGGCTTTCCGGGAAGGTGCCTCATTACCCTGATGACTATTCTAGAAACACGGCTCTTTTCATTGTGTCAGAGTTGCTGAGGGAAGACAAACTGATGGATGTCCATCCTACCTTTATGTTCCCTACCTGAGCAGCTAGAATTTACCATGCTGCTCTTGTTCAGATATACATCTTATAAATCCTTGATAACTGTTGTGTAATGAACACTTAAAGAACGAGAAACGTCAGTTTTGGAAGTGGTCTCCATGTGTTTTGTTTTTTGTTTTTGCTTTTTGCGGTACGCGGGTCTCTCACCGCTGTGGCCTCTCCCGTTGCGGAGCACAGGCTCTGGACGCGCAGGCTCAGCGGCCATGGCTCACAGGCCCAGCCGCTCTGCGGCACGTGGGATCTTCCCGGACCGGGGCACGAACCCGCGTCCCCTGCATCGGCAGGCGGGCTCTCAACCACTGCGCCACCGGGGAAGCCCTGGGTGTTTCTTTTAAAAATTATGTGAAAGCTGCTCTCAGAGCCGCGTGATATTCAGTGCAGTTTGACAGCTGGAAAAGTAGGAGTGGTCCCCGTGTGCATCCAGAAATGAGAATGGGGACCACGAACCTTCCGTCCTTCTGAATCCCCTCATCTTGGAGAGTTTGGCTGCCTGATCCAGAGCTCTTTCTTATCTGTTAAAACTTAACTTCACCTTTGAAAGTCAGTTCACCCCAGGTGGCACCAGCAGCCACTCTTGCCTTTGACGTGGTGGCAGTGGCCTCCGCTGATCCAACGTTTGCTAACGCGATGGCTGCTTTGCCGCACAGAACTGGCAAAGGCTTCTGTCCGTGTGCTTCTCTGATGGCTCTCTCTCTTTAGGAGCGGGGTTGGCTGGGAAAGAGAACATGTGTTTACATTGTAATATATGTTGTGTGGTCAACCACATCATGGGGTCCCTTCAATTTTCTCAATGGTCTTTTAGGAAGAGCCAAAGAAGTGGAGGTGAAAGATGAAATGGTGGAGAATGAGGGGAAAAGAGAAATCTTGCGGAACACTGAGCAAAGACAGCACAAAGAGGACCCAGGAAAGGACTGTGTGGACACAGAGGTGTTACATCCTGGTGACAATGCCGAGGACCAGAAAACCTCTGAAGACAGTGCCCCCTCCCCAGGAACGTTAGTAAATTCTGAGAACGAGGAACGGGTTCAAAGCCAAATTCTGGAGAACACTTCCTTCTTTGAAAGCACACAGCAGGTTGAGTCAAGTGAGGTCATAAACAGTGAACTAGATGGTGAAATCCCAGGTCCTGGGATTAGGCAGGGCAGCAGTAATGCCTTGGATACCAAAAGCCAAAGTAAAGAATCTGCAGAAGAGTGGGAAAAAGAAAAACAGGAAGATTTTGAAACCAACGTGGACGAGATTAGCGTAGAACCACGTCAGGAATGTGCTCCTTTGCAAGTATCTGAAGTTGGAAGGGAGAGCAGTGCAGACACTGGGGAGCAGAGTGGGAACCCCACAGAGGCTGTGCCGGAGGCAGGGCTCACTGGGTTGGGGGAGCAGGTGGGCACAGTAGCCTCAAGTCCTCCAAGGGGTATCGATGACACGGTGAGTCACCGTGAAAAGTGTGAGGTAGATGCTCCGGAAGGCTTGGACCCAAGCTCAGGGCATGATTTAGAGAAAGAACTCACCAACCAGGAAGTAGCTGAGCCCAAGGAGGTCCCAATTCAGAGCACAGAGGTAGGTGGGGAGAACAATGAAGGGGAGGGTAAAGGAAGAAAAGTAAGGGACGAGAAACCAATCAAGCTGGAAGTCCAAGCCATTCCTTGTTCTCCAGAAGCCAGAAGCAGCCCTCAGGAGGCGACAGGTCCAAGTAAGGTAGATGCTGAAAGTGAATCCCTAGATATGAAAGAGCCCGATGAGGAAAAGAATGACCAACAGGGAGAGGGGCCGGATTCGTCGCCCAAGAAAACGAAGAACAAGAAAAAGAAAAACAAGAAGAAAAAATCACCAGCGCCTGTAGAAACCAAAGATGTTCAGAAAGAGTTAACATTTCAAAACCCAGATTTAAGTGAAGTGAAAGAAGAGCAGGTAGAACTTACTGACAAAAAGCCAGTTGTAGAAGCGCAAAATGAGGTCACTAAAAACCCAAAACAGGACGCTGCGGTAGGAAGCAGTAAAAACGCCGATGGTCCAGAAAATCCTAAAACTGAGTTGGACGGAGGACTTCACCAAGACGATTTTGGTGTAAACGCTAAGACAAGGAAAGCAGTAGCTGATGGAGACACGTTGGATTTTGAAGATAATACAGTTCAGTCATCAGGCACCAGTGCCAGTAATAAAGGATCAGAGGAAGGTGCTAGAAAAGATGATGCTGAGGAAGACGGCACCGCTCCCAGCCGTCCTCCAGGTCCAGACAGTGAGGAAGTGCCAGGCAGCACCCTGCTCCAAGATGAAGGTCCCTCGAAGAACGTCAATGATGCCTGTCAAACAAAAGGCACAGGAGAGCATGTGACATCAGAAAATCGAGGTCACACAGTCAGGAAGGTTTCAGACAGCGTTAGTCTAGCAAATGATGACGTGGCACCAGCAGGCGAGGTGGGGGACTTTAATTCAGAAAGCAAGGAAGAGATGACAGGTGGACACGGGAAGGGCAGAAACAAAGAGGACTGTACCTTGTCGTAGGTTGAGGCGGGGTCTTAGGGGGGGACCAGGACCGCACAGCAAGTCCAACTGTGAGAGACTCCACCGGTGAGACACAGAAAATGTTCTAGATTGGTATAGGCGCACGGAATGACAATCCACCAAGTTATCTAATCCTTGAAGCTATAGACTGTTACCTGTAGATTTCTATTTCATCACTAAGGTTATCACCCAGATGAGAAGGACACTGCTGTTATTGGAGTTAGTTCTAATGGAGAGCATTCCGAGAGCATCAAACGATAACGTACACTGTTGTATTTCTGCTTAAAATCAGCCTCAAAATATTTAGCTTTGGCCTTAAGCTGATATGAATGTGCATATTCTTGACCAAATGTATCAACATCTAATTGAAGCGACCAAATAGTATCCTGAGATTTCCACATTATGAGTATGATTTAAATGAAGGTGTCTCATTTAAATGTGTGTGCTTTCATATTTGATCTTGATATATATAATGTAACCTGTATGGTATTTTATTTAAAAAGTACATAAACGGCCAGACAGCACATAGGTCACTGAGTGATGAGATTTGCATGTTCGGACAATAATTAATCATGTTAGGGATAGCAGATAAACATCTTACAGCACTAGGGATAGCTTACTTGCTTTTACCTCATATAAGTATTTTACCCCAGACCGATACTTTTAGATCTCATTCTTGAGGATACCTGAATTTATTTTGTAGGAGATTTTGACTTCATGACAATTATGTACCAAAGTCATTTTATGCAAAGACTTCTTTTTTTTTTTTTTTTTTAATTCTTTTCTGGAAGAGATACATGTTCTAATTGCATTTCCTACTGCAGTATTTGGCTAGGGAGAATCATTTCTAAAATTTATTTTTTTAACCTTAAAATTACTTCTCTTTGTATCTGTCTCATCATTATTCAGTAGAGCAAGACAAAAGGATGCTATACTTGTGCAAACTTCTGATTAGACTCTAACGGGATATTTTAAATAGTTGAATCGCTTGGTATCTGGTATAAATATTTTCATTTGTTGTTTTTCGGTATATTCTTAACAGAAATTTCTTGTTTTGATCTTCCTGAACAAGATATATATTTTCTATATAAAGAAACATTTTAAAAATAATTGTAAAGTTAAATAAAAAACCGTTATAGAATATTAAAATGACAGGGGAATGTACAGTTTGAATGCTGTTGACACTTTATGAGATCATATGACTTCGTATTATTGTTACAAGATATAATTGAGTGCAAAAATGACCGATACCTCAACAAAATCTGAAATAAAATCATTTTATAATTTTACAAGCCTGTGATCACTCTTGTGCTACTTGAATTCTGACTGTGGCTACATAATATCATCTTTAATCTACTTTTATCTACTTCTGGGTTGCTAGTTCCCAGTTGGGGTTCTATGGAGGACTCATGCGTGATATCCATTGTCAGTAGTGAAGAGCTTCTCTCCCGGCGTCCAGACTGGGACTAGTGTTGGACCATCCTTGAGTAAGATCTTTCCGCATAGAACCTCCTGTGGTCTGTGGCTGTGGTGAAGAGCCCACTTGAGAAAGGTTGCGTTGCTTACAGGCGCCAGTGCTTATTAGAATGTTTCGATGAGAAATTCAAATAAACATCGACTATTTCTGCATAAGTGTCCTGAAGCAGAGGATAATGGGACTGCTCAGCTCTCTCCACTTGTGCCATATAAACAGAAAACTACGGGGCTTGCTAGAGAATCAAGTCCAAGGGCTGCAAAGGACTTTAAAGTTGGTATCTATAACTTTAGCAAAGCTGCGTTCATACTGGAATGTACATTGGGAACAGCTCTCCTTCCTACTTTTAAAGGCCTCTGGGGAAGTGATTCAACAGCCAAACTCACTCAGTGGTGAGATCATCAAACCATTTTAAGTTCTTTCCTTTCTTTCCCATGTTATTCAACAGCACATTTAAGGGCATTATTATAGGCTTCCCATCCCTCCAGCCAGCCAGCCAGCAGTCTCCAGTGTTCATCCCTCATTTAATCAATAAACATGTAAGATCACTTCCTATATGGAAGGTGCTCTGCCCGTGAACAAGCACATAGGACCCAACCTCTAGTGGAAGCAGCAGAGAATTGGAAAGTCAGCAAAACAGAAGATAAGGATTCTGAAGAACCGAACCATCCCTGATCATCTAAGAGCCTTCATTATGCACATCGGTTACCCTGCTCCGAGGGCGAGATGATATTACGGCCCCACACGGTAATTAATGTGCACGTGAAGGCCCCTGAATTATCAAGAAATGGTTACCTTTGGTGTATTCAGTGTAGGAAGGCGTGGAAGTATATAAGGCCATTTGGAAAGGTCGCAGTGTCAAACAGTTCAGACTCAGAAAAGAATCAAAAGGTGACCTGTCAGCCCCAGCCCCAGAGGAACCTGGACCACTGAGGTTTCACTATAATGCAGAACAGAGAAAAGCATCGATCACTGATACTTGAAATCAAAAAGCTGGCATATTTTTCAACCCCAAGCCAGAACGTGGCTACCGTTTGTAAAATGTTAATCTTCCTTCCAAAGTATGTAAGTATAACTATGAGTTTCCGTAAAAAGTAGGGAAAGGTAACTGAGAATTTTGAATTATAGGCTATTTTATAACATACAAAGGTTGGGAAGCAGTAAAACTTTTGAAAAGAGTGTTTACGAATGGGGTATCTTGCGCTGACTACTTTGTATAACATTGAGTATTTCCAATTAATGGAAAACCTAATGACCTGAACATTTGGATTTCCACTGTCACTAGGACCCTGGAATGCTGCTTCTGGCTGTTTAGACAGTTTAGGGTTCCTGTTTTCCATTGATAAGATTCCTTTTCTAGGAGACCGTCTTGTATGACATGCCACCATGGCCATCGAAACAAGGGAACACAACAGTAAGATTCATTCCAAGTGTCCGGGCTCCAGAAGGAAAGGCAGGGGCGTGTGAGCGTGCTCCATTCAGAATATGTGCTTATCCAGTGTGCTGACCTCATACAGGGAGGACAGTCTTTCAGGAGAAAAACCCTTTCGCTCTCCCTTTCACCCTCTCTGCCCCTCTTACATCAAAGACGAACGAATTTTTTGAGACGTGAAAGGCTTCAGCTGTTTGGCTGACCTGAAGCAGCAGCTGCCGTAGGGAGTTGCCATCTGTACAGACCTCTTGAGCAGCCTGTCCCTGTTCTGCCTTTTACCAGAAGCAGGGGCGATCCTGGCGTGGGAGGCTAGCCCTGGGGAAGATGAAAACTGACCACACGGATTATAATCAAATTAAGTCAGTGCAAGGAGAGAGCAGAGAAAGGACCACACTCAGTGGATTTCTTGAGACGTCAGTCTTCTGATCGTTATCTTTGCGAATATGGAGGGAGGTGACTTTCTCTGCCATGGGGAGAGGAGGCCTGCGGCCCAGGGTTGGGTGAAATTAACCCACAGAATGAAAATGATCCTCCTGGTAATATATTATTATGAGTAAGCTACTTACCCCTCCCGTGTCTCACTTTACTCTCTGAAATTGGGGTTAGAACCTGCCTTTGAGAGTGGTGGTGTGGATCAGACCCAGTAGAGCACTGGAGAGTAAGTGCTGAGTGACCACGGTTGTTGCTGGTGGTTGACCTTCGCAGCCTGGACAGACGCGGTCACAACACGCAAGCCCCTCTGGAGCGGGGCTGGGGGTCCTGGTGCTTGCTTGCTGCCCCCGTGACTGTCTGTATGGCCTCGCCACTTCGCTTGTTTCTTGTTTCACGGGTCTCTAAAGTTCACACCAGAAAGTGTGGTGGAATTTAATATATAAAAAACAGATTTTTAAAAATGTAATCCTTTAACAATGTTACTAAAATAACTTTGATTGCCAATTGATTTTAACTTCCCAGTGTAAAAGAAAACTCTGAGTTCGAGACAGTGTGACTTTATTTTCTTTAATGCTTATCGTTTGGGTGTTAGAGACCAACGGTGAGCAGGGCTGCTTAGTGAGTATAGGTTTGCAGCTCTCTTGCTCGGTATCACAGTAATTACCAGTCATGCATCGCTGTTCACTTCACAGGTTAGACTTGTTGACTTTTAAGACTGTAAGAAAAGCAGTACTCATTTTCATTTCTTTTTTGAATTTTTTTTATTGAAGTATAGTTGATTTACAATATTATGTTCGTTTCAGGTGTATAACATAGTGTTTCAATATTTTTATATATTACACTCTATTTAAAGTTATTATAATATAGTGGCTATATTTCCTGTGCTGTACAATATACCCCTGGAGCTTATTTATTTTATACATAGTAGTTTGTACCTCTTAACCCTCTGCTCCATCGTGCCCCTCCCTCCTTCCCTCTCCCCACTGGTAACCACTAGTTACCATCTGTGAGTCTGTTTCTGTTTTGTTATATTCATTCGTTTGTTTTATTTTTCAAATTCTGCATATAAGTGATAATATATACTGTCTGTCTTTCTCTTATTTCAGTGCTTATTTTCTTTATGTCAGACAATTTTGCTTCTTTCTTTTTTCCAGTTTCCTGAAACTATTTAATCTTCTCCACTTCTGCTTTAAAATTTCTCTTCCTTAAAAGTTCCATTTGTCTCTCTCCATTTTTCATATTTTCACTATAAGACTAAAGGTCAGATTGCTCTTGTTTTTTATTGTTAGCACTATTACTACATTTTAACTTTTTTTTTTACTTGCTGTCTAAGAAATTTGAAGTCTTCTAATAGAAAAATAATAATAAAATTGTAAATAGATATGTGAGCCTCAAATCACTTTCTGATATATTCAGTGTTTCTTATGAGGCCTGTGGTTTTTGTATGTAGGAATATAAAATATACAAGATAAAATGAAAAGTGATATTGAATAAGAGAGGCAGGTTTTCATTTTAATTTTTGTTTCAGTGTTGGGTGCATTTATGGAAGGGACAGAATAAAACATCTGTCAGAAGCAGTTTGTATGTAAATTAAAATGGAACTCAAAAGGATTATAAATGTATCTGACACGTAACATTATCTGTTTTCATTTACGTTGTCCTTGTGCCTTTCAAAATAGCAGTTTAGGATGTTTGGAAAAATAATTAGCGGAAACACGTAACTTGGATTAGAATGTGGATAGATGATTTTTTTTTTAATGAAAACAAAGGTGCGTTTTGTATGAATTATTTCCATTTCACACGGCTAATCAAAACCTGGGCAGTGTGAGAGCACTGCCGCCTCGGGAAGAAGAGGCTCAGGCCAGGAGTCCGGTGCGACTCAGAGGGCTGTGTTTAGGAAAACAGTGGGTGCAGGGGTCAGGGGTGCAGCCCTGGGGCCTTAGGAAAGCTGCCGGGCCTGGGTCCTCATCTGTGGAAGAGGGACGTGGCAGCACTGCCCACCTGGAGGGCTTCGCGGGAGGTGGTGTTAGTGGCTGGGACAGTGCCTGGCACACAGTGAGGACACAGCACACATGAGCACCCACCACCATCACGTCATCCTGATTTTGCCCTGAAACTGGTGCAGGATTTTGCCCCTAAAATCCTCCCTGGGTCTTGGTTTCCTCTCTGTACTCTGGAGAATGTATTACTCAGTGCCCCTTCAGAGACTTGTTTGGGGGATTTCTAGGTGCTTACGTACATGCAAACTTCTGTATCTGCGGTGGGAAGAATGACAGAAACCTAAGTTATTACTGCGTTCTTCCTCAAAAGAATAGCAACAAAGTGGGTTACCGGATGTGCTGTCAGGACACTTAGGGTTCATAAGCACAGTCAGAACTCTGACACTGGTGAGTCTTGGAGAGAAATGAGGAAGACCAACACTCGTGGGATGGAAACTTGGAAAGTCAAGGCTAATGAAAATGCTGGTGATACTTGACCCCGACTCTCAGTGTGTTTGTACCTTGCTAATGATGTTAAACCATGAAGCCTTGTGAGATCTTGTGTTGCAGTGTGGTTTGGCCCTAGAGCTCTTGCATGCTAACCCAGAGTAGAAGATTAGCCTGTTTGCATGCAGCCGGATGCTGCCCTGACGAGACAAGCATGTGTGGGAGGTGGACGCAGTTCACCCCCCTTGGCTGAATTCCTCCCCCGTCCTGTCTGTGGCCTCATTCGCCATGGTACGTGTATAATACCTTCATCATCAGTTCCACTAACCCCAGTGCTCCTTCTTCAGTTTAGCAGTCTGCTGAAAGGGGCAGTCCATGGAGTCACCTAAACCTGTATCTTTCTGATTTCTTTAGATATTAGGTTGAAAAAGCTCGTTGATGAACGGGAATGCTTATTGGAACAGGTAACGATCTTTTTATTACTTTCCGAGTTCTGGAAAACGGGGCACCTGAAACCGGGAACCTTCCCACTCTAGCTTCTTGCTTCATCAGGAAACCCCTGATGCATCGTGGCTGAAGATAATTACCGAGCCAACCAGTGTTCTTAACGCTCTTATCCAAGTAAAGCGTTAGAAATCATATCAGATTTCGAGAGGTCGTCCCAAAGATTCAAGGCCACAGTCTGAATTTGGTACATGCTACATGGATTGCTGCTTACGATAAAGACTTATGTAGAAGGCCTAGATTAAGCATTGAGAGGCAAGGGTGTTCCCCAGACATTCCAACACCCTTCCTCTTCCACTGGCCTGTAAAAGTCAGTTTTGTAATCCCTCAGTGGTCAGCACACCTGTCCGGCAGGTATTTCTTTGTTACAGCTGATCCAAGTTGTTTTCACTATAGTTTACCTTCCTTGACCTCTTCTACCTCAAGAAACACTACACAGTCGTCCTATTTGGTCTTTTTCATACGCAGGGTAGTAGTAAGTTATTCCACAGTCACTTTCTAAGGAAGCTCGATTTTTCTCATTTTCCCGCGTAAGCCTCATCAAAGGTATTTGCCTCGCTTTTTACAAGATTGGAAGATTTCTTTCAAAATTGGGTAAGGCACTAAATGTGGTGGGAGGATTCTCATGAAGTGCCTGTGATCTTTTAAAAACATATGCCCGTGGTAATTCTGTACTTGTTTTCTTAAAGCAGCACGCGCCGATGGTTTGTACGTCACGGGGGTCTGCTCTGTTCCTGTCGGTGTGTGTGGGGGGGACTTTTAACAAGTCAGCAGAGATCAGAGGTTAACAGAACAAGGGCTGGGAGACACCCCATTACATAGCAGAAGATTCTACAGTCACGGCTGTTAACTGCAATTCCAGCTACTCTGTGTGCGTGTGTCTCTCTCAGAGGGAAGAAAGCTATGTAGAGGCCAGCTCTCTGCAGGTGGCAAACCTACAACCCGTTTGGGTTCTGTTGGGGACAGCACTGCTGTACCTGGAAGGCTCCAGGTGGCCCTTTCAAAACTGTTTTATGGAAAATCTCCTCCTGAATTCGAGGAGCTTCAACCTTAGAAATAACTTCTCACCCAGAGTTACAAAATAATGCATGCCTGTTACAGTAAATAGAATTCCATCTTCATCCTGTATACTACTATTACTTTCTAAGAAGAGTACTAACTGGCCCAAGGTTTTTCATTTATTTATTTGGGTTTGTTCCTTTATGAAACGGGAGAGACTCCCCCATCTTCCTGGTGGATTGTAATGTCTTACTACGTCTCTCTCCCGCTTCATTACGGAACCCCTGTCTCTCTGGCCCCTTCGAGACACACGGAGTAACTGCAAGGCAACATCGGATTGTGCTTAGTGGGTGTGGGCTTTTACGTGACATGCAGCTTCCTTTCTCATAGGCTCTCATCTCATTTAGAATTGAGAAATTAACGTGCTTTATTGGTGGATGTTTGCAGATTAAGAAACTCAAAGGGCAGCTGGAAGAGAGACAGAGGAATGTCAGATTAGACAGTCTGCACCCGGAAGATGGGGTCTTACAAAACGGGACGGACGTGCACGTGATGGATCTACAAAGTAAATGTCAATCCTCGTGTAGAAGAAATCCCTTTGCCATGCGCGATTTTTATTGTACTAATGCGGGAGGAGATAAACTGTCGTGGCAAGGAACGGCCGGTGTTCCCAAAGCCCCCCCAAAAGCCCTGAGTACAGAAGCACAAAGATGTTTCCTTGTGGGCTAGAACAAGGACGGGCAGGTGGGCAGAGCAAGGATGTTTCCGTCTGAGCCTAAGAAACAGAACAGGTGACCCAAAACATACACCAAGGTACCACCCGCTGACGCGTTACTAGAAACCACGTTTACTACGCTGAATACAGTCTTTGGATCTGCTGATTGTATGGGGAGATCGGAAGGTATTTTTCTGTGCCAGTAGACTAGAAGGAGGCTTCCGGGGACAAAAGCAGGCCCAATCTCTCTCCCCTTCCCCCTTCCCCCTTCCCCCTTCCCCCTACCA
>NW_020173945.1:3652251-3691335 GCF_003031525.2 Neophocaena asiaeorientalis asiaeorientalis
TTCTTTGCCTTCTTTGCTCAAGGGCGCTCTCCCTGCTGCGGAGAAAGAGCGCCTCCTGAGTTGTGAGGCCACAGGCCAGGACTTACAGATTGGCAAGACATTATAAAGTAAGGGCTTGGTTCCCAGTAACCATTGTTTTAACATTTTCAAAGCCCAAGAGCTTAACAGATTTTCCTTCTCTTTCAACCTTTAGGGGATGCCAACAGACAGATCAGCGACCTCAAATTTAAACTTGCAAAATCTGAGCAAGAGATAACTGCATTAGAACAAAATGTACGTGCACACTTGTACGTAATCACTGGCCGCCCGACTGAGGATTAACTGAAGTTTTATTTGCTAGAAAGGCTTGAAGGCTGAGGACAAAAAGAAGCAGAGAATTTTAGAACCAAAAAAAGGTCCTAAGGGGGGTAAACAAGGCAGCAAGTCTCTCTGTGTATTTCCTACAAGGAGAGGACGTGGGGAGGGAGAGGTCATAACTAGGATCTGGGCTGTTATAATCGATACTCATCCTTTATAGACAAAGTTAGTTGCAGAAAGTACCTAATGTGGTTAGGGTTTTTTTTTTGACAGTTTGTTCTTTAAAAAAAAAAAAAAAAAATCGGTTAATTACAAAACGCTTCATGGAGGAATGTCCCTTTTGCCTGGATTTTCCCTCTTTCCACCCCAGCCCAGCGGCTCGCTCTGGTCCCTAGATTTGGGGCGCTCATGCCTCCAGCGTGCTGGGCCCTGGGACAGACTGTGTCCTAACCGAAGGGAGAGATACAAGCAGGTACTCCTGCCCCCTCCATCGTGGATATATGTGGCTGGAACTTTTTGGAATTTTTGTAGAGACGAAGATGAGAAGCGCACCTAGAAAGCAATGCGTGTTCGGAAGCACGCCTTTGAGGGCAGGCTGAGTCTCTGGCCGCAGATGCCACCCCAGAGCCGCCTTCCGTCACCCCTGCTCTCTGAGTTCCTTGCCTCTCTCCTCCCTTTCCTGATTCCCCACCCCCCAACCCCGGGAGAGATTAGACTGGAGCCGAGGTCCTGGTGGAGCCGTTGCCTCGCCAGCCTGGTTCTGCAGGATCGACCCACATGGGGGAGAGATGGTGTCATGGGGTCTGCACGGCGGGAACCACACTTGGGACAAGGGTCAGGGAGGAAATGAGTCCCTGATAGGTGTCAGTACTGGCTTGCTCATAAATATGAACAAATAGCTTGCGTGGCTAGAACCTATGTAATAGTCCCAAATGCTAGATCATAACTATTGTCATGGTGTCTTCTCTCGTTTTATCAAGTTAGACCGTTTGATCTCAAATGTAGTAAAGCAATCGGGGAAAGGAAACAGGCCCATCAACTTATACACATGATTTCTCCTCTCCTCTCAGGTCATAAGGTTAGAAAGCCAAGTATCACGTTATAAACTGGCTGCCGAAAATGCTGAAAAGATAGAAGATGAACTTAAGGCTGAAAAACGGAAACTTCAAAGAGAGGTAAATTTTCTAGGCTATTTCTAGGAAGAGAATGGGTAATGCTATTCTAGTTGGGAGACCAGAGGGAGGGTTTACCGCCGGGAAATCTGCGGCCGAATCATTCATTGTCACATCTGCCCAAACCTCTCTGAAGGGCTGTGCTCACACCGTAAAGGAAATTGTAGTTCAGCCAATTAGGAGCTCAGGGCCAGAATCGCCTGTCAGTGGTTTTTCTGTCTATGGTGATTGCAACTGTCATGCCACCATCTTCCGGCTTCTGCTAAGAAATCTGTCATTCTAACTCTTTTCAGGTGATCTTTTTTTTTTTACCCCTCTCTAGCTGCTCTGCCATTCTCTTTGCCTTTGACTTTCTACACTTCACTCTAATGTGTTAATATGTGGGTTTACTGCTATTTGTTCTGCTGGGGATATGTTGCGTTTCTTTGATCTGTGAGGTCTTTTTACTAAATAAATTTTGGAAAATTTTCAACCACGATCTCCTTCAGTAACTCCTCTTCCCTAGACTCCACCTTCCCCCTGGGACTCTGATCAGAGGATACCAGATCTTCTCACGGACCCTCTGCATTTCTCTACCATCTGTCTTTTCCGTTCCCCATCTCCTTACCTCCCGTTGCATAATGTACAGTTTTTGTAGATCTTCCATTTCACCTCCTTTTGTTTCGTATTCTCATTCCTGATTGTTTCTTGTTTATGGTTCCTCTGTTGATTGTATCCTTATTTCTTTAACGATTTCATACACGCTGTTCTGCTTTCCACACTGAGGACTGAAACATGTTCCGTCTTTGGGGTGTATTTCTGTTGTTTATTGCTTCTGTTGACTCAAATGGTTTGTCCCACCATGTGTTTGGTGTTTTATGAGATTATGCTTGATTTGAATTTATATACTTGAATTTATACTCCAGGCCTGACTTGGGGAAATTTCTACAAAAAGGGCTTCTGCTTCTGCTTCTGCTTCTGCTTCTGCCTCTGCTGGTGAAAGGCAGGGCAGGGCCATTTAACCTGTCTCAGGACCCCGCCCACCCTCCTGGAGGGTTTTGGATCAGAAGCAGAACTGCAGACTCTGTTCTAATGATGCATGTCTCCACAGGCACAGGGCTGTGAACCCCCGCCTTCGGGCACCTCCACTCTGCCTCACTGCCTGCCGGTCCGTGCAGCTCCCTGCTGATGTGGCTCCTGCTGTGCCCCCCGGGCTCTGTGGCCCCCGGGCTCTGTGGCCCTGGTTCCTGGGCACGGTCATCCTAGCCTCAGGCATTCCCACTTCGGTTTCTGGCTGCAGAGCCCTAGCAGCCAGCTGCCCGGGGCTGTGGGGATCACCTCCTCCAGCTGGTCTGGCTCAGCGCTTGTTTGTTCGTTTGCCTCACCTTCCGTGAGACCGTCACGATCCCCAAGACTGCGCCCTGTCTGGGGTCTAGCTATTTCAGAACAGGAAGGTTCCCTAGTTACTCATGAGGCCAGAATCTTGTGCCTTGTGTTCCTTTTTAAATTAAGAAATACACGAATACACACGTGTAGGTAGGTATATGTGTATTTTTAGAATCTCGGTGGGTCTGGGTCGTAACTTGTTTTTCAGTAGGCTTGGAATCCAAGCTCACTGCCTTTTGCCTTTATTTCCAGCTTCGCTCTGCATTGGACAAAACAGAAGAGCTCGAGGTGAGCAACGGCCACTTAGTGAAGCGCCTGGAAAAAATGAAAGCCAACAGGAGTGTCCTCTTGTCCCAGCAGTAAAGGGCAGCTCTGAACAGGAAATGATCGGGCGGATGGAGAGCATTGTTTCGCACGCTGTTCTGTTGCTGTCTGGGAGCACTGCTTCTTCCCCTGCTTCCGAGAGAACACCCCTGGGGAGCACCCGGCTCAGCCCCGGGACCCCCAGCAGCAACCAGATGCCTCTGTCTGCAGACCGCAACCGGGGCTGGGGCGGCCGCTCCGAACCTGCAGGCCATTTAATAAGCACACTGGGCCGTGGAGCTCTGCTTCCCACGGTGCGGCAGCCTCTTCACGCCATTTAAAATGGTGATCAAAGTAAAGATGAAAGTGGGACTTGAGTTTTCTTTTCATGTGTCTTGCTGAACATTAAGGGGAAATGTTTCAGTGTTGGGACTTCCTTTTGTGGCAGAATCTACAATTTGAGCGACTTCAGTAGTATCTCTTAGTCTACGCTTTTCATACACAAAACACTGTGGAACCACAAGCCATTACCAAGCAAAACTCTTTCACTAGAAACAAGGGGGATGGTCTAGAAGTAAAAGTGACCTTAAGAAGACTCTTTACAAGGCAACCATGAAGCTTTTCTAAGGGATTTTTGCATCAGTTCAATCAAAAGAATACTTTTTTCCAGGGTAATTAGGCAACAGCTTCACTGAAAATGACAGCTTTTCATTCGCATTATTGAATCCTTATGTTTGGAATCGAGGTTGTTAACTTCTTTTAAAGAGTGTACTGTTGGAAAAATTAAAAAATGAAATGTTGAAAGACTTCAGCAATACGGTTTTTATTTTTTCCCACTGAGAAAGAAACTCTTTATGTCATACTAATTCTCTATATTTTGGATCATCTTTTTCTTTTCTTAGCATGTCAAATCAATGCACTTTTCTTTCTCTATTTAAAAAAGAAGGTGTATTCACAGTGAATAAGAATAGAACACTTATAAGAATCAGCAGTCTTAGAATAAAAAGTAAACTGAAGAAGCGAAAGACCAGAGTAGAGGCAGTAACTCCAAGGACAAAAGTAAAGGGCGTTGGGCTACCTGCTGATTTTCAGTTACTCTTTTGTATACGTTGGGTTTCACTTAAGGCTGGTTCAGCCGGCCAGCTTTTCAGGATATTAGCAAGTGCAAACCAAGATGACATCGTCCATAACTATACCCATTGTGGACTGCTAGACATGAATTGGAATATATAATTATTCCATCTTTCTTAATTATATATAATTAAGAAAACATTCCCAGCAGAGTGCTAGAGGTCACGAAGTTCCGTCCCCCAGCACTGTCTGGATCTGGGATACGCAAAGCTACATTTCACTGGGTAAGAGAAATTCGGTCTCCTTGTGCCGAGGATATTCAGATCTTCTTCTTGAGTGTTCCATAGATAAAACTATCCAGTCTTTAATCCACACGTCAGTGCCACAGACGTGCTATAGCTGCTGCATATTCAAAAAACAATGTTTTTATGTGGAAACCTGCTCTGCGTTAATCCCAGGACAGCTCCAACTCCCCACAGGTTTCTATATTTACCTAAGATTTGTTAGAACAAATTTTAGGATGATTGGTTTCAAAAGACTTCGTTTGAAATTCTACTTAATGAGCATTAAACGTTCCAAGTTGTTTCAAGAATGCAGTGTGTCGGTCCGCTCCCAAAACAGAAACCACCCAGTAATTGGAACAGGGAAAGTGTAATATAAAGAATGATTAACTCATAATAGGGGATTAACTACTACGGATGAAAGAGGATCTAAAGAACCCGAGAATGCGACGAACTGGGACTGAGACCTCGTTGGAGGGGTTGGGGCCACTACCCACTAGGGGCAGACAAGTTACAGGGTGACAGAGGGCTGACATCAGGAGACAGGAAAACTTGGGCCGAGACTAGGAGAAATTTTGGTTGAGGGTCGCACCACCGGGTGACCTGAATTGCTCACCACCGGTGCCCCGTGAACAAGGAGGAAGAAAGCACAACAGAAGGAACCAGAAAGAGGAGCTCCTGCAGTGACACTTCCTTCAGTGTCCTTCCAGCCAGCAGAAGAGAAACGTTTACTTCATTGTCTTACCTCTAATGTTCCTTCCACAACACCTTAATACAAACATGCTTAACCAGTGAAATATCCGTCTGGCTCACAAATAACACTAATGACAGCAAACACTTATATATCATTTAGACATGCCTGGCAGGTAGGTAGATGCATATTTTCACTCATTTGATTTTCATGAAAACCCTAGAGAGGTAGATGCTGTTATTAAATCCATATCACCGATAAGGAAACCAGAGCCTGGGGAATCTCACAGTTGGTGAAGAAGCGACTCTTGCTTGTCTCACCAGCCCCGGGAAGATGGTGTTTCTCAAATCAGTGGCCCTGAAGGAAGTCAAACCTTTAGTTTGGTACCTCTTGTGCCAATCCTTACAGACACAGCAAATCCACGTTGCACAAACTTCCTCATCCAGAGGAAGCTAGAACACAATTTTTAAATTCATTTCATAGAATAAAACTTTTCCTGTGGCTATTGGGAATTTGTTGCTGGCTTTTTTCGTCCCTGTAACCCAGCGTTTCTCAGCCTCACACCACTGACGTCCCGGGCCACATCACTCCTGGGTGCTGGGTGTCTGTCCTGAGCATCGTAGGATGTAGAGCAGCATCCCTAGATATTGAAGGAAAGAGTATCAAAGAATCTGTGGACATATTTTTTAAACCATCATACTATGTATTTGCTGAAAATTTCTCTTAATATTGTCAGCTTTATCTTTAAACTTTTTTCTTTTTTTGGGGGGGTGGGGTACGCGGGCCTCTCACTGCTGTGGCCTCTCCCGTTGCGGAGCATAGGCTCCGGACACACAGGCTCAGCGGCCATGGCTCACGGGCCCAGCCACTCCCCAGCATGTGGGATCCTCCCAGACAGGGGCACGAACCCGTGTCCCCTGCATCGGCAGGCGGACTCTCAACCACCGCGCCACCAGGGAAGCCCTTTAAACATTTTTTATGTAACAAAGCACGCTTTCATTTTGCTCTTCCCAGAAAACTGAAATCAATATTCATCATGAAATTCACACCACACCTCCTCCCAGTCTCTTTTTTTCTTTACTTTTTCAGTCATAGTACTAGCTTCTACATGTCCACTCGATTCTGCACCAGTAGCATGTCTTTGTTTTAAATCTAAGTTTGTCCATGCTTATTTTAGAATTAGAAAAATAATTTAAGTATAATTAAAACAAACAGGGACTTCCCTGGTGGTCCAGTGGTTAAGACTCTGCCCTTCCACTGCCGGGCACGCGGGCTCGATCCCTCTTCAGGGAACTGAGATCCCACGTGCTACCTGGTGTGGCCGAAAAATTAAAAAATAATTTTAAAAACCTAAGCGTTTCAATTTACATACCAAATATGACTTAATATGTATGAATGTAACTTCTGCATGAAATAGGCAAATAAACACACTGAAATATTATAGGAGCACCTAGAAAAAATCATTCGCGCAGAATCCGTCTCTTGACGCCAAGCAGATGGGCTCATGGGTGATAATAGAAACGACCCCCATGCCTGAGATGCACACTACAGTGTAACAGTAAGATCTTACCTGATGCAACAGTGAAAGTGAAATGTCCTACAGAAACAGTACGTCGAAGAGGAGGGCTTAGGAGTTCCACTTAGGCCACATCAAGCTTGCGAAGCTAACGAAACGTAAGAACAGTTGTGCCGTAGCGTGGTGAGGTGCTTCCCCGACCACCCTATTTAAAATTGCCAGCCCTCAACAGTTCCCGTTCCCTTTTCTGACTCATTTCTCTCAAATTATCACTATCACACAAGGGATTTTGTTTTATTTACCATCTCTCATCCTCCACCGGAAGGCATCCCGCATCCCTCCAGGATGGCAGAGAACTGAGTGTGGAACTTGCGGAAGAGACCCAGGTTGGAGATGTAGATTTGGGAGTCATCGGCAAAGAGGGGATTTTCTAGTCTTGGGACTAGACTTGCCTAGGGAGAAAGTGTAAATAATTAGAGGGCACAGGAAGAGCCAAGAACAACCTGACAGGGGGTGGGTGAAGGAGGAGGGCCCAGCAAAGGGCGTTGAGGAGCATCAGGAAAGGGTTACTTAATGAGAGGTTACAAAAGACAATAAACGGAGTACAGAAATACAAAATCCCGTTCAGCTTACAGAGCCAGGTCTCCTGATAGAAACTGAATTCCTCGCCCCTCTCGCACTCCCCAGCCCCAGCTGCACGGTTCTCTTCCCCAGATTCTTACCACTACAAAGGCAGCATCAGTCGTGCCACCAGCCTAGTCTGAAGCCCACGTGTTATTTTTGACCCCTTCCTCTCCCTCACCCACCTCCACTCTGATCTCAAGCACACAGATCTATCAATTCTACTTACTAAAGACCTCACAGATCCATCCGTTTCCCCATCACCATAGCTATTCCTCTGGACCAGGCCATTATCATTGGCAAACTACCCTTGCCTGGCCTTCTCTGTTCCAGTGCTCTTCACACCTCCCATCTATTAGAGTAAAATTTTTAAAAATCTGATTATGTCACTACCTCCCCTACATCTACAATCATATTTAATCTTTGCGATAATCCATTGAGGTGGGCACTCTTACTGCCTCCATTTTATAAATAAGGTAACAGGCACAGAAAAATCAGGCAACTTGCTTAAAGGGACACAACTATGAAACGAAGGGCCCTAGATAGAACTAGCAATAGGATTCCAGCCCGCCCCTGTGACCATTCTGCTCTGCTGGGAGGCCAAGGTCTTGTTCAGCACCAGAGGTTCAATGCTTAGAGCAGTGTCTACTGCACAGCAAGCAAGAAATGGTAGCACATGTCGCTTCCTCATTATTCTGACTACGGCTATTACTGTAAGTCCAGCGTTTCCCAACTCTAACCACTAATTCCTAGGAACGTTAGTAAAGAGAATTCTATAAATAAATATTCTTTGGTAACAGTTATAACCTTCAATGGGTTTGCTCGTTGAGGAGTATTTACTTGTGAATGTCACTGGGATTCCTCAAGAGGGAAATGGACTAGGTACAATTTCCCAAACTGTTTGATCATGGAACCTGTTATTTTTCAGAGCCTTCTGGGACCAGGACTCTGCAGAGCACAATCTAGGAATCACTGTTGTAGCCACAGGGTCAGGCACAAGTGTGTGTGTCCCTAGCCTGAGTCCCCTGCTCCCAAGTCGGCCTCCAGATGCAGCCCAGCATCCCACGATGCTCTTCAATATCTCGACACTTAACAGTCCAGAGAGAAAGATTCCGTTCTTCCTCTACAGAAGGCCCTGGAAGTTGCAAATTTGGGTGTTTAAGTCTCATCTCTGCTTGAGAGGACCGACCTTGAGGGTCTTCATGTGTTCTTCAGGTGTAACGTGTTCACCATGTTACAAGCCCATCAGCAAAACCATAGCTTAATTCACTGAACCACTCACTCCTCACTTTTTTCTTCATCAAAATTTCCTTGTTCCACCATTCCTGTTTCTTTCAGAGGCCTAGAGGCCAGTTATCCAAATTTACGAAAACAGATGATTTTCCCAGCTTTCGAAAGGAGAGTAACATTGGGAATTTCCTGGCGGTCCAGTGGTTAAGACTACACACTTCCACTGCAGGGGGCCTGGGTTAAATCACTGGTTGGGGAACTAACAAGACTGATTCTAAACCTTTCATTAATGAAAATATGCTTCTTGTTATGTTACTAACTTTGATCACAGCCTTCATAATGTTTTTGACCAAACTCATTATGAGAGTTTGAGAACGTTTATGAGAATGGGGGCAGAACAGAGAATACAGACAATTTTCATGGTCTACTACCTGCTACAGCTCAATCTTAATACAGATGAAAAATGATAAATAAAATTTAAAAGTCAGGTTCTACAACACAGTAAAAGACTAATTCAGCACAATAATGTCAAGTTTGTAGCCTCCAAAGTGAGCTTCTGTGAGAAGTAGGGTTATAGGGAATTTCTATTTTCTTCTTTACATTTTCCTGAATTTTCTACATTGAATACATGTGACCTTAATAATGTTAAAATATTTAAAAGATATAAAAAAAGGAAACGTTAAAATAATCAAATCATAAAAGGCACGTAAAGGGGTTAGCAGATGTAAGCTCTCGTATATACAGTGTATAAACAACAAGGTCCTATTGTATTGCCCAGAGAACTATATTCAATATCCTATGATAAACCATAAGAAAAGAATATTATATGCATTGTACAGCAGAAACTAACACAATATTGTAAATCAACTCTACTTCAAAAAAATAATAAAAGTAACCACTGTCCTGACTTAAAAAAAAAAAACAAGTAAAAACTACTGTGTAAATACCATTATTCTGAACCTGAAATGGGGTTAAAATCACTGCATTAAATCACAAAGAGATGGACAGATTTCATAAAAACGTCACACTTCACATCCAAACTATGTAAGGCCCAAATCAATTATGTAAGAGCTGCCTGGCAGCAAACGCAGTGCTTCAGGCTACACACACAGACACCAGAAACTACCAGAAGCAAGGACCCCACTGCCCCAGGGCTAGTGGGGAGTATCTGGAGATGGCATCAAAAAACTAAGATTTTAATGCAACCTGAAACGATTTTAAACATGATTTAAGCAAAAGTCAAAATCCATGCAAAAAATTCATGATGAACATTTTTAAAGACAGGATAACAGTCCCATGAGGAACCATATTAGAGCCTGAGGCAGAAGGAAGAATTAGGAGTGTTTTGGGGGCTATTTTGTCCATCTTGGATTTTTCATTACTTTTGATTGCCTTCAACGACTACATTAAAATATCACTTATCTTGATTATCGAGATTTTTGACGCCCCCTTAAATTCTGCGCCCAAGGCAAGTAAATGCCTCATTCTCTCACCCTAGCCCCGGCCCTGCTAATGATATTGTAAAAGACTGCCCGAGGGAGGACACGCTGTGTTAGACACGAAGCAGGGACACGTGTCGGTGGGGACAGCTGTCCAAGGAGGGTAGCCTAGGGCCGGCTGTCCGGACACTGTGGGCGCGGGACCTGGCGGGCGCCGGGCCCAAACCAGGGGCCAGTTGGGCCCCTGCCGGCGGTGGCGGGGAGCGCCGCCCAACTTTTTTCCTCCAGTGTCTTTGCACAGCCGCGCCGTCCAGACAGGTCGAAGGTCACAGGTCGCGGGCTGCAGAGCAGTTAAGGCCTCTCTGGGCGTCGCTGCTAGATGAGCCCGCGGGCCAGACCTCGCCCCGCTCCCCCGCCCCCCGCCCACGGGAAATGCAAAATCCCAGCGGGCGACTCCGTTCCCGCCTTCGCGCCCGCATGCCCGGCCAATCACAGAGCCGACCCTGTGCGCGCCGGCCAATGGAAGCGCCCCGCCGGGTAGTGGGCGGGCCGCGGACGACCGTTACCCGGCGGGACCCGCGGCTGCACGAGGAGCGCCACTCCCTCTGAGGCTGCGGCCGAAACGGGGCGCCACACGCACGGCTGCGGCGACAGCGAGGTTCCGAGGTACAACGAGTGGGGAGTCGGGCTGGCGGGGCCGGCGGCTGTGGTCAGGCTAGGGCGGAGGCCGGGAGTGTGGGGGACGGGGCAGCGAAGCCCAGTGGCGGCGAGTCCCCGCCAAGGGCCCGTCGGCGCCGAGGGCCGCGCGGCGTTAAGGAGGCCAACGAGGCCTCCTCCAGCGGGTCCTGGAAGGGGAAGCGGGCAGGGTCCGGGGGCGCCGCCGTGGTCCGCAGGGTTTGCGCGTTCGTCGGGGGTCCTTGGAGTTCCAGAATCCCCCAATGTGGTACCTTTGCATTCGGTTCCAAGCGGGTCCCCCAGCCTCGCTTTGCGGGCGCCGAGGCGGACTTGCGCGCCTAATTCTTTTCGAGCTGCGTTGCGGGACCGGACGTTTCTCTCTCCAGGGAAAGGTGGGAATTCACTCACGCGTGTATCGTTGCGACAAATACGAATGGGGCCTGTGCAGCGGGCGCGGGGTACAGCAGCAACCAGCCACGGTCCAGAGCGAGAAACGGACGCTGGACATTAGTTAATTACCCTGCTATGTGGGACGGACGGCAGATGGGTGGGATGTTTTCCAAACCGGCAGACGTTCCTGATGTTGTGTGGAGGGCCAGGAAGGTTTCCCTAAAAAACGGATATTGGGGGTAGGTCTGAAGGTTGAGCAGGAATTGTAGGTGGTTGGGGGGCCGGGGTGCGGCAGGCGGAGGTGCGGCACGTGGCCCAACCTGTGTGAGGAAGCACAGTGGCCGGTGCATCTGGAACCCACGAAGTGCCAAGGTTCCTGCAGAGCCCAGGCCCTTGGTTGGTGGTGGGGGGGGGTGTCTTGCAGACGGTACTAAAGCTTTAATCGTTATCCAAAGAACAGTGATAGTCTGTTGCTTAGTTTTAAGCAGTGGGATGAACTGACCAGATCTGCATTCTGGAAAGATTATTCTGGCCGGGTAGGGGGTTATTGCCTGGATCCATGTTAACAGTAAGTGGTCTCTTGACCAAGATGCGTCAGGGGTTGAAACTGACAAGACCCGGTAGGGATGAGGGAGGTGTCAGAGGGAGGAGAGCAGCTTCTGGTTTGGTTCCGGGATTGAAAACACAGGAGAGAATAGTTTGATGAGTGAGAGCTGGGAGAGCAGAATAAAAAGGGGTATATGCCTGGGAGCGGAATTGCTGGATCACATGGTCGTTCTGTATTTTTTTTTTTTTTTTTGAGGAACTGCCAGATTGTTTTCCAGAATGGCTGTGCCGTTTTACATTCCCACCAGCACTGTAAGAGGGTTCCAGTTTCTCCATTTCCTTGACAGTACTTACTCTCTATTTTAATAGTCATCCTAGTGGGTGTAAAGTGGTATCTCACTGTGGTTTTGATTTGCATTTACCTAATACGTTGAGCATCTTTTCATATGTTTATTGGCCATTTGTATATTCTCTTTGGAAAAGTGTTTATTCAGATCCTTTGATCATTTTAAAAATTGTGTTGTTTGTCTTTTTGTTGGACTTGTAAGACTTCTTTGGATATGCTGGGTGATAGAGCCTTATCAGATATATGATTTGCAAGTATTTTTCTTACACTAAAATTTTTCCTTTTGTCAAAGTTCTTGAACTTGGGTATCTTCATATTTAAGAATGAAGCTTGCAAAACATTGAAGGTAGATTTGAATGCAGAATCAGATGTGAATGAGGCTGCAGCTTGTAAAGGCATATAGTAAAGAGATTTGCAAAATATATGTTTTTCTTGCTAATTTTTTGGAAAATATATGTTTTTAAAATTGAAAGTGTTACTTATATTAAGTAATGTGTTTATGAATAAATTAAAAATTTTTGTTGGGTCTTCCCTGGTGGCGCAGTGGTTGAGAGTCTGCCTGCTAATGCAGGGGACACGGGTTCGAGCCCTGGTCTGGGAGGATCCCACATGCCGCGGAGCAACTAGGCCCGTGAGCCACGACTGCTGAGCCTGCGCGTCTGGAGCCTGTGCTCCACAACAAGAGAGGCTGCGATAGTGAGAGGCCCGCGCACCGCGATGAAGAGTGGCTCCCGCTTGCCACAACTGGAGAAAGCCCTCGCACAGAAATGAAGACCCAACACAGCAAAAATTAATTAATTAATTAATAAACTCCTACCCCCAACATCTTTAAAAAAAAAAAAAAAATTTTTTGTTTTACTTTCTAATACAAGTATTAATAGATATTACCAACGTAAACAGATACTCCTTGGGGTTTTCAGTACTTTTTAAGAATGTGAAGAGTACCAGAGTCCAAAAAGTAAGAAAACCCCTTATCTATTTTAATGTTAGTTATTTTGATAAACTAGCTTTCTTTATACCCAGTCTTTATTTTAAACATTTACCTGGCAATCCTATAGTAGGATCTTTACTGACTTAAATAAAATCTCTTAAGCCAGGAGTTACAAACTTGCAGTTTTTTTTAAATTTATTTTTATTTAATTAATTAATTTATTTTTATTTTTGAGTCTTTGTTGCTGTGCGCGGGCTTTCTCTAGTTGCAGCAAGTGCGGGCTACTCTTCATTGTGGTGCGCGGGCTTCTCATTGCAGTGGCCTCTCGTTGCAGAGCACGAGCTCTAGGCGCGTGGGCTTCAGTAGTTACAGCACGAGGGCTCACTAGCTGTGGCTTGTGGGCTCTAGAGCACAAGCTCAGTAGTTGTAGCACATGGGCTTAGTTGCTCCGCAGCATGTGGGATCTTACTGGACCAGGGATCGAACCTGTGTCCTCTGCATTGGCAGGCAGATTCTTAACCACTGCGCCATCAGGGAAGTCCAAACTTGCAGTTTTTAAATGTAGTATAGAAGTCCATAAATCCTTTAAATTATATGTGTATATGTATGTGCATTTTCTCAGACTTCTATCAAATCTTCAGAAAGTCCATAACCCCAAACGTTAACAACTGCTAGCCAGTTTTATCACAGTAAAAAAATAAATAGAAGGCTGTTAAGCTCTTGATATTGGGCCACATCTTTTCAGCTACCAGCTGAAAAGAATTTCTGAAACATTAGTTGAAAGTTGAATATTTCCAGTCCAGATAATTCCTAAGCTTTACATCTGTATATCTATTTCAAATTGTTATAGGCCCTTGAACTTACTATGTATAAAAATGAACTCATCATCACCACTGTTCCCTACCCAAAATCAAAATAATATAAAGAACAGAAAAGTATTCTTCCTCCTAGTTTCCTAGCTCAATGAGTGTACCATCAACAATAATGAGTTCACTTTTATACATAAGTCTAGTTATCCTGTCTTCTTCTTACCCTTCTCTTACCTTGGGGCCATCCCATATTTGTCCCCTTAGGTTGAGGTGCTCTGTTCACTTCCCTGCTCCTTAGTCTAGCCAGCTGCTATGTGATCTCCATGATTTAGCTTAGATAGATGTCACTTTCTTTATAGGCTTTCCCTTACCTTTGTCAATGCAAGCTTGCTCTATTATTTCCTACTTAATTATCTGTGAAATCCAAAATTTTAGTTTTTAATTGCTTTTTAAATACAACTCTCAGTTTTAAAAACTCCAAATGCATTTTGTGTGTGACACTATATCCTTTATATAAAAATCTAATACTAAATTGATACGATAATCCGTATTACAGCTAACGCCTCCTTGCTCTTCTTTCTGATCTCAGGTTAAAGGTTAAAGGACACTTTCTCATGAAGGCCTTAGATTAGGTTAGGTCTTTTTATGTTTCCCTAAATCTTCAGGTTATAGACATTTCCTATTATTTCTGGCCTCCAAATTAGGCTGTGGAATCTGTATTTTTAAAGAGTGCCCCAAGTGATTCATATGTCAGGCAACTTTGAGAAAAGGTACTCTACAATAAGATTTATGTGCTCCATTCCCATCCTCCCACATGACTTTTGGGAATTGCTTATTTATTGTGTGCTTATCATTAACTGTTAGGGCAAGAACTCATGTCTTCAACACTTAGCATATGACTTAACAAATAAGGGTTCAGTCATTATTGAATAGTGTATTAAAGAATGATTCTGTAGAGAAGGGTGTTTATTCCTGAAACTAGAATGTAATTTCTTGGTAATAGGGTAGTTATGTGGTTAACAATCCTTAGAAACTGCCAGTTTTCCAAGATAGGTGGTCTTAACAATTTGTATTCACTTTAGCAACGTGTGAGTGCCAGTTTGTTCACATCCTCACAATATTAGGCATTACCAGGTTTTGTTTTTTTTCCCCATTCTAGTGAGTGTGAAGTGGTATCTTGGTGGTTTGAATTTGCATTTCTCTGTTGATTAATGATGTTGAGCACTTGCTTATACACTTAAGAGCAATTCATATGCTTTGTGTTATGCACATGTGAAGTAAGTGTCCAGCTACTTTGTCCACTTTTTTTTATTAGGTTGTCTTTTTTTTTAAAGGTTCTACCTATGCAAGTTCTTTACCTAATCTATGTAAGAGTTCTCTGTTGGATATATAAATTGTGAATAGTTTCTTCCAGTCTTTGGCTTGTCTTTTCACTTTTCAGTAGTGAGCAGAAGTTTTTAAATTTTGCTGAAGTTCCAGCCATAAAAAGGTACGAAACTGGGTCATTTGTAGAGACGTGGATGGATCTAGAGACTGTCAGAGTGAAGTAAGTCAGAAAGAGAAAAACAAATATCATATATTAACGCATATATGTGGAACCTAGAAAAATGGTACAGATGAACCGGTTTGCCTGGCAGAAATAGAGACACAGATGTAGAGAACAAGCATATGGACACCAAGGGGGGAAGGTGGTCGGGGGGGTGGTGGTGGTGGGATGAATTGGGAGATTGGGATTGACATATATACGTGAATATAAAATAGATAACTAATAAGAACCTGCTGTATAAAAATATAAATAAAACAAAATTCAAAAAAAAAATTTTTGCTGAAGTTCAAATTAACAACTTTTTTATTAACACCTTTTGTGTTCTAAGAAATCTTTGCCTACCCTAACGTCGTGAATATGTTCTCTTATGTTTTCTTTGACAAACTTTATAGGTTTGGTTTTCACCTTCAGAAGTATGAGCCATCTCACTTTTGTTATTGGGTATAATGTGAGGTAGGGATCCCAGTATTTTTTTCCCCTTGCAGAAATCTAATTGTGCCAGTACCATTTATAGGATATGCCTTAGAACTTCCTTTCCACATTGAATTGAATTTATCCCTTTCTTAAAAGTCAAGTGGCTCTCTTTCTTACCTCTCATAATATGTTCTTTAATCTATTAGTTTAACATACACTACTTTGTCCACTTTTTTTTATTAGGTTGTCTTTTTTTTTAAAGGTTCTATCTATGCAAGTTCTTTACCTAATCTATGTAAGAGTTCTCTGTTGGATATATAAATTGTGAATAGTTTCTTCCAGTCTTTGGCTTGTCTTTTCACTTTTCAGTAGTGAGCAGAAGTTTTTAAATTTTGCTGAAGTTCCCGCCATAAAAAGGTATGAAACTGGGTCATTTGTAGAGACGTGGATGGATCTAGAGACTGTCAGAGTGAAGTAAGTCAGAAAGAGAAAAACAAATATCATATATTAACGCATATATGTGGAACCTAGAAAAATGGTACAGATGAACCGGTTTGCCTGGCAGAAATAGAGACACAGATGTAGAGAACAAGCATATGGACACCAAGGGGAGAAGGTGGTCGGGGGGGTGGTGGTGGTGGGATGAATTGGGAGATTGGGATTGACATATATACGTGAATATAAAATAGATAACTAATAAGAACCTGCTGTATAAAAATATAAATAAAACAAAATTCAAAAAAAAAATTTTTGCTGAAGTTCAAATTAACAACTTTTTTATTAACACCTTTTGTGTTCTAAGAAATCTTTGCCTACCCTAACGTCGTGAATATGTTCTCTTATGTTTTCTTTGACAAACTTTATAGGTTTGGTTTTCACCTTCAGAAGTATGAGCCATCTCACTTTTGTTATTGGGTATAATGTGAGGTAGGGATCCCAGTATTTTTTTCCCCTTGCAGAAATCTAATTGTGCCAGTACCATTTATAGGATATGCCTTAGAACTTCCTTTCCACATTGAATTGAATTTATCCCTTTCTTAAAAGTCAAGTGGCTCTCTTTCTTACCTCTCATAATATGTTCTTTAATCTATTAGTTTAACATACTACATTGCCAATACTGTAGCTTTGTAAATCTTGACATATGTGTCATCCAAATTGCTTCTTCTGGATTGTTTTGGCTATTCTAGGTTCATTGCATTTCCGTGTAAGTTTGCAATCAACTTGTCAACTGCTACCAAAAAATCTTGCGATTTTGAGTGAAATTGTGTTGAATCTATAGTTCAATTTGTGGAGAACAGCTCTTAACAATACTGAGTCTCGATCTGACAATATGGTATATCTCTCCATTTATTTAGTTCCTCGTTAATTTCTCTCATCATTGTTTTGTAGTTTTCAATATAAAAGTCTTGTATATCTTTCATTACATTTAACCACCAACTGTTTCATGTTTTTTTATGCTTTTGTAAGTGGTACTGTTTTTAAATTTTCATTTTCCAATTGTTTCTTGCTGGAATATAGAAGTGCATTTGTGTTTTGTACATTGACTTTGTATTCTTCAATCTTGCTGAATTTACCTATTAGTTCTAGTAGTTTCTTTGACTATCCCTTTGGTTTTTCCCTGTATGTTATCATATGGTCTGTGAATAAAGACAGTTTTACCTCTTTTTTTCCAATATGTATGCTTCTTATTTCTTTATTGCACTGGCTAGGACCTCTAGCACGTCAGATATAAGTGGTGAGAGAATAACTGTGTTTTTGACAGAAGTTACTGAATTTGTCAGCATCAGGTATGATGTTAGCTTTAGGGTTAATTGGGGCTTTTTTTTTTTTTTTTGGGGCGGTACGCGGGCCTCTCACTGTTGTGGCCTCTCCCGTTGCAGAGCACAGGCTCTGGACGTGCAGGCTCAGCAGCCATGGCTCACGGGCCTAGCCGCTCTGCAGCATGTGGGATCTTCCTGGATCAGGGCGCGAACCCGTATCTCCTGCATCGGCAGGTGGACTCTCAACCACTGCGCCACCAGGGAAGCCCGGGGCTTTTTTGTATGTAGATACCTGTTATTAGATTGAGAAAGATCTTTACTGTTTCTGGTTTGCTGAGAGCTTTTTACCATGAATTAGTTCTAAGGGTTTTGGTTTTTTGTTTTTTATTTTTTTTTTAATATTTATTTAGTTAGTTATTTAGTTAGTTTGTTTTGCCTGTGTTGGGGCTTAGTTGCAGGATCTTTGTTGCGGCATGAGGGATCTTTCATTACGGTGTGCATGCTCTTCGTTGTGGTGTGCGGGCTTCTCTCTAGTTGTGGCACATGGGCTCCAGAGCGTGTGGGCTCGGTAGTTTGCAGCATGCAGGCTCTCTAATTGAGGCCTGCAGGCTCAGTAGTTGTGGCCTGCGGATTTACTTGCCCTGCAGCATGTGGGCTCTTCGTTCCCCGACCAGGGATCAAACCCGTGTCCCTTGCTTTGGAAGGCGGATTCTTTACTACTGGACCACCGGGGAAGTCCCTGGTTCTAAGTTTTAATAAATGTTATCAAATTCTTTTTCTGTATCTATTGAGATGATCATGTGATTTTTCTCCTTTATTCTCTTACTGTGGTGAATAACATAAGTTGATTTTCAAATGTTAAACCAACCTTGTGTTCCTGGGATAAACTTCATTTGATTAGAATGCATTATTCTTTTTATGTGTTGCTGGATTTGTTTTGCAAAAAATTACTTTAGGATGTATGAGTCTTTCTACATAAGAAGTATTGGTCTCTTTATTTTTTACTTGCAGTGTCCTCAGATTTTGGTATCAAGATATTACTGGACCTATAAAACGTTGGGAAGTTGTCCCTCATCCATATTTCTCTAATGGACTTTGGTTAGGATTGAATTCTGACTCTATTTCTGCCTCAGTTGATTGGTAGACTTCATCAGTGAAACCATCTACATCTGGAGTTTTCTGTGAGGAAAAAATTTTAATTACAGTTTTAATTTCTTAAGAGATATGGGACTATTCAGATTGTTTATTTTTTCTTGCACCCAGGTTGTATTTTCATGGAAGTATGTTCAGGTTGTAGAGTTTATCAGATCATGTTGTTCATTGTATCCCCTATTATCATTTTAAAATTTGTAGGTTCTGTAGTGATGTCCCCTTTATCATGCATGATATTGGTAATTTGTGTTTTCTCATTTTCTTAGATAAGTTTTGTGAAGGGTTTATACATTTTATTAATCTCTTTAAAAAACTTCGGATGTGCTTTTTATAATTATTTTTTTATTTACCTCTCTTTTATTATTTCCGTCCTACTTTTTTAGGGTTTAATTTTGTCTAATTTTTCTAGTTTCTTAAGGTAGATCATTAATTTTAAACTTTTTTTCTAATATAAGCACTTAACGCTGTACATTACTCTGTAAGCACTACTTTAGCTGCATCTCAGAAATTTTGATGTATTTTCGTAATCATTTAGTTCAAATTATTTTCTAACTTCCATTGTTGATATATTCATTTCTCCATGAATTATTTACAAGTGTGTTGTTTAATTTTCAAATATTTGGGAAGTTATTGTCCTTTTTGTTATTCTTAATTGTACTGTAGTCAGAAAACATACTCTCAAGCATAATGAGGTTTCTGGCCATGATGAAGTAATAGACTGGTTTTACCATGTTGCCATAAAACAACTTGAAAACTAGGCCACGTGTGTGAAACAACTGTTTTCAGACGGATAATGGACAGTACAGGACTGTGATTTCTGAAAGAAAGGACCTGCAACATGAGCCCTGGGGTAGCCTGACTTCCTGCCCAGAAGAGCACTGCAGACCATGGAACAAGGAGCTTGAGATTCCAAGCAAAGCAGTGGTCACCTTTTCAAGGGCCGGAGAAGGTGGATGTCCCAGTTCAAGCAAATTCACCTTTATTTCACCTCTTTGCTCCATTCAGGCCCTCAACCTATTGGGTGATGCCCACTTGCACTGGTGAGGGTGATCTTCTCTACTCAGTTTACCAATTCAAATGCTAATCTCTTCCAATAACACTCTCACAGGCATACCCAGAAATAATTTTTTTACCAGCTATCTGGGCATCCCTTAGCCCATTCAAGTTGACACATTAAATTAACAATCACAAGTTCACCCCTTGTTAACTTGGCACCCATACGCATCTCCTTAAACCATGCTTAATCTCCAAATAAAGACAATTACAAGATCATAATTTCACCTAATATGATACAGCTATCATGCATACAACTGAAAATGTGCTAATCCCTTGGCCTCAGAAGAGGAGGTAAAATTTTGAGTGATTTTACTCTTCTCCATAAATGCTGTTATGTAAAGTTGACAGTGCTTAAATACTGATAAGGTCAATACATTTTATGTTACATAATAAGGGAATAAGAGAGGAAAGGAAACAAAGGTATTTACTTAATAGATGCATATATACATATACATAACAGAATAAGGAAGAGATACTCATTACAATTAACAGTCCTCATTTGTGCAGCCTGTCACGTAGTTGTAGCAGGTATTTATAACTGCGTTCTTCTACTACCTGTTGTGTATTCTTTTTACCTGGGGGATGACCCAAACCTTCATTCCTGAAGGGTCCGGGCCTTAGTGGTCCTGACTAGATTGGGTTGTTTTAGTTTTCCATTGACCATAATCACAGGGCATGGTAATACTAAGAGACTCCCTAAGGAATCTCCTGTATTCTGCAGATGTTCTTCCTTACCTCCATTGTGAGGTAGTCATCCAGTTTCCCCTTGGTAGTCAGGATTAGTCACCCTGGCCAACACTGTTACTCCCTTCTTTGCCTGTTGATTCAGAGGCGTGAGGTGGCAGTCTGAACTTCTGATTCAGTGGAGTCCTGTCTCCTGGTGGAAGCATTCCTCTTGAGGCCAGCAGAGCATAATGTTGTGGAAACAGGAAACAAAAATTTTGCTAGTAGATTACTGGGGGTGATATTGAATGGTGCCACTCCCATTTCCAACCCCTTTATTCCTGGTTCTATGAATCCTGGGGCTATCAGAGGAACAGCACTGTATATTGGATGCTGATTTAGAGTATATGCCACCTTCTGGAGAACCTTGCCCCAGCACTACAAGGTTTTGTCACCTAGCTGGCACTGAAACTGAGCCTTCAAAGGGCCATCCACTGTGCTGTCAAGCCAGTTGCTTCAGGATAGTGGGGGACATGGTAAGACCAATGAATTCCTTGAGCACGGGCTCACTGCCCCACTTCTTCTTGCTGTGAAGTGAGTTCCTTCATCAGAAGCGTTACTGTGTGGAATACCATGGCAGTGGATAAAGCATTCTCAAAGTCGATGGATAGTGGTTTTGGCAAAAGCATTGTATGCAGGGAAGGCACATCTGTATCCAGAGTAAACATCAATTCCAGTAAGGACAAAACACTGTTCTCTTCCATGGTGAAAATAGTCCAGTGTAATTAATCTGCCAACAGGTAGCTGGCTGATCACCCTGGGGAACGGTGCCATACTGGGGACTCAGTACTGGTCTCTGCTGCTGGCAGTTTGCCAGACTGGCCTTGGCAAGTGGAAGTCCGTGCTGCTGAGTGCGTGCAGTCTCCATCCTGGCCACCACAGTGCTGTTGCTCGTGAGCCCGCGGGGTGTTGACATGGTAGCTGGGGAAAGAGACGGACTGGCATCGACAAAATCGATTATCCTATCCATTGGATTATTAAAATCCTCTTCTGTTGAGGACACTCTCTGGTGAACATTCACATGGGACACAAATATTTTCACGTCTTTTGCCCATTCAGAGAGGTCTATCTACATACCCAAATTTCTTCGTCACCAGTTTTCCAGTTATGTTCTTTCCAAGCTCCCGACCATCCAGCCAAACCAACTGGCCACAGTGGTTTGGTATATAATTTCATGTCTGGCCATTTCTTCTTCCAAGCAAAGTGAACAGCCAGGTGCACTGCCCAAAGTTCTGCCCACTGGAGAATTTCTCTTCGCCAGTGTCCTTCAGGGATGCCCTTGAGGGGTGGGGGCTGGTAATGCTGCAACTGCTTACTTTTAGGTAGGGCCTGCATATCACACAGAGCCATCTGTAAACCAAGCCCAAGTCGTCTCCTCTGTCAGCTGATCATAGGGAACTCCCCATGAGTCCATAGGTGCAGCCTGGGAGAGAAAAGGCTCTGTAGCAGGAGTGGGGGCCATGGGCATTTGGGTCACTTCTTCACGTAACTTACTTGTGCCTTTAGGGCTGCTAGGGCCTGATCACACACGTGTGCGCCAGATCCACTTGATGGTGGGACGTTGCTGTGCACACCGGGTGAGTCAGATAGCACACAGTTCGGAACAGGCAGCTCAGGTTGCATGATAACTCAGTGGCCCCGGGTCATGTGTTCAGTCTCCACCAAGGCCCAGTAGCAGGCCAGGAGCTGTTTCTCAGAAGGAGAAGAGTTATCTTTGGATGATCTCTGCAGTCCCTCCAGGGATGTGGCATTGCTTTTATTTACTATTTTCCTAGGTAGAGGCAATTCTAATGGTTCCACTTGCCCTTTCCCACCATAGTAGCCCTCACTCAACAGGTCAGAAAACCACTGCAGGGATTCTGCCAGCTGCTCAGTATGTCTTTCCCAATTACGCGTTCTGGAACTGAGAAAATAGCCACAATATGCGTTTAGGGACCCACTGGACGCACTGTGAGATGAACCTGAGCTAAAATTCCGTTGATCACCTGACCTCCATAAGCCCCTACTCTGACTGGAAGGCCACAGTGATGTTTTGGGTCTCCTAAAATCAGTGTCAGTTCAGAGCCAGTGTTCCTGAAAGGTTGTGGTCATTTTCTTTTTTTTAAGTAAAATGAAAATTTATTTCTTGGATAGGGAAAGGTTTTAGAGATAAGTAGTTTAATGCTGATATGGTAAGTCTGCTCCACAGAGTCCTCAGAGACCCAGCACCTTCTGTGGGATTGCTCACTCATATGTAGCTCCATTACCAAGGTTACCTGCTGGCCCAAGATAGCTGCTCCAGGTCCAGCCATCATGTCCATATCCATTTTCCATCACACAGTACTCTTGAATTTCTCCAGCAGGCCAAGACTTTATCTATCTTGAGGCATTTTCACATCTCTCTTCTGCCTAAAATGTTAAGCTACTAGTGTTGGAGGGTCTCCCGCAGAGGTGGGGGGTGGCTGTGGCTCACCACGGGGACAAGACACTGGCAGCAGAAGCTGTGGGAAGCACTCTCTGGCGTGAGCCCTCCTGGAGTCCCCTGATTATTTTCTTTTCCCCAATGTACAATTACCCTGGTAAAAGGCTTTAGGGACCATTTAGGGAAGAGTATTTTTAGTAGTGTATTTGGGGTTCTTCCTGAAGAAGAGACCCAGCCTCCCCTTCATCCAAGGGCTTCTAGGTCTGTACACTGACACAAGTCTGGGAATTGATTGAGGGGCCGTCACTCTGTTTTTATTACTCAGGTTAGAGTTTTGTTCACTTGACCTAGAACTTTTTTGCTTATACAGATGAATTAAGAATTTAGTAGGCTTGATAGGAATTGTTATAGGATAAATCTTTGATGGCCTGTTCAATTTTTTCTATTGTTGATTCTGTTTAGCCTTTTCTGTAAGTTTTTTTTTTTAATACATTTATTTATTTATTTTTGGCTGCATTGGGTCTTTGTTGCTGTGTGCGGGCTTTCTCTCGCTGTGGTGAGCGGGGGCTACTCTTTCATTGCGGTGCGCAGGCTTCTCATTGCGGTGGCTTGTCTTGTTGCAGAGCACAGGCTGTAGGCGCACGGGCTCTAGAGCGCAGTCTCGGTAGTTGTGGCACATGGGATTAGTTGTTCTGCAGCATGTGGGATCTTCCCAGACCAGGGCTCAGACCTGTGTCCCCTGCATTGGCAGGCAGGTTCTTAACCACTGCACCACCAGGGAAGCCCTCTGTAAGTTTTTTTTTAAACTATTTTCTTACAAAATTGGCTATTTCGGTTAAATTTGCAAATTAGCCATCAAAGGTGTATATAGCAATTTCAGTTTTTAAAAGTACATTTTTATGTCTTGTTAAAATGCTTCTTTTCTCATTGCTGGTTTTTGTTTCAGTACTGTCAGTGAGATTTGTCTAATATTATCTATTTAATTCATTTTTCAAAGAATAGCTCTTGGTTTTAGTTATCATTTTTACTGTTTTTAAATTGGTCACTTTTTCTTTTGTCTTAAATAATTCTATTCTCAACTTTTTGAAATAAAGACTTTAGTTCTTTCCTAGATTCTTGACTGCTTATTAAATCATTTATTTTAGTTTTATTGAATAATAAGAATCTAAAGCTATGACTTCTTTTGGCTATAACTTTGGGCAGGTCCCATATATTTTGGAAGTCCCGTGTTATCATTGTCATTAATTTTTTTCACACTGTTAATATTAAGTGTCTAAATCAGGTTTCAAAGCTAGACAGACTGTCTCCAAGGAGTGAGTTCTTCTGCTTTATAATGTCTTCTCATTGTAGAACAGAGAGAGTAAACTTGGGGATTTGTTCAGGATCATCGATTGAAATAGTTCATTGAGAATTAGAACAAAATCAGTTCTTTTTTTTTTTCCCCAAACTCATCAGGAACCTTTGTAATACCTGGTCACCAGAATCCCTTGACAAGTACTTCAGCTTTTTAGGGGTGTAGACAGTGATGATAACTAGAGGCCAGAAGGCTCAAAATGATTTTGTGGGTTGGCTGGACATTTCTTCTGCTGGTCTTCTCTGGGGTCACTCATGTGTCCATTAGGGTGCCTTGGTTTTCTGACAGGTGACCAGCTTGGGCTTCCTCATGTAGCAGCTGGGTTCAAAGAACCATTGTCATTAACTTTTTAAAACAGATTTATTGAAATATATCTCACTGATTTCAGATGTACAGTTCAGTGATTTTAGTCACTTTATCAAGTGGTGCAGCCATCACACCATAAGTCAGTTTCAGAATGTTTTAATCCCTCTGATAAAATCCCTTATGCCCATTTACAGTTAACCCTTCCTGTGCTCGCTGCAGCAGCACATATGCTAAAATTGAAATGATACCATTAACCCCTCTTCCCATCCCCTGTCCCACAAAGCCACTAATCTACTTTCTGTCTCTATAAATTTGCTTTTTCTGTACATTTCACTTAAATGGAATCATACAAGATGTGATCTCTTGTCTGCCTTCTTTCATTCAGCATAATGTTTTTGAGATTAATCCACCAGTTTACATATATCAGTAGTTTGTTCCTTTCTGTTGCTGAAAGATATTTCATTGTAGGGACTTATCATGTCATTAGTTTTTAATAAGTCTACAATTCGTTTTGGAAACATTTTTATTCTGGGTTTGACATAAATAGGGTCACATTGTAGCCTTTAGTACTCTGTTTTTTGGGTTAAGACCTTTTGGGTAGTCTAACACGGTTTTTAAATGTTCCTTGGAAATTTTAGAAGAATATGTCTTGTCTGTTTAAATAATACAGTCTTTTATGTAGCTGTCCACGCCTTTAAAAAAGTTACTCACGGCTTCCCTAGTGGCACAGTGGTTAAGAATCTGCCTGCCACTGCAAGGGACACGGGTTTGAGCCCTGGTCTGGGAAGATCCCACATGCCGCGGAGCAACTAAGCCCGTGCGCCACAACTACTGAGCCTGTGCTCTGGAGCCCGCAAGCCACAACTACTGAGCGCGTGTGCCACAACTACTGAAGCCCGCGCACCTGGAGCCCATGCTCCGCAACAAGAGAAGCCACTGCAATGAGAAGCCCGCGCACCACAACGAAGAGTAGCCCCCGCTCACTGCAACTAGAGAAAGCCCATGTGCAGCAAGGAAGACCCAACGCAGCCAAAGATAAATAAATAAAATTAATTTTAAAAAAAGTTATTCAAATGTCTTACAAGTTTTGTTTATTAGGCCTTTGATATTAGAATCTTTGACTATAATTACTACTTCGTCAGATTCTTGTTTTTCTAATAGTTTTTAAAATATAATATTGAGTATAATAACAGTTCAATATTTATACTTCTTCTAGGATATACGTCCTTGAGTGATGCAGGCCACTGAAGTGGTTGAGACAGCTTCTGGTAAAGGCTACCACAGTAATGGAAACATCCAGAAAGGTGAGAAGCTAGTCCAGTTGGCTTTATTCTGGGTGGAAAGAGGTATTAAATGTAATTAGACTTGATAGTTCCCTCTCCAGTGTTACTACATCTTAAGCCTTCCTACCAGTAAGGTAGGATTCAGCATGTTTTTATCTTGACAGATGACTCAGGTGATTTTTGGTAAATATGGGCAGCCTACATAGGATCTCTCAGGTAAATGGAAGATTTAGGAGAGAGAAGGTGAGCCAGAAGAGAGGGTTTCTGTCCAGGCAGGCTTTCAGGAACTACTGACAGGTACAGTTGCCTTCAGGGTAATAAGTAGAAAGTGGGCAGGTTGACCTCTGCTACTGAAGTTGTGTATGTTTTTTCTTCACATGGATCTAAAATTTCTCTTTCTGTCATAATGGTAGAAGAGAGAATAATCAACAAGGGTATAAAAAGCAAGCTGACTAACCTTTATATGCTTATGAATACATGTAGTTGTAACTATTAAGAGGACTTTAGAATGTGATAAAAATGCTATTTCAAGTCAGACGGGAAACTGGATTTTTCAGCAAATGGTATTAGGACAACTGACCATCCTTTCTGGAAAAAAATTAAGTTAGAGTCCTACCGCATGCTAGAGAGAAGCACTAATTCTACATAATGTGAAAGGGCTAAATGTTACACACATACACCCACACAAAGAATTGGAAAGTTATAGAAGAATACTTTTATAATCATGTGGTAGGGAAGGCCAGGGAGACAAACCCAGAAGTCAGAGAAGAAAAGACTGATTCATTTAACTAAATAATCTTAAAGCCCGTGGCATGACAAAATATTATAAAAAGTTAAAAGATAGCCAATAGGGCTTCCCTGGTGGCACAGTGGTTGAGAGTCTGCCTGCCGATACAGGGGACGCAGGTTCGTGCCCCGGTCTGGGAGGATCCCACATGCCGCAGAGCGGCTGGGCCCGTGAGCCATGGCCACTGAGCCTGCACGTCTGGCGCCTGTGCTCTGCAACGGCTGGAGATGTACTCCCTCTCAGTCAAGTGAGTTTGAAGGTGGTATTGACGGTACGTGAGAGGCCCACGTACCGCAAAAAAAAAAAAAAAAAAGATAGCCAGTAAACTGGGGGAAAGTCACTTATATTATAAATGTGAAAAACAAACACCTAGTATCCAGAATATATCATGAACTCCTGTACAAATCTCTAAGAAAAACACAATCAGCACATGAATTTATAATTGTATCTGACCCTACTGTCCTTAGCTCCAACCCCATATTTATAACAGCTTATTAGACATTCACATCTGGGTGTTTTATCTCTAACCTTAAACTCCACTTGCCTGGAACTGAATTCATTATCTTCTCCCTCCACCTCCCTCCCCAGCCCCTTGCTTTTCCTCTTCATCTTCTAAATCTCCTCTTCCGTGAAGTCCCTATCTCTTTAGCACCAGATATTCCCACTCATCTGTAATACCAAGCTGTAACCCTTAGCATTATCCTAGAAAGATATTTAAGCAGGTGGTAGCTAATTGATGAGTCATGAAGTCAGCTTAGCTGATTGTGATCAGCTTTTTTTTTAATAAAATGAAATAGACTAGAAAATAGCAGAATACTTTGGACATAATTGGAGTAATTACTGTTTTGTAAAATTTTTGTTTCACTTATACAGACACATATATGCTAGATCTTGATATAAAACGTGTTTCTGATTGTGTTCTTAAAGAAAAAAAATATGTATTTGAAAGCCACTAATCTCTCTCTCCCTTATCTACCATTTCTAATTGATCACCAAGTCTTGTCAGTTGTGGAACTTTTATACTAGTCTCTTCTTTTCCAGTCCCATTTCTGTACTCTTGATCTGTCTCCCTTCAGTCTCCCCCTTCAAGCCTTCATTCCTACTGTTGCCAGAGGTGTCTAAACTCAATTGCATTCACATGACTACCCTTTTAAGAAGCTTTCAGTGGTCCTCCGTGTTAGGATAAGTCCTTAACACCTCATAAAAGGCCTCTTTCTGTTCACAGCTCCTTTCACTCCCTTAGAGCTATTTCATTCCAGACAAGCTGGCTTATAATTTCCTGAAAATGCCATGTTTTTTCACCCAGCTAACTTTGTAGTGCTGTTTAATTTGCCTAAAATAACTATTTTGTTTCAAAACACTTTTTAAATGTACAGTTTTCTCTGACATCTACTTCTCCTTTCTTAAGCATTTACCTGCTAATCAGCAGCATGGTACAGCACCCATGTCTTCTTTGTCTTATTTCTGCAGTGCCTAAGGTTGATATTAGAACACTAGGAGGCACCCAAAGATTACAAAGGGAGTGACTGCCTTCTAAATAGTAAATGCTTTGCCACTGAAAGAGTTCAGGAAGAATCTTAGCTCCTATCTTGGTCAGCTGGGGCTACTATAGCACAATACCATGGAGGTGGCTTAAAGAACAGATATTTGGTTTTTTCCACAGTTCTGGAAGCTGCAAGTCCAAATGGGGCTGCCAGCATGGTCAGGTCTTGTAAGGGCTCTCTTCCTGGCTTGTAGATGGCCGCCTTCTTGCAGTGTCCTCACATGGTGGAGAGAAACAGAGAGCAAGCTCTGTGGTGTCTCTTCTCTCATAAGTGCACTGATCCCATTTTGAGGGTGCCACCCTCATGACCTCATCTAGCCTTAATTACCTCCCAGAGGCCCTGTCTCCACATGGGGAGTTAGGGCTTCAACACATATGAATTTTGAGGGGGACACAGTTCAGTCCATAGCAGCAACTATTTAGGGATATTTGTTATGGATAATGTAAAAAGTATATTCCTACATTGGGAAGAGCTTAGGCCAGATTACATCTAAGGTCTTGTGTTTAAATTCTGTAATGTTTCTGCTAACATTTTATCCTTTTTTTTTTTTAATCAGATGAGCCTTCTAATCGTAAAAAAGAAAATTTGTTATCTCCTAATGGTTGTAAAGAAGCCAAATTGACTTTTCTTGATTATGACTGGGATTCCTTGGCATTAGAAAAAAGAGCTAATGACAAAGAAATCAGCAATATCGACAAAATAGAGTTATTGGAGCCATCTTTTACTGTGAGTCCAAATGCTAAGATGGAGAGTACTCACTCTCAGTCAAGTGAGTTTGAAGGTGGTATTGACAACACTTTCCTGAATGAAACCTACTCTATACATCATTCAGAGTCAAAACTGAAGAATGAAAGTCTTACTCATTTAGATTCAGAATTCAATTATGAAATGCAGAAAAGAAAGGAGGTGTTTTTTGATATTTTGAATCATCGAGGTAATACGACTGTTGGCTTGGAAAGAATCTACAAGATTTCAGATGATGATTCTGAAGACGTGCAAAAGCATGATCTAGATGATGACTCACAGCAGGAATATCACAGTGCAGAAGAACAAGAATACATAAATAACCATTTATCTTTTGACCAAACGAAAACATTAAACATATCTAATCTGGAAGTTTGGGGACTAAGAAGTTCAGGTTATGGAGTTAATTGTGCTAGCAATCTAGACGATGATCATGTTAAATTAGAAAGTAATTCTAGCACCTCTTCAGATTCAGCTGACGTTTATGGACAAGAAGGTTCCCCTCATGTCTCCAAATTTCAGAATTCTGTTATGGTAAGAGAATATCATGAACCAAAACATGGCAAGTGTGTGGAACAAGACACTAGTTCAATGTACCACACAGTGTTTGATGCAGTTGTACTAAAGGGAAGTCCTCTTGAACACCAGGAATCTCAATCTAAGAGTGGTTTCTTGAACCCTCAAAAAGCATTAAAAACTAAAATTTATACTGGCAAAGTGAAGTCTCAAGTAACTAAAAGTAAAGATTTTTGTGGAAATTCAGTTGTTGAGGAAAAAATGTTACAGCACCTTGAAAATCCAAGCACATTACCACAAGACAAAGTTTTAGAGACATTACTCCAGCCCTATAAAGATTGTCAAAGTTCCTGGACCTCTATTTTTGATGATTCAGTAATTTCTGCATGTTATAAAAGCCTAGAAAACACCCCTAACCCAGCCTTAGATTTTTCTGTTACTCTACCAAGGTCTGCAGTCAGAGATAACCAGGCAATAGAAGAAGGTAGCTCCCTAAGAGCTGCTAATGGCAGTACCACAAATAAAGCTTGCTTTCACCATATGGAAGGACCATGTCCTGAATCAGTTACAGATGTAGCAAGTTGTACAGTCACAGTTAATCAAACAGTGGATGTTAGCACTGATTTTAGGGCTTGTTTCACAACAAGCAGGGCGACGAGCACAAGATCTTCTGTAGTATCTACATCAAGCAACACAGAGATAACAATGATAAATAAAAAATGGCCTGATGAGTGGCAAAGTGAGAAACGAAGTGTGGCATGTAACACAGATTGGGCATACAGTCAAGATAATGAAGATCCACAGATGGCTGTGACAAAAGGATGTTCGGGGAAATCTGTCTCCGTTGACAGTTTAAAACCTAAGGGAAATTTCCTGAATAAGGTAAAACCAATATGATTAATAATAAAAATTTATTTGACTTTATAAAGAGGCACTGTAGGCTAATGTAAATATTTTGGTTCACTGAATTATATCAGGGGTTTCTGAGGCTTTTGTGAGAAAATGCTGGATGAAGGAAAAAGGTGAATAGATTGCTACCAACTTCTGTTCTTCTCAGTTGGCAGCTGTTGCCACAAAGTCAATTCGAAGTTGGATTTTACATCTTACCAGATACAACATGTATTATTGTTTGTCGCATATGTCTAATTTGATCTTAAATCATGTTTTCAGGATTCCCTGGAATTAAGGAAAACATTTGATTTCACAGACTTAAAGAAACATTCTGAAAGGTAAGTCAGACATATGATCAAAATAGTAATTTGCTTTTTGTGTAGGTACTTAACCATATAGAATAATAGCCAGGAGTGACTGGAAGAGATCGTCTGCTTCAGCCATTTGTCTTGAAAGAAATAAATATTAGAACAATGTAGAATGTTAAAGCTTTCCACTTACTGCGATTTCAGTCTGAATAATTCCTTCAGAAAAACTCATGGCATCTTTTCTTTATTTATCCAACCCAAACCCACACTGATTTATTACTTTTGTTTTCTTTCATTTGATCCCCTGTAGTCCAAAACAAAATAGCACATTTGGAGAACATCATATATTTGAAGAAGTAAACAGATACTTTTACTGGGATATTTTAATTCGTTGTGTAATTTACTTTGCATCCATGGAGAACCAGGTGGTGGGGGAGAGGAAAAGGAGAAGTCTCTGAGAAGTCAAATTGGTTTTCATGCTCTGAGATCATTTGCTTTTTCCTTCATTCATCCTTTATTCTTCTAATGAGTTTGATCTGGTATCCAGCCCTATAAAATTAAATAGAAGAGTTGGTTTCCAGAGGCAGATGTATCGAGAATAGTTAGAAGTGGCTGCTATTAGCAAGGGAAGAACTATTAACATTCAAAGAGGTAGTGATTTTGGAGCTTTTTGTTATAACAGCAAAATATTTGCTTCTAATAGCATAAGCATTATTATTATTAAGAAAAATGTAAATTATATTTTCTGTTTAAAAGATAACATTTAAAAAGTTTCCCTCCAGAATGTTTATAACTTTTAAAAATGCTGGCCAGTGCTTGATTTAGGTTGAAAAATCTGTTGATTCTGGATAAATTAGTACTTTACTTTAGAATTCTTTTCTTGGTAAAATGAAGTATGAATTTGAGATTTATTTACTCTCTTGAATTCTAAAAAGAGTATATTTATTTTTTTAATAAATTTATTTATTTATTTATTTTTGGCTGCGTTGGGTCTTCGTTGCTGCCCACGGGCTTTCTCTAGTTGCGGTGAGCAGGGGCTACTCTTCGTTGTGGTGCACGGGCTTCTCATTGTGGTGGCTTCTCGTTTCAGAACACGGGTTCTAGGCACGCGGGCTTCAGTAGTTGCAACACGCGGGCTCAGTAGTTGTGGCTCCTGGGCTCTAGAGCGCAGGCTCAGTAGCTGTGGTGCACGGGCTTAGTTGCTCCATGGCATGCGGGATCTTCCCGGACCAGGGCTCGAACCCGTGTGCCCTGCATTGGCAGGCGGATTCTTAACCACTGTTCCACCAGGGAAATCCTAAAAAGAAGATATTTAGCATTGACTCTTGACATCCTTGTTTTCTTCAGCCTTTCCATCTTTAGTAGAAATTGATTTAAACTTTACAGAGAAATGTAAGAAATCTTAAATCTGTTTCTGGAGGTATGTCATCAACACAGAAAAATATTTGGAATCTTACCTAATCCAATTTTTTTATTTCAAAGGGAACCTCAACTTTCTAAAGAGATGGAGAAGAATTTGCCATCAAAGTGCTGTCAGCAAATAATGCAGAGAGCCATCAAAGCAGAGTTGCACCTTTTAAATGTTCACTATCAAATGTGTCATCAGCATTGCAGTGATATTTACAAACTTGTAATGGAAAATAGAGAAGGACTAAATAGGTGATTGTTAGGGTTTGTTTGTTTATTATCTGCTTTTTTATTGAGTTACAGTTGATTTACAGTATTATATGTTTCAGGTGTACATCATAGTGATTCACAATTTTTAAAGGTTATTCTCTATCTATAGTTATAGGTGATTGTTAATTTTAAATCTGTATCTTCCTAGAAATTTATCACTAACTTTAAGTTTATTCCAGAAAATTTCTTTAGTTTTCATTTTTAAAGGGCAGGAGAGGGGTGGATTATAACTGGGTTTGTTAACTGGCCTAGGGGTAATAGACTTTAAAAAGTAGTACATTGTAATTTCCTGGAGAGGCAACAGTGCATGTTGGAATGATGAATCCAGTAAAAAGACAGATTCAGGTTTTCTTTATAAAGTCCAAGTTCGGATGAAGTCAGTTGGAGGGTTTTTCGTGACATTCGACCACATTCTGTCCAGCTAATATGTATACCAAGGATTGCTTATCTTGCCCCTGGAAAAACACATCTTCTGTGATTCATTTTCTTTTACTAAATGTTTAAAAGAAAACATTTTAGGGATCTAGTAGAGTTAGAATTAAGTGTATAATTTGACATTAGTTTTAAATGGGTGGCTTGGCCTAAGTAATTTAGTTTTGTGAATGTAACTTTTGAACAGGAATTTATCAAGTAATTCTACTAAGAAAGAATTAGGATCAGCTCTACTGACAGTTTTAGAAGACTTGAAAGTTAGATACGTGAATTTGAAAGAAAAGATAAACAAGGGTATACCACTGGAAGAGCTGCCTCCACTATCGGTAGAATCAAAATTATTATCTACCTTCTCTGCTTTTGCTTCCAGGGTATGTATTTATGTTTTAGGAATAAAATTTTTACTTCATTTAGACAGAAAACATTTTACGCTAAAAGCTTTTTCTTCCCTTCTCTTTCTTTCCAGCTAATGAAAGAAGAATCACATATGTAAGTTATGTTTTCATCTAATTTAGAATTCATTAGATCTTAAACATTGCTAATTCAGTTAACTTTGTTTTCTATTTTGGTCCTTATTCAGAACATTGATAAATGCTTTAATGAAATGTTTATCTGTTTAGCTTTTCAGGAGCAGATTCTGAACTAGATAATCAAAGTACACGTGATGTTGATGGTTCTTCAAGCCTGAAAAAGACACTCTCTCATGTGAGATTTTTTTAGAGTAGTTCATCAAGTGTAAATCTTTAATCTTATGCCTTGCACAAAGTAAACTATAATTTTTAGAAGCTCTCGCATCCTTCTTTTCACTCAGCTGGCTTATTTTGTGTACTACCATTTGAGGGATATAACTGATTAGAAGGAGCGTAATGTCCTGATCAAACAGATGTCAATAGTATATGTTGGGTAAGATGACCACATAATTTATCATCAAATCAGGAGACTTCTGAGGATGAAAAAAGGTAGTGATGTTAATAGTTCAACATGACGATTGGTATAAACCTTGAGTGTCTCTGGCAAATCATAATTTTTGGCCCCCATCGTATTAATGCAATGTAGTAAAAACTAATGTGGTTATGCCTTCATCGCATGAGATAGTATAAAATAATATCCTGGGGGCACAGTGGTTAAGAATCCACCTGCCAATGCAGGGGACACGGGTTCTAGCCCTGGTCCAGGGAGATCCCACATGCCAGGGAGCAACTAAGCCCATGTGCCACAAGTACCAAGCCCACACTCTAGAGCCCACAAGCCACAACTACTGAAGCTCGCACACCTAGAGCCCGTGCTCCACAACAAGAGAAGCCACCGCAATGAGAAGCCTACACACCGCAACAAAGAGTAGCCCCCGCTCACCACAACTAGAGAAAGCCCACGCGCAGCAACGAAGACCCAATGCAGCCAAAAATAAATAAATAATTAAAATAATAATATCCCATTTATTTTAGACAGGGCAAAGTTTTCATTCCTCCTTTGCTGAAATGATGAAAATAATTTTTAAGTGCCTTTCGTAGGTTTTCTTAATCTCTCTTGTTCCCCCAAGGAAATGTTTGTCAGATGACAATCTGTGTAATAGCACTCTGCAAACTGTGAAGTGATAGAGAAACACGAGTTATATTCCATTATCAATGGAGTAGGAAAACTGAAGGTTGTTTCTTTTTTTTTAATTTTTATCTATGGCTGCGTTGGGTTTTCATTGCTGTGCGCAGGCTTTCTCTGGTTGTGGCGAGTGGGGGCTACTCTTCGTTGCGGTGCGTGGGCTTCTCATTGCAGTGGCTTCTCTTGTTGCGGAGCACGGGCTCTAGGCACGGGCTTCAGTAGTTGTGGCTCATGGGCTCTAGAATGCAGGCTCGGTAGTTGTGGTGCACAGGCTTAGTTGCTCCGCGGCATGTGGGATCTTCCCGGACCAGGCTCGAACCCATGTCCCCTGCATTGGTAGGCGGATTCTTTTTTTTTTTTTTTGCGGTACGCGGGCCTCTCACTGTTGTGGCCTCTCCCATTGCGGAGCACAGGCTCCGGACGCACAGGCTCAGTGGCCATGGCTCATGGGCCCAGCCACTCCGTGGCATGTGGGATCTTCCCGGACCAGGGCACGAACCCGTGTCCCCTGCACCGGCAGGCGGACTCTCAACCACTGGGCCACCACCAGGGAGGTCCCCTGAAGTTTGTTTCTACTTTCTGACTTTAGTCTTAACCCTGAGGTTATATTATTATTTGGGTAGTCTTAAAGAATAAGATGCATCCCAAAGCCAAAAGTGAAATAAATACTTGATTGATTTATATTCCTTTCTATTAAGATAAATGATTAAAAGTAAATTATTTTAGCAAATTATTTATTCCATTGTTCTGCTCTTTAAAAAAACAAAATCTCATTTATCCACAAAGAATTAACAGGTCTAAAACCAGATTTTTATATCTTCAAATTTCTTACATAGTTTGCTTAAACAACTTGTCCATTTAATGATATATAATGTTCTGGAGGGGTTTTGTTTTTTTACTTTTTTATTTTTTTCATCGTTGTAAAGGTAGCAATGGTGTAACCTGACTATTTGGGCAGAATAATAAATCTTTTTAAAAGTAAAAGATGCAGATATAACATGTTTATAATCTTAATTTTGGCTCTAAAACAATACCTACTTTGTTAGGAGTACATTTTAATACCCACCTTACTAAATTAAGTTATGCGTGAAAGCCAGCATTGTATAGTGTAGTGTTTCTAAATTTCAGCTACTTATGTACCATCTTCACAATTTTTCATAGCCAGGTATTATCTGTAATGTTATTTGATTTGTACTTTTTAAATGGTTCTCCTCTTGTAAAAAATTTATCTGTGAAGAGTAACTTATTATGTATGAGAAAGAAATATCACTCCCCATAAATGAAAGGTACATATAAGCACACATTAAATATATAGCTGTTGATGTTAATGTGAAAAATACTTACATGTGCAGCTCCAGAAATCATCTCAGGTACTTCTAGTGTGTGGACGCCACACTCTGCTAAATAATGGTGGTGGTAGCGCATACAGTCACTATACATAGACTAGTTTCAAATCATAATTCTCATTGTGTGACAGACATAAAGCAGCAGGCTACTTAGATTCAGTTTGCTTACCCATAAACTGGGTCGATAATGATTTTGTCTCATAGCCTTTGTTGTTGTGAGGGTAAATAATGCCAGTGAAGCATGCTTGTCACATGGAGAGCGATAACTGTTACTCCTTATTTATTACTGTTGTTTTTATTATTTTAATTCTCAGATGTCTCTATTACCTGACAATAGTCATCCTAAACAAGATACATCACCCAAAGAGGAGGGTTTAAAAAATGGTGACGTAGATATAGACTTTAGTCAACTAAAACTTGATGATAAAGGTCAGTATAAAAATGTTTGTCTTGTGTCATTGCCAGAAAGCAGATAATAAGATTTAAAATACCCCTCGTGCCCATCTATTAAGTTAAAGTAAATATTTTTAATTGAATGGCATCATTCAGATTATGAATGTTAAGTATGTTCTTATTACATCTACTTGATATCTTTAAGGTTACTTAATATATCTGATAATTCCAAATAATAATACAGACTTTTGTTCTTCTGGTTCATGTTTTCCATTTTGAAAATTCTTTTTTCTGTCCAGTTTGTATCTCTGTAAATTGTATGGGTTTTTTTTTTGTTTTTTAGTTTAGTCCTCAATGAGAAGAGAAGGATCCTTTTTTAGTGAAATAAAGACTTGTGGCACGGCTTAACCCATTTTTAAAGATGTTCATTGTTATCCTGTCTATAAAGATAAATCTCTTCTTCAGTAAAGGATAATTAAAAATTAGAAAAGTAAGGCTTTTAATAAGCTAGGAATCAGTGTTAATTAAAGTAAAACTGGGAAGCAGGTCACTCAGATAACTTCTCACGGTTAAACATTGTACATAGTTCCTTGCTAAGCGTGTTCAATTTCTCAGACTCCACAAATTACCGAGAAATAAGTGAAGACTGGTTTGATGCTAAAGAGAACGTGACTGGAGCTGACTTCTCAGGAATACAAGAAAATCAAATAGTACAAGACAAAGAGGATCCGAAGTTTACACTAGGTTGGTTCTTAACAATTTACCAAGAAATCCTAACCTAGCTCATTTATAAAATAGTGCTTATCTTCTTCTGTATTATTTTGGGGGATTGCACTGTTTTAATATTTTATTCCTGTTTGTATTTCTTTATAAATATGAAAAATGAGAAAATCGGCCATTTGGATGTCATTTTTTTTAAAGAGTAAATCAGTTTAAAATGTTCATTTCTCTTTCAGAAAACTGTCTGCTAAAAGCTTAAATCCAAGATTTAGTTAGTAGATAGAGGCCCACCATTCTCTCTCCCTACTCTAGTCCAACATCAGTATTCCTTCAGGCGTTCTTTTCCTCTAAACCCTCATCAGGCACTTGGCAGGTGTGGGGTACATAGTGAACAGAAGAAGCTTCTCAGTTTCCATCAGACAGCCAGGACTACCTATTTATTGATCCATCTTTGAGTCACAAGAGACTAAATATCATTCAGTCCAACCTCTTTGTTTTTAACATATGATTAAAGCCCAGAAACCTTGGCACTGTACTCCAAGCTCTTAATCTTCAGCCTAGTGCTGGTACTTGCTAATAACTTTATAATCATCTTTTTGATAATAAAAAATGAAATACTTAACAATTTTCACATTTTCTCTTAAAAATATTGATAAAATAATGATTATCTTCTGTTGTATGTTTATCTTCAAGCAGAAATGAAGAATGTTGAACCCTTACGAAGAGATAAAGGTTACTTGATACATGTTGGTGGGCTCTGCCCTTCAGTGTCTGAGGTATGCCAGGATTTATTTTTTGAGCTTCACTTTCAAATCTATTAATTGTTCATATTTTGATTGTTTTTCTACCTTTCACAAACTTTTATTTATCTTCTTTCAGGCTGATTTAAGGTCTCATTTCAAGAAATATGAAATTTCTGACATTTCAATTTATGATTCTTCTCCTAATTACAGGTATGTTTCCCAGATTCAGTGAATGTACATTTACTGGGTATGCCCTAGGTTCTAACAGAGGTCTGTTCTGTACTGAACATGAACCACAGTGGTGATTAAGCCAGGTGCCATTCCCGCAGGGGTTTCCCAGCCTAGTAGAGGGATACACGTTGACAAATAGCTACAGTCATTAATTGGTGCTGTTCTCAATCAGAGCTTTCTTTCATTATACTTTTTAACTTGTTACTAATGAGATATAGGAGAGTTATTGATTTTTCTGCAGTTATCTTGTTTCATACCATTTCATGGGGGCAGTCGAGTGCATTAGTTAAGAGAATGAGCTCTACAGCAAGTGTCTTGGGTTCATGTCTCAGCTTCGTCAGTAACGTGATGAATACATTTGGGCAAGTTACTTAATAACCTTTCTGTATCTGAGGCTCTTCATCTATAAAGTGAGGATAATAATAGTACCTACATAGCATTACTGTGGAACTATTATGAGATAAATAAGTAAACCAGTAGAAATAAAGGCTGGCATATAGTAGGTACTCAGAAAATTATATTTAATTTTATTATTTTTTATTTTAATTACTTTTTAGTTGATGCTTTTTTATTTTTTAGGTAGATGGCTATATCATCTACATATAGTCATTTCCAGTATGTGTGTTGTTAACCTCCTGTTTTGTGACATCAGAACATTCAAAAGTATCAAATAAGAATGGTGATAGCTTAATGGAAATGCCTTTACTATTTTATCACAAAAAATGATAGCTCTTTATTTCAGATATGAAAATCTTTATAAATTAAAAAAGGATCCTATTTGTAGTTGGGTTGAAATTTATTAAAAATAAGTGTTTAATTTTGTCTTAAATGGATTCACTTAAGATCATATGCTTTTCTTGGACCTATTAATTAATATGTTGTCAATATATTTCGTTATATTAAAGTAGTGTACTCCTAGGAGTATTACTTGATGTGGAAGATTCTTTTAGTGTCTTGTTGAATCCTTTGGAAAAAAAGAAACTTTATGGTTCTTTATTACTTTGAAGTATTATACATTCTGTGTGGAAATTTAGGAAGTACAGCTAAATACAGAAGTGTAAGGAGGTTATAAAAATTGATCCATAGTCCCATCCTATGGAGGCAGCTGCTCTTCAGATTTGGTGTATAGCCTTCCATTGGCACTATCTGGAGCTGGCACTTTCAGAAGGATGGCTCTTGCCCAGCTTTCTCAATTTTATGGCTAAAATTCTGGTTAGATTTTCCAACTCTGTTTGGACTGCATATTTTTTCACTACAAGGCCATAAGGACATTCTCTCCTGTGTTCTGCTAAATGTTTTTAAATTTTGCCTTTCACCTTTATGCCTTCTCTGTATCTGGAGGTTATGTTTGTGTATAGGGATTAATTTTAATTTTTTGGTATGGATAACCAGTTGTCCCGAGAACACTAATCTGTGCAACTGTGTCATATATCAGCTTTGCAAATGTTACTTTTTTTTTTTTTTTTTTTTGGGACCCG
>NW_020173945.1:3691741-3711626 GCF_003031525.2 Neophocaena asiaeorientalis asiaeorientalis
GCGGGCCTCTCACTGTTGTGGCCTCTCCAGTTGCAGAGCACAGGCTCCGGACGCACAGGCCCAGCGGCCATGGCTCACGGGCCCAGCCGCTCCGCGGCACATGGGATCTTCCCGGACCGGGCCATGAACCCGCGTCCCCTGCATTGGCAGGCGGACTCCCAACCATTGCGCCACCAGGGAAGCCCTACATTACGTTTTAATATAAAATTAACAGGTGATAATTCAGAAGAAATACTAACTACCTTTTATTTCCCATCTTTAATTTTTTGTATTTAGTTATTTTAATATTCTTCCTGATCCCAAGGTAAGTATAGTAACTTATTTTTAAGAGCAGTTATTCTTATAAAAGGTATATGCTAGCCAGTAGTTACACAATGAAGTTTGAGGTCATTTAAAGTCATTAACAAAGAACCTTTTGGTTTTCTGCTTTTATATTTTAGATATGCATCTCTTGCTTTAAAAAAAAACCATAATGCAAAGCTGGCTGTGAAGGAAATGAATGGTACAGAAATAAATGGGAAATCAGTAAATGTGCGGCTTGTCAAAACTCCTGGAGAATATACATCACCACTTTCGTCCAAAAATGGAAATAAAGTTAGTTTCAGTAATTTGGAGAAAAACATCAGCAAAGAAGTCAACTCAACCTCCTCTGTTTCTAGATTGCCTAGAACTAGGCCGAGGCAGCAGCTGGGATCTGAGCAAGACAGTGAGTTTTTCGCTTTTGACCAAAAGGTTAGTTTTCTTGATCAAGCCCTTAAATGGTCTTCATATATACACTATACTGCGATAAGTAGCTTTGTAGGACAGATAACTCCAGGACAGCAGTCTTGAAGTGGGAATAAGGACATTAGTCTGAATTGTGCCTAACATTGAATCCGCCCTAACCTGCTCTTGTACAACCCCAGTTGTCCCTGGAGGAAGCACAGATCTTTATAGGCCTAGCCGCAGAGACAACGTTTCTCTGTAACTAGGCTCTCTGCCAGTGCTTTTCAGTCTTTGTATCTCTTTATTCTTGGATAGTGTTACTCTATAAGTAGCTACTTAACACTTTCATCATTCTTTTTTTCACAGCTAACCTCATCTCATAATTATTTAAACCATAAAATATAGTCATTTTATTATGCATGCTCTCATCTTTACCACATTGAGATTTTAAACGTCACATGGAAGGTGATAAAGTTGACTTATTCACTCTTGTCTCTCCACTGCGCAGCAAAATGCCTGGCATCCTATAGGCATTCCATAGACTTTTAAAAATTTACATGTAGTAAAATTCGCTCTTTTTGCTGTCTATGAGTTTAGACATATGCCACAGGCATGTAACCATCATCACAATCAAGGTATAGAACAGTTCCATCTTCCCAAAACATTCTCTTGTGCTCTGCTCTGTTTTCTGTTCTTATAATTTTACTTCTTCCAGAATCTCCTGTGAGTAGAATATTATATAGCCTTATTAGTCTGGCTTCTTTCACTTAGCTTTATGCATTTTCTTACTGAGTTCTGTGAGTTTTTTAATATTCTGAATATAAGTCATTTATCAGATAGGTATGTACTTTGCAAATACGTTTTCCCAGCCTGTACTTTGTCTTTTCATTCTTTTAATAGTGTCATTCTCAGAGCAGGAGTTTTAATTTTTAACCAATTGCAGTTTGTCGCTGTTTTGTTTTTTAACTTGTGGGGGGTTTTTTGTTTGTTTTTTGTGGGTTTTTTGGCTGCGTTGGGTCTTCGTTGCTGCGCACGGGCTTTCTCTAGTTGTGGCGAGTGGGGGCTACTCTTTGTTGCAGTGCGTGGGCTTCTCGTTGCGGTGGCTTCTCGTTATGGAGCACGGGCTCTAGGTGCGCGGGCTGCAGTAGTTGCAGCATGCTGGCTCAGTAGTTGCGGCATGAGGACCCTAGAGCACATGGGCTTCAGTAGCTGCAGCACATGGGCTTGGTAATTGCAGTGCACAGGCTTCAGTAGTTGTGGCTCACGGGCTCAGTAGTCGTGGCTCGCGGGCTCTAGAGCACATGTTCAGTAGTTGTGGCGCACGGGCTTAGTTGTTCTGCAGCATGTGGGATCTTCCTGGACCAGGGATCGAACCCATGTCCCCTGCATTGGCAGGCAGATTCTTAACCACCACACCACCAGGGAAGTCCCTTAACTTGTGTTTTTAATGTTGTATCTAAGAAATCTTTGCATAACCCATTGTCACAAAGCTTTTGAGTTAATTTTATAATGTGTGGGATATGAATTGAGGTGGTTTTGGTTTTTTGGTTGTGTTTTTGTGTTGTGTATGGAATTGTTCCAGCATCATTGTTGAAAAGCCTATCCTGTCTCCACTGAATTATCTTTGTGCCTTTGTCAAAAATCAGTTGACCATATTTGTGTGGATCTATTTCTAGACTCTCTGTTCTCTTCTATCTCTTAAACTTTCCACCAGTACTACACTATCTTGATCATAATAGCTTTATAGTAAGTCTTGAAACAGGAAGTCCAACTTCATTCTTTTTCAAAATTTATTTTGGCTATTCTAGTCTCTTTGCCTTTCTGTATAAATTTCATAATTCTGCTTGTCACTATCGATTAGAAAAGTCCTTGGATTTTTACTGGAATTAGTTTGACTCTACAGATCCGAGAAAATTCCTTTTTAATAAATGGATGAAAGAATAAATATTTGTTGAATAAATGAATTTTGGTTTTTTCCATAAGAATAAGATAAAGGGATCTCTTTTCCCTATGTCCTTTACCCCATCCTTTCCTAATTCCTGGAGTTATCCCATTATTTTTCTGTACCATTAGTGCCATTTCTGTACCCACAGACCTTTCTCCACTCACAGTTATGCACAACTCTTCTTAATCCGAACCACATTTTCACTTGACTTTTCATTCTTTTGAAGTTACTGTCCTTATTTGTTCTGTGTTTTTCCTGCCAAACTTCCCAACCAAGTAGTTTATACCCAATGTCTGGGCTTCTGGGATGGTCTCTCTTCTTCATCCTGATAACCTGACCCCGTCGCTAGAATTTTCTTTACAGTGCTCTTCCTGTAGTCACTAATGGCGTTTTTATCGCTCTGTCGCCTGTCTGCCTTCTTTTTGACCACTTGGCCTATTTGGTGCCGGTCATTCCGTTCTTTCATCTCTTTCTTTTCCTTTCATCTCAGTGACACTTTGTGTTTAGGATGGGTTTTTTGGCGCATAACCTCAATCCACAGTAGGAAGGAAGGAAGCAAACTGCAGTCAGGCTGCGGGCGCTTGAGCTGGAAATTTGGGAGCTATGGCTCCTCCCTGCCTCTCTCAGGTAGTGCCCCTGGTTTCTTGCCTCTGCGTGCCTGTAAGCTCCATCCTCCTGTTTCTCTCTGCACACTGGCTTTCTCTGTCTGCTCGTGACTTCTCTCTTCCTCCATTAGGCTTTATTTTGCTTAACTCTAACTCTACAGTACTTTTCAGTTCAAGCTCCTGTCATCATTTGACTAACTCATTTGCTCTGTTCCAGTTCCACATTCTTTAGACAGGAAATCTGATCCAGCCCATGATTTTGGTGTTCATGAGTTCAGGTAACACCACTCTTGGTCTTGTTAGCTGAGGAAGCAGGTCATGGAGTTGGTAGAGGGAAGGTTATGTGTCATAAATAAATAGGGCACCGTGGGCTAGGGTAGGAGTATGTTGTCTTAGAGTGTGTGGACAGGGCAGCTCTTAACTGCTGTCTTTGTTAAACTATACTCTTACTTTTCTAGCAGTTTATTGTCACCTTTCTTCTCAGATTCTCAACATTTTTTCATTATGTTCATTCATTTAGAAAATATTTATCGTCTATAATAAGAGGTAGTGATGATTAAGAACAACAGATTCATAACCTGGCTTTGCTACCTACTCATGGGCTGGGCGAGTTACTGCCCTCTGTGTCTGAGCTTCCTTATTTTAAAATGGGGATAGGCACTTCCCTGGTGGCACAGTGGCTAAGAACCCACCTGCCAATGCAGGGGACACAGGTTCGAGCCTTGATCCAGGAGGATCCCTCGTGCCACGGAGCAACTAAGCCCGTGTGCCACAACTACTGAGCCTGCACTCTAGAGCCCGTGAGCCACAACTACTGAGCCCGAGTGCCACAACTACTGAAGCCTGCGCTCCTAGAGCCCGTGCTCTGCAACAAGGGAAGCCACCACATTGAGAAGCCTATGCTCCGCAACGAAGAGTAGCCCCCACTCACCGCAACTAGAGAAAGCCCACATGCAGCAACGAAGACCCAATGCAGCCATAAATAAATAAAATAAATAAAGTCATTTTAAAAGAATAAAATAAAATGGGGGTAAGTGTTCCTGCCTCACAAATGTTGTGAGCTTTAAATGAGTTTAATTCAGAAAATTCTTTGGAACAGTGCCTGTCATGGAGAATGTACTCCGTAAATAGTAGCTACTGTTATTTACTAGCAGTTTGGCTCTTTCATGGGAAACCCATCCTCTCTGTGGTTCCAACTGCTATTTAAACTTATTGTATCCCAAAATTATTTATTCAATAAACAGTATACCAACTGTGTACACTATTGTAGGCACTGGGAAAGTGGCAATGAACAAAACAGACAAAAATCTGTGCTGTTACAGAGCTTAAATCTAGTGAAGGAGATAAGGCAATAAGCAAATAAGTAAAATATGTACTATTCTGATGTAGATCTAATATTTTGTATATCTTACCCTGACGTTTCATCTAGGTTTGAAAGTATCCGCTCCTCCTTTGTTGAACTTTTATGGGATGTACAGTGGTTTCATATAATTTATATCCTACTTGCATGGCTAACAGTAATTAATTGATCATTTTAATTTTGTCTCTTCAGTTGAATTATAAGATACATAAGTGATGGAGGTTCTTTTTTATAGCACTAGTTTCCCCACCCCCACTCCAGCATGTTCTGGGCATATAGTTTGTGTACATTGAACATTTAGTAAATAAGATATAGAATATATGATATAAATATGTACATATAATTACTATGTAGACCAGCCTTTCTCTGTCAGGTTGGGTAAGAGAATTCAGCCTTCATGTCCTAAGCCTAAGATATCCATTGTATATAGCAAATGACTCTCTCTCCTATGCATCTAGAATGGAATAGTTATGTCCTATCTTAGGGAAAATTGAGAAAATAGTTAACATCATTTTTTGTGTTCTGTGGATCAGATGAGAATCCTGTTTGAGAAAAGCTAATTTTGACATAGCCCATATATTATACTTCATCATGTATTTGGCATTTTTTAAATAAATGGCCCTGAATACATCTCAAGTAAAATTACTTGGTAGAAAAACTAATCCCAAATCAACATAAATATCTTAGGAATTTTGATTTTACTATTTGTAATTTTTTAATTTAGAATAAGCTGGATTATTTCTATGTAATCGTTACTGACTTAAATAAAACTTTAAAAATGTTTATTTAGGGTGTCAAGAAAAATTGTAAACAGATTGGATCCACTAAATTACTACCTGATGCACCTTTTCAATTTGTACCTCCAAATACATCGAACCTGCGTAGCTTTACCAAGATCATGGAGAGACTGGCTGAACTACATCCGAAAGCTGGCAGGTAGTGACTACAATTGCATTTTAAGTGGTTTCATAAGTTGTAAGTAAACTCCCGTTCCTTTCAGTACCTTAGCCGTATCTAGAATGTGCTGCTCTGGAGAGGGCAGATGCTCATGCGTGTCTTCCTTTGGCACAGAGATCACATTAGAAACGCTCTTCAGGAGGTTAGAATGCATCATAAAGGCTCTCTCAGTGGCCTGTCTGTTAATGCTATTGTGAGAATGACTTCCTCTGTTTTGGAAAACTCTGCTTCCGGTTAGGTGTAAAAGAAGCAATAAGAGGTAAGTCAGTCATACCTTTCATATTCAAATAGTAAACATTTTAAGCTATGGATTCCATTTTCTTTTCAAATAAAAATATTATATTGAAAATAATAAAGTAACATAAAAGCTAAAAACAAGCATACTGTATTTGTAAACTATTAATGCAAAACTATCTGGGGTAATGTTAAATAACCCCAAAATTATTTGGCTTAAGCAACATTTATCATCTCAGAGTTCACAGGTCAGGATTCAGGAATGGCGTAGCTGGGTGGTTTTAGTTTAGCGATTTTCGTGATGTTGCAGTCAAGATGTTGGCCTGGGCTGTGGTTTTTAGGAGGCTTGATCGGGACTGGAAGACCTGTTTGTAAGACGGCTCATTCCCATGGCTGTTGGCAGGAGGCCTCTGTTTCTCACCACATGGGCCTTGCCATAGGGCTGCTTGAGTGTCTTTACAACATGACACCTGGCTTCTTCAGAGCAAGAGCCATCAGAGAGAGAGAGAGAGCAAGATGGAAGCTGCAGTATTTTCTGTGACCTAACTTCAGGAGTCACACCCTGTCGTTTCTGCCACATTCCATCAGATGCAAGTCACTACGTGCAGCCCACGCTTTTGAAGAAGGGTGTATCAGAGAATGTGTGTATGTATTTTTAAATTGCCACACACAAACATAGAATCCCTGTTTATAAAATAATGGTCGGGGATTTGTTTCCAGTTATAGCTGTCCAGGTGAGTAAAGCCAACTTTCCATGGAGAGCAGTTAGAAAAGCTGAATAAATATAAAGACATCTGCTTGAAGGCACTGGAGAACTGTCAAGATACCATAAATTATCTGGCCAGTGTAAGAGAAGATTAGTCTCAGGGAAATATGCCCATTGTTTGGGACTACTTTCCCCCAATACTGTTTGCAGGTGGGGCAGCTAGGAGTTTAAAGGGACCCTTCTGATAGCACTGAAGCCAGGGGGGTGGGGCCTCAGCAGTAGAGTTGGGACACCAATGGGTTACTCCACTCCAAGAGTAACTTTGAACCAGAAGTAGATAGTTCCTCTGAGGGACTGTAACTCAGCTTCAGAACCTAAGTTAGATTGGGATGATCTGGGGTTACTAGTTCTGCCATGCACCTAGAAGAAATGAAGGTAAGAATCCTCTGGAAGAAGGTAGTATCATTTTAGGCCTCAAATTGTTTCTACCAGAATTTTTGCATATACTAATAATTTTGTAAATAAGAGTATACAATCAAAAATAACTAATCACAAATGAAATAAGACCACGTGAATGAAAACTAGCATGAACACCAGGTAATAGAAATTACCCACAGGGACTCCAGCTAATTGAGTTATCAAACTTTTTTTTTTAAATAAATTTATTTATTTTATTTACTTAGTTTTGGCCATGTTGGGTCTTCGTTGCTGCGCGTGGGCTTTCTTTTGTCGCGGTGTGCGGGCTTCTCATTGCGGTGGCTTCTCTTGTTGTGGTGCACGGGCTTAGTTGCTCCATAGCACGTGGGATCTTCCTGGACCAGGGCTCGAACCCGTGTCCCCTGCATTGGCAGGCGGATTCTTAAACTGTGCCACCAGGGAATCCCCCAGACACACTTTTAAAAACCATACTTGTATGTGATAGATTGTTTGCAAAAACAGCCACAATTATTCCTTTCCCTATAACCATGCCCCTTTGCAGTGTGACTTGGAAGCTCCTCTGATCAAGAAGTGGAGTCTGTTTTCCCACCCCCTGAATCTGGGCTGACCTTTTCACTTGCTTTGACAAGTTATGCCATTCCCAAGCCTGGTCCTCAAGAGCCCTTGATCATTCTGCTCTCTCGGAAATTTGCTACAGCCACATAGAGACACCCAGGGTGCCTGCTAGAGGATAAGAGGCTACAGTCACCCCTCAGCATCCGTGGGGGATTGGTTTCAGGACCTCCCCCCCACACCCACCCACCGCGGGTACCAAAATTTGAGGTTGCCCAAATATCTTATGTAGTATGGCTTAATATTTGCATATAACCCACACACATCCTCCTGTATACTTCACATCATCTCTAGGTTATGTGTAATACCTAATGCAATTGTAGATACTATGTGAATAGTTGTAAATGCAATATAAATGCTGTAAACAGTTGCCAGAACACAGCAAATTCAAGTTTTGCCTTTTGGAATTTTTTTTTTCAAATATTTTCAATCCAAGGTGGGTTGAATCTGCAGATGCAGAACTCACGGATATGGAGGACCAACTGTACCTGGAGGATAGGGAAGACATTCCAGCCTACAGCCAGCTGCCCTTAATATGTGACAGAGTCTAGCGTAGATGAGCAGATAGCCTACCCAGCCTGGCAGCTGCCCACAGATGCGTGAGTGAGCCAAACCAAGATAAGACAGATCACCAAAATGAGTCCAGCCCATTGCTAACTGGCAGAATTAGAGGCTAAATAGTAGGTGGTCATTGTTTCAAGCCACGAAGTTTTGAAGGTGATTTGTTACACAGCAAAAGCTAATTAATGCAGATGTATTATGCTCAAGGAGACAAAAGACAGGATTGAGAATTCTAGTATAGAACTGGAAATATTTTTAAAATGGAAATTCCATTAATAAAAAATAGAATTACTTAAATGAATAACTCAGTTAATAGGTTCTACAGCATATTAGACAAATTAGAGAATTAGAAAGGTCAGAAAAATTATGGAATGACACACACAGGTAAAAGGATGGAAAACACAAAAGAGAATGCAAGAAACATAAAGAAATACCAAGAAAGCCTAATTATTTGTGCAACTGGAGTTTTAACCAAAAAAAGAAGAGGGAGAAAATTGGTCAGATACAATATTTGAAAAAAAATTTTTAATGATGAAAAAAATTAAGCCAGAAATGTAGTAAAGCCCTTTCAAATCCCAAGCAGAGAAAGTAAGGCTTCAGTGCATTAGAAAAACTGCCTGAATATGGTCCTTATGACCACCATGCAAAGCTGCTGAAAGTCAATCAAAACCATGTATTGAGCCCCAAAGCTTTATGAATAAGGGATACACAAGAGAAATAAAAGGCAATACATGCACACACACACACACACACAAAACTTCTTGAAAACTCAAAGCAAAAAGAAAATCTATAAAGCAGCTAGAGGGAAAAAAAATTACGTTAAGAGTGCAACAATTAAACTGACATCTGATTCTCAACAGAAGCCACCAAATAATTCTACCAACTAGGATTCTATACTCAGGAAAAGAGCCTTCAAGAATAAATGAAATAAATATATTTTTACCCAATTAAAAACTAAGATAATTTGTTACTTAGAAGACCCATTGTATTAAAGAAAATACTAAACAGTGTTTTCTAGGAAGAAGGAAAGTGATTTTAGATGAAAGGTCAGAGATGCAGATGTACTGAAGATCAGAATGTTTATATCAACTAATACTGTATAAAACAAGAATAATGGTATTTTATAGGGTCTAATATAATTAACATGTATGACAATAGTAGCATATAAATTGACCACCCCCTAGGCTTAGTGATTCATTAGGAGAACTCACATGACTCAGTATATAGTTTTGCTCATGGCTATGACTTATGGCAATGAAAGGATACAGAGCAAAACCAGCAAAGGGAAGAGGCACATAGGGTGATGTCTGGAGGAAATCAGGCACAAGCTTCGAAGAGTCCTCCCCCGAGTAGAGTCACATAAGACCTGCTTGTTTCCTCAAGTATAATGAGTTATGACAACTCATAAGAAATGTTGTCTACCCTCATTAAGAGATTGAGTGCCTAATATTTTTGTTGGAGGCTGGGCACATAGGTACCCAACATCTAGCATGTACCAAAGGTTCCAGACTCTCAGAAGGAAAGCAGCTGTTCAGCACAAACTACATTGTTCCTACAGTTTCGGCACAGTGAGCCACTCTTGTCACTACTAGGATTGGTGGGAACTAAGTTCCTAGACACCGGGGCCAGGCTTGCAAGCAGGGCTTTCTACAGATGACTGTCATCTCAGGCCTGCTATGTTAATTCTTTTCTACACCTACCAGTTGATATCAGACTATGATAAATAGAGTATAGTTGTAATCTCTGGGGTAGAGTTGGACCCTTATCTTACACCAGGGTTCCCCAACCCCTGGGGACCAGTGTTGGTCCATGGCCTGTTAGGAGCCATGCCGCACAGCAGGAGGTGAGCCTCTTGCTAGCTTAGCAGAGCTTCATCTGCTGCTCCCCATTGCTTGCATTACTCCCTAAACCATCACTCACATTACCGCCTAAACCATCCCACTCCCTCCCCCACCCCACCCCCATGGGAAAACTGTCTTCCATGAAACCGATCCCTGGTGCCAGAAAGGTTGGGGACTCCCGCCTTAACACTGTATACAAAAACTAACTCAAAATGGATCAAATTACCTAAACGTAAGACCTAAAACTGTAAAACTCTTAGAAGAAAACACAGAGGAAAAGCTTCACAACATTGGATTTGGCATTGATTTCTTGGATATGACACCAAAAACAGACAACAAAAGAAAAGATAGATAAATTAAACTTCATCAAAATTTAAAACTTTTGTGCATTAAAGGACATTATCAGCAGTGAAAAGGCAACCCACAGAATAAGAGGAAATATTTGTAAACCATATTATCTGATAAGGATATTAAGAATATAGCTATATATCTATCATATATCTATATCTACCTATCTATATATCTTATCTATACAGATATATAAAGAATACCTACAACTCAACAATGAAAACCCAATTTAAAAATGGACAAAGGATTTGAATAGACATTTCTCCAAAGAAGATATGCAAATGGCCAATAAGCACAGGAAAATAGGCTCATTATCACTAGTCATTAAGGAAATGCAATCAGAACCACGTTGGAGGGGGGGACTTCCCTGGTGGCGCAGTGGTTAAGAATCCACCTGCCAATTCAGGGGACACGGGTTCGAGCCCTGGTCCGGGAAGATCCCACATGCCACGGAGCAACTAAGCCTGTGCACCACAACTACTGAGCCTGTGCTCTAGAGCCTACAGGCCACAACTACTGAGCCCACATGCCACAACTACTGAAGCCCACGTGCCTAGAGCCCGTGCTTCACAACCGGAGAAGCCACCGCAATGAGAAGCACACGCACTGCAACAAAGAGTAGCCCCTGCTCGCCACAACTAGAGACAGCCCACGCGCAACAACAAAGACCCAACACAGCCATAAATACATAAATAAATGCAATTCAAAAACAAAAACCCAATTTAAAAATAGACAAAGGATTTGAATAGACATTTCTCCAAAGAAATGCAAATGGACAATAAATACATGAAAATAGGCTCATTAAGGAAATGCAATCACAATCACAATGGTGGGGGGGGGGTAACTTCCTGTTGGCGCAGTGGTTGAAAATCTGCCTGCCAATGCAGGGGACACGGGTTCGAGCCCAGGTCCGGGAAGATCCCACATGCTGTGGAGGAACTAAGCCTATGCGCCACAACTACTCAGTCTGCACTCTAGAGCCCGCAAGCCACAACTACTGAGCCCACGTGCCACAACTACTAAAGCCTGCGTGCCCCGCAACAAGAGAAGCCACCGCAATGAGAAGCCCACGCACCGCACCAAAGAGTAGCCCCTGCTCGCCGCAACTAGAGAAAGCCCACACGCGACAACGAAGACCCAACACAGCCAAAAATAAATTTATTTAAAAAAAAACAAAAAAACCCCAATGGGATACCCACTTCATACCCATTAGGATGGCTGGTATCCCCGCAAAAAAACAGAAAATAACAAATGTTGGTGAGGATGTGGAGAAATTGGGAACTTTGTGCATTGCTGATGGGAATGTAAAATAGTGCAGCCACTGTGGAAAGTGGTATGACACTTCCTCAAAATATTAAACTAGAATTATCACATGATCCAACAGTTGCACTTCTGAGTATTTACTGAGTTTAGTGATATGCTTAGTCAAGGGGTAGAACTTAATGGTAAATAAGTATATATGATGTTTGTTTATATGATAAATCGGTTTAATTACAATGGTTGGTTTAGTAGTAGAATGTACTGATAACTATATACTTTTCTGGAATTTTAGATTTAGCATAGCACATTTAATTGTTGATTTCTTCCTTCTTTTCTTCACCTATAGAATTTCTTTGGAAAGCATGAGTTCCCTCCTGCAGAGAATGTTCTACAGCACTTAGGAAAAAATTGTGGTAACAGCAAAATGATGCAATTAAATAGGCTTGGTAAATGGGTTTAGCTGTTTATAATATTCTACTTTATATAGCCCTCTCTTAAAATCTAGCAACTGTTGTTTCTACAATATAAAGATCTCTCTATATATAATTAAAAGATAATTTTTAATGTTCATAAACTTTATATTTCAAACTTGTTACTTAGAGACTTAAAGCAGTATGTTTTGGATCAGAAACAGAAATGGTGTCATTTTTAAAACTCTGTGTTAAATCAGTTTTCTAAATATTGACCAAGAAAAGGTTTATTATTATTTCATACATGGAAAATATAATTTACCTGAAGTTCTTAGTTCCACTTTTCAGTTGTCTTAAGACTCTTATATTGGACCATAGGATAGCAAATAAACTGAGTCTGTAGATATACATTTTGGAATATGTATATTTTTAAGTTTCCAAAATGATTAAATTACTGTTGTGATACATTTAATGCATTTTTATGACTTTAGTATTAAACATTTAGATGTATTTTCCCTGCTTTCACTAGGAAGAGTGAACTTTGGTAAAGTACTTAAATTTAAATGGTTACCATGTTATGTTCATTTTGTAATAGGTTCTGTTATATTAGGTTAGAGCGTAAATTGGAACACTTTTCAAGACCTAATTTTATGCTTTATCTGATGACATAAATTTCTTTAACTGCTTTACTTTTAAAAGTAACATACTGTTTAAAGTTGGAGTTTTACTAGTAGTAAGATGAACAAATGTGCATTTTCTTCTTCAGATGTTTACAATGTTTAGAGCATTCAATATTTAGTTGGTATTGCTTGATTAAAAGTTACCCATTTAACATTTATATTTGGTGTACTTATATTTAATAAAGGTAGAATCTATAGTAAAATTTAATACTTTCTGCAGGTTTGGTGGCATTTTCCAAGTGTAAATTACCTACCAGTGTTTATATGGAATACGAAAGGACAGTAAGGCTATAGATCAAACTATTGCATTTCAAATTTTTCCTCTTTCATGGACTTTTTAGGCTTATTTCATATATTAATTTGTCTCCGGTTATTACCAGACCCAGTCCAAACGTCTAGCAGAAATTGGGTTCCAGGATGTTAAAAAAAAATTGAGGGGGGACTTCCCTGGTGGCACAGTGGTTAAGAATCCACCTGCCAATGCAGGGAACATGGGTTCAAGCCCTGGTCCTGGAAGATCCCACATGCCGCGGAGCAGCTAAGCCCATGCACCACAACTACTGAGCACGCGCGCCTAGAGCCTGTGCTCCGCAACAAGAGAAGCCACCGCAATGAGAAGCCCGGGCACCACAACGAAGAGTAGCCCCTGCTCACCACAACTAGGGAAAGCCCGTGTGCAGCAACAAAGACTCAGGGCAGCCAAAAATAAATTAATTAATTAAAAAAAAATTTTTTTAAAGGACTCGATTAAATGAAACTTGAAAATCATCAAATTAGTAGATGATTCTCTAGTTTTGGCCATACATCAAGTTAGTAGAATCCTAGAATTATGGAGATTGCTTCCTATCTGTTAAATCATACGGTTATTTATATTAAAAGGCTACATTCAGAGTAACCTTTTTTAATAAAGTTGAAACATGGATTAGACATTATTTTTAACATACTAGCAGCCATGAGAAGTATACCTCTAGTCGTTTGTTTCTAAAAGGATTTAATTCAATGGAATTCTCTTTTAGAATACATGGAGACCAAATTACTGAATTCAATTTAGTAATTGAAAATATAGAAAGGATCATTTGAAATTATAACTTTGAGGTTTTTTGAAATAAAGATGTCCTCTTCAAAACCTAAAGGTATGTAAAGATCAGGCAACTTTTAGATCAAAAGGATTTTAGCCATGACCATGTAAACTGATCACTGTTATTAAGCTTCCCAAGTAAAATGTAGAAACTGGAGAAATTCATGAATCTTTGGAACTGCAAGTGAAAAAGCAATATTTATCTTATTCTCTAAGATCTCTAATTTGACATTGGTTGATTATATTAAATCGTTATAGAATTTAAAAGACTGGTCAAATTATCCAGGTTTCCAAATACCTTCAACCAGCAAAGTTTCAGATAATTTTAGCAGACTTAATTATTGCTCAGAAGCATTTTTCTTTCATACTGTATTACTGGGACACCAAAGAGCACTTTAGCTGTACCAAATAGAATATACAGGTAATTGTGTTTGCAGATAACCAGAGACCTGGAATGTTGTAGAATACCCTGAGACTATCACCAAAAAAGTGGGACTAAAAATTCCCAGTTGGCTCTGCCTAATGCCAATGTTAATTCTAGTCCAAAGAGATAATATGTGTAACTGAGAAGCTCAATATTACAGGTAGTTTCTTTTTGAAAAAATAGTTCTTCAGCCAGAGTTCTGCATATATTGACTTAACTTTTTTTCATTATTGATCATTGTTACTTATTGCAAAGTATCTATGTGGCATATAGTAAAATGTTTAATAAGTGTTAGCTCCTGTGGTCAGCAAAGCAATGGCCCTCCAAGCTGACCAGTCTGCATGCCCAAACCTGTGAATGCGTCACATGGCAAAAGGGAGTTAAGGGTACAGAAGCAAGTAAGGTTGCTAATCAGCTGACCTTGAGTTGGGAAGGTGATCCTGGATTATCTGGGTGGGCAGAAGAGAGAACCGGAGAAATGGCATTTCGAGAAGGGCTTCACCCACTGTTACTGGCTTTGAAGATGGAGGAAGGTGGCTAGGAGCCAAGGATTGCAAGTGGACTCTAGCAGCTGGAAAAGGCAAGGGAACATTGTCCCCTAGAGCTACCAGCAGCAGTGCAGCCCTGCCGACATGTTGATTTTAGCCTGGTGAAACCTGTCTCTGACTTCTGACTTACAGAAGTATGAGATAATAAATCTGTATTGTTTAAGCCACCAAGCTTGTGGTGATCTGTTACATCAGCAATAGAAAACTAATAAAGCTATAATTGTTACCTCTAGGGAACTGCTAGGAACAATGTAAGATTGCTTATAGGTTCAGTGTATCTTTGCCTGAATTTTGTTTCTTGGGGATAAAGTAGGTGTGAGCTATGAGTATTAAATAAACCACCACCTCTTCATATTTATATAGAACTTTTATCTTAATAACATCGTGATACTTAGGGTTGATAGCGATAGTCCCCTGACAGAGAATGTCATTATTATGGACATCGTTATAAACAACTTCGGTGTTCCTGCGAGGAAGCTGAGGGCCAGACTTGCGCATCATTTCTAACAGTTTACTGTTTAAGAAGGCAGGTTCTGAAGCCAGATTTTCTTGATTCAGATTCCTGCCCCAAGTTTGTCTGCTGTGTTTAGCCTTGGACAAGTTATATAATTTCCCTGTGCCTCAGTTGTCTGGTGTGTAAAATGGAGATACAAGAAGTATCTGCCCTCCTAGGCATGGAGTAAAGTAAAGCGTTTGCCACAGTACTTGTTACAATATAAGAGCGCATCAAGGGTTGCTGCTTCCGGTAGTGCAGTCATCAAGCAGTGTGCAGTGATGCATCTTTCTGTGTTGTAACTTACCCTGACTTTGTTGTAGTATCTTGCTGTTTTGCTTTCATTCTCCTTTCTTGATTATCTTTTTTTTCTCTTCTATGAACGTCTATAACCTGCCTGAAATTTTCTTAGAATGAAGCAGGCCGTAAGTTGCTGTGTTAGGGGGCACTTGATTACAAATGATAGAAACACAAATCAAACTAGCCAAAGCACAAAAAAAGTAAACTTAACTCACATAAGTGACACTTCCAGAAATTAATTCAGATATAGCTGGATCAAGAGCCTGCTGCTTTCTTCTTTTTCTCTTTCTCTCTTTTTTTTCTCTCTTCCTACCTCTCCCTCCCTGATTCCCTCCCCCGCCAAACACACACACACACACACACACACACACACTCTCTCTCTCTCTCTCTCCTAAGTAGGGATGGTTACAGTGTTCACTGAGAACTTCTGGGAAATAGGCACACAAGCAGTGTTCAGATTAAGTGTTTGTTATACGCTCTTAACTTTTTACTTAGCAACAATTTTAGATTTACAGAAAAGTTGCAAAAATAGTACAGAGAGTTCACGTATGCCCTTGGCTGGGCTTCCTGTAATGTTAACAGTTTACATAACCACAGTAAAATTATCAAAACTGGGAAATTAACATTGGCGCAGTACTACTCACCACAGATCTTAAGATTTCACCAATTTTAACCCCTAATGTTCTTTTCCTGCTTCAGGACCCATTCCAGTGTCCCACGTTGTATTTAGTTATTGTGTTTTCTCCATCCCCTCCAGTCTGGGACAGTTCCTAAGTTATTTTCCTGCCTTCCATGACCTTGACACTTCTGATGAGTATTTGATTAGCTATTTTTATAAAATGCCTCTCAATTTTGATTTATCAGCTGTTTTCTCCTGATGAGATTGAGGTTATGCATTTTTTGATAAAGAATACCACAGACGAGGTCTTCAGTACTTCATATCTGGGGTACATGATCCATCTCCTGCAGGTGATATTATCCTTCATCACTTGGTTATGGCGGCCTCTGTTGGGTTCCTCCACTGTATTTTATTTGTATTACTATTTTTCCTTCGTAATTGAGAGAGATCTTTGATAGTATGTAAGTATCTGTTTCTCCTAAAACTTTTGCTCACTGGTTTAGCATCCATCAGCCAATCTTGCCTGAAACAGTTATTCTTGTGGTGTTTGTCTAATGATGATTTTGTATGTCTTTCTTTCCTTCTACATTTATTACTTAGAATTGTTCCGTAAGGAAAACCTGTCCTTTCTCCCCCATGTATTTATTCAGTTATTTATTTCGATATGGACTCAGTGATGTTCATTTTGTTCTGTGAGTTACAACACTATCATTGCTTATTTTGTCGCTCAAATGATTCCAGCTGTAGGCATTAGGAGCTTCTTTGGGTTGGGTTCTTTGTCTTTGAAAAGCACCATCCTTTTCCAAGTACTTGCTTATTTTCTGGCACCACAGAATATTTTAGGCTCATCTTAAATGTTCCCTGCCCCAGCCCTGGAATCAGCCACTTCTGCAACAAGCTGTGTTTCCTTTTCTTTGAGAATGATGTATAGAAACCAAGATCTGGTCAGTAGATGTGCTCACTGCTGTTGGAGTTGGTTGTAGGCCCTCTCAGCAGAGAGAACTAGGAAATGTATGCATTTCTGTCAATCTGTGCACCCAGCCACACCTGTAGTTGTTTATTCAGACCTAGCATACACACCGAATCATGACAGCATTGCTAAATCAGACCCTGGGAGAAACATTTACTACCTGGAGTACAGAATTTGTGTAAAGTTCTTTTTGTCTTTATCCTTAGAGTGTGCAGTCAGGATATCATTCTCTAAACTTACTTAGGTTCTGTCTTTTATTCCTGATCGCCTTCAGTGTGGTTGTGTTATGTATTTGTAATAGAGCTGTTTCCCATCTCTTAGGGATCCCTCTCCTGTGGTCCAGTGTGACGATCTGTTTTGCCCAGTTGTTTAGTTGAAGTGGGGAGGGTAAATCCAGTCCCTCTTATTTCATCATGGCTGGAAACAGAAGCCTTCTTTAATTTTGGATTTTTAGTGAAGTTGACCAGGTCTTTTTGAACTATCTAGATTGTGTCTTTAACCCTACTGTGCGCACAGTAAAGCACTTGGCCATTTTCTCAACTCTTCCATTGTTTAACCTAACATCCATATAGATGGCGGTGCCCAGGGAGAGGAATGATTTTCCATGCTACCAGCTAGAAATACAGATACATCAGATAAAATCTAGCCAGGGCAAAATTGTCAACTCTTAGATACGTGTCACAGCTACAGGAACAAGTGTTAAAGAGTTTGTCCCACTTTCCTACCTCTGCAGAAGGGAAAACCCATCGTAATTACTGGGACATCTTTTACCCAGACCCAAGGTGCAGAAAAGAAAACCATTAGGGGAGAAAGCGCCATGGTGTGTATACCTCTTGACTTTGGCATTCCCAAGAGGACTGTGAACTTCCTAAGTACATGAACTTGAGAAATAACACTTTGTCTTGCTAGGTACATGTGTCTGTTAGGGTGGTGAGTGTGAGAAAATGGAGGAGAAAAGGCAGAGGGCTTCCCCTGCTCAGCCCACGCCTCCTGTTGCAGTTGAGCCTCAAAGAACACGTTGCAGAGAATGGTTCCTGCTGACCCCAGTGGGGTCCCAGGTTAATGAAGGTACCTGGGGTAATGAAGAAGGAGCTGACCAGAAGATGATGCAGGGAGGCCCTCAGGCCAAGGGTGGAAAGGGTGACTCAAAAGGGTGAGCGGAGGGCGAGTCTGAGAGCAGCAGAGATGCCCGCTCTTCTCCCTAACCAGTGGCTGGCTGTCCCCAGTATAGGGTTCACAGGCTTGGGCTGGGCCCCGCTCATCTCCTGTAACCACGCCTTTCCCACCTGGCCTGGTCCCCGGTCACTGGCTCTTTACTCTGGCCTGCAGCCCCTCACACACTCCTCCACCCAGCCCTCAAGGCTTCTTACACTGCAGCTGAGCCAGGCCCACCAGGCCCCATGCGTGTGGCTCCTGTGTCACAGCATTCACGTTACTTAGATCTGGACATTCCTCACTAGATCCACCATCTGAAGCGCAGGACCTGCCTTGTTTATGCAGCACAGGCTTGCACACAGTTGGGACTCAGCTGTTTCTTAAATGAATAAAGTGAGGCCAGGCCACCCGCTGGGGTGTATCTTCCTAAGGTCTGGGAAGAGGGGCTACTCAACTCAAGAGCGCATGTGGCCTCCGCCACCATCTGACACAGACCCCTATCAGGACACTTGGGGCCCCCAGGTTGTAGGCATGCTGGCCCTGAGTGCTCTCCCAACCACCTGGCTGTCAGCTGCTGCCTGTTCTCTGAGCCGACAGCAGGTGGCCCTGTTCCCTTTCATTCAGCAGAGGGAAGTGTGGAGTCCGCCCACATGGCCTGACCACCGAATCCTTCACGAGGCACTCCGCTACGTGTATGAAGCTTCAGACGCAAAGGTGTGAGTTGCTCTCGGGGTAGTGATTCTTCCTCCTCCCTAGGGCAGTGGCTGATTCCTTAGCGTGAGCATAAGTTTACTCAGTTGCTCAGAGTTCTTGGCAGAGTTTGTTACAAGAAGGAACCACTGCAAGGTGAATTCCAGCCACCAGAAGAGCTTAGAGAGCCCGGGTCAGCTCAGCTGTGCTGGGCTGATGCTCCCCAGGTCAGGTCTGAGCAAGCAAGCTGGGGAAGTCTGTGCTTCCTCAGGCTTCCCGGGTCTCTCATGTGTCACCACACAAGTTCAGAGGCAGAATGAGGCCTTCCCAGCCTCCTCTGCCTCTCACCACCCATTCTCGGCAGCAAGTCCACCAGGGCCACTTTTCTGTCCCCGCAAAGAGCCCTCTTCCCTCCAGCCCCAGGACCTTCGCGCACCTCCTCCCCTGCGCCCGCACCCTGTTCCTCATCTTGTCTTTCCAGTTCCTCATTGGACCTATGGGTCCATTTTTGGCTACTCTGAGTCTCCTCAGGCCCCGGGACTGGTTTTGTCCTCTCAGGATCCCCAGTGCCTGCACCTTGGCCTTTTGCAGAGCACACCCCCGAAGTAGGAGTGGGCGGTTGTAACCCGGGGAGAGGAGGAGGGATGGTGCCCGGGCTGACATGGAGATGCCCTGTCTAGAAGAGCCGCCCTAGTTAAACAAGTGTCTGTCTGTCAAACACTTCAGGAGCGTTCCCCGGAGCCCGAGTGTGCGCTCGCCCGGGAAGGATCCCGGCCCCGCGCTCGCTCCGCGCTCTCAGGGCTACTCGCCGAGGGCCGGGTCGCCTCGCAGGTTCAGCCTCTGCCCCGGCGCCCCGCTGGCAGGTGCTGGCCAGCCCGGCTCCCCCACTGTCGGCCCTCCCTTTGGGTCCCGGCGGGCCGCACTGCCGCCGCCTCCCTCCCGCCCG
>NW_020173945.1:3711811-3726645 GCF_003031525.2 Neophocaena asiaeorientalis asiaeorientalis
GGGCGGCGCCTCCCTCGGGGGAAGGGGCGGCTTCGGAGGCGTCGTGGGCTCTGGAGGGGCGGGCGCTTCCCCCCCCACCCCGGCCCCACGGGAGCTCTCGGCTCAGGAGGAAACAGCGGCCGCGCGGCCCCCCTTCCTGCACCTCTGCTCCCGGCTCTGCCCTGCGGGTGCGGCCGTTTCAGGGTTTCGGAATCAGACCTAGAAACTTGGTTAAAACTGAGAATCTGACTGTCACAGGCAGCAGTTGCTGATCTGCCAGTAAAGCCTCCTTTGCAGATGTTCTCTGTTCTCTTCGGGGACATCGCCACAGCTTGCTGTTGTTTGTTGTTGACTTGTCACTTCTGGCTAATAGAAGTTCAAAGAGGGACCCTTGGTGAGGGGACGGGACGCGCTCGGCTTTCTGTTTTGAGGGACTAGATGGAAACCCCGTGGTGACAGGAACCTGCACCAGCCTTAGCAAAATTTCACGAGAAATTTGTCATCTTCACTTCCCTGTCCAAAATGTTCTCACAAAATGCTGAGAAACCTTCCTAAATTGCTTTAACTGCTGGACTCATTTCGTGTATTTAGTTAGTTACCTTTTAATAAAAACCAAATCGGTCTTTTAAAGTGAAAGAATCCAGTGGCCCCGGGAAACCTGTGTCCTGGCTGCCGCACCGATGATGCTGGTCTGAAGCACCTGCTGCGAGGTGCCTCTCGGTGAAGGGGTGACACCACACTGCCTTGTAGCTCCTGGAGAAGCAGCTTGGGGCCGTGGGGCTTGTCTGGGACGAGAGGGGCTGCAATTCCGATCTCCCTGTTCGCACACCTCGCCAAGGAGTGTTGGATCTGCCTAAAACCCTTAGTATCTGCTTCAGTAGAGTGTAATCTGAAAGCTGATCTTGCCACCTAAGTGTTTTGGCTGAAGCTATGTGAAAAGCCCAGTCTTATAATAATATTATTCTCTTCTTTTGCATTAGGATCTATGGGCTTGATGTGGAACTCACTGTTTTAGTTTCCTAAGAAATGAACATTTATGTTTTAGCAAGTTAGAGAGCCGGGTTGGCTCATTTCTTAAACATAAATAAATAAATGTTCTTTACAGCTGTCCAGAAACTGCACCCTCTAAAGCTTGTATAAATAAAACACTATTTCACGGTCACATATAAAGACCTTCCTTGCTTACCAAGAAAATAATACATGTTCTGGTGGAAGTTTAAAATCCTAGAATCTTAACATTATTCTGAGAGGTCTGGCTAATGTTACATCTTGGAAAAAGAAACACAGCTTTATGAGGTTATCCGTTAAAGAGTGTCATTGGAGCCCAGCGGTAATTAGAAGAATTACAGGAGCACACAGTTTTCTTCCCAAGTGGTGACGTGAGCTAGATCTCCATGGTGATGAAGATTTTGCTACCCAGAAAAGCAAGGTGGCATTTCTTGTTTTTCATCAATCAGAAAAGAAGGGTGTTTCCAGAGGACCCAGAGTTAGTCTATGATGACTTCATTGTAAGCTCCTGTTTTTATGAGTCCACCTTTACTCAGGAGGGCTGGCTGACACTGTCCTCTATGAACTCATCTGTCATCTGTCCTGGGAAACACGCACCTTCCCTGGCATGCTGGGGGCGGTTGGGGGTTTTCTTACAAGGCTGCTATATTTATTGAAGTCTGTGGCTCTGTATAAATGCAAGTATAACTGTTTGGAACCGACCGGGGCGTCACAGGAAATGCAGTCGATGTGACAACTGCAGGTTACCGTGCTGTTTGACGTCTGGAGGCGGTTCTAATCCTGGAGTCCAGATCGGAAGGATTCTTTTTGCTAATCGACCTGGTGTGTTTGTTTATTACCCTCTCTATTCTATTTAGGTGCAGGGAGAAGTTTCTGGGTTTTGTCTTCCTTCCATAGGTGCATGCCAGTCGGTGTGCGTAGTGTCAGTCCCAGGCCAGGGCTGTTGAGAGATGTTTATGCCCTCATTGGAAGTGGTGGTAGCAACACGTCAAGGAAATGTTGTAGGTGGAATCCTTACTTAAGGCAAATAGCTAGTTCGGAAAGTCTGGTCCTCCTGATTTTTTTCTCCCAGGGTGAAGCAGTTTCACAGCTTCTACTCAGACGTGCTGTCTGGCAGAGTGTGCGACGTGGGCGCCCCATGCGGTGTGAAGATGCTGAGCTGCCGACCGTGCAGCCCCGCGGGTTTGCCCACCAGCATCCCACTCCTTCGGGCACAGAGCCCGTCTTTCCCAAGGTCCACCTGGCACGGAGGGCTCCCCACCCAGAGGGCCCCGGCCCCAGCCCGTCCCCCCAGGCTTATCTCAGGGAGGAGCGCGGGACCCAGACAGAGCCATCTGTCTTCTCCTGGAGCCTTCTGACTCTCTCCTCTCGGCTGGATGTGAGTGCCGGGTGCCAGATCGCATCCCAGGAACCTCGGGGGACTGGGCGTAGGGCACCTGTCCATGCTGACAGAGGCAGGCAGGACCTCTTCTCACTGAGCCTGACTGAGCCTAGATTGAGCCCCGAGAGGTGAACTTTTCAATCCTGTAACCCCATCATATCTGAGCCAGCCGTGTCCCTTGCAGAACAGTGCCTGATATGTGGCAGAGGCTCACGGGGCTCTGAGAAGGGCACACGCCTGAGGGCTGTGGGATCCCGGCCCAAGAGCCTCTTGCTCTGCTGGGGACTCCGGGAAGACCCGAGGAGGAGACGCTGCAGCCTTAGGAGGGGTGAAGGGGAGATGGGGCGGCTGCTCTGGCCTTAGCGCCTATCCTGGCCCTGTGCCCGCCCGCCCCTGGCTCTTCACTTTCTTCCTGGCAGATGGAGAAAAACACGATGCTGCTGGGGCTCTGTCCTGTCGCCAGGCCCAGCCACCAGCCCTCCACACACACACACACACACACACACACACACAAAACACACACGGAGCCCCTACAGGGATGTCCTTGGCACCAGCCCTCCCTGCTCCGGGATGGATGACCTTGGGTCTGGGTAACATTTCTAGAGAACGCGTTTGTTCTTAGCGAGGAGGGTTATGTCAACACAGCAGCAAGAGGAGGCTCCCAACCTAAACAAGAAGTTATTCTTTGTAACATAATGACGGTATTGTTGTCGGTGGAGAAAGAAGTTTTTTCCCTAAGATAGTTTTATTTTAGTGTTTTCTAAGACATCACTTCAGTCATCATTCAAAACACAGACGCTAATCAGCTTCATTCAAGCAGGATCCACTGCCAAGTCCCAGCAGGGGAGCAGGGGACCCCGTGGGCCCGAGCACCGCATCACAGCCAAGCCGTTCCTATTTATTCCTCACTAGGCCTCACAGTGTCTCCTTTATTTCCCTCCACGATTGCGCCCTCCCTCCCGGGTGCAGTTCCCACGGTCGATTCTGTGGGACCAGAGACCGGGCCCGCATCCCTCTGCCCTCCACGGCCCAGCCGGGCAGTGCCCACCCTGCTCCCTGGGGCTCTGCACCCCGACACCCGACAGGCTCACCGGGAAGGGTTCTCCTGAGCCAGACCTCACCTGAGAGGCCCAAGGGTAGCAGTTTACCCAGCAAATGACTGAATGGTAACACGTGCCTTACTGTCACAGACTCAGGCCAGTTGTCGGCTGGAATGAAAGCAGTTCATGTATCACATAGCAAATCCATGTTACGGGTAAGAGGCCTGAAAGGCGTAGTCAGGTAACAGAAACCTGGTGACACTGACACCCCAGGTTGGTGCTCTCTGCATATGCCTGTATTGCCTCCAGAAGATTCCAGGGGCCATTTGCGAGAGGAAGGATGGCTGCGGGCTGGGTGGAAGGACAGATAAGGGAGCATCGGGGAAGCACTAATTTCTCCTGGTAACTTTTACTTGTACAGAACACAAGTGGGCCCCAGGATGTTAGGCCTGGAAGGGGCTTCTAGTAGGTAGAACCCAGGGGTGCCGCTACACAGCCTACTGCTGGGGGCTGCCCGCTGTAGCCCCACACGAAGAAGCGTCCAGCACAAAACGCCCACGGTGCCAAGGCTGAGAAGCCGCGCTCCCGTTGAGCCACGTCTGCGAAGGTGCCATCTGTGCAGAAAGAAGTAAGCCGCGGGTGGCGGGGCCCCAGATCTCAAACCCCAGGGAGTCGGGAAGAGCGCTCCAGAGCATGAGAACAGTTATGCAAAGGCCTTGGAACTTTCCAGAAGCCTTTGTGATGGAAGCATGAGGGGAAGAGGGCTTTGAGCCAAGCTACAGGAGGACCCGATCCTCCAGGCCAAGGGGAGCAGTTCAGATTTCATTGCGAGGGCAATGGGCAGACCTGGAGGATATTAAATGCGGTGACGAGATGGAACAAATGGTTTAAAGAGCCCTGGGCTGCTGTGCAGGAGCCCAGCGGGAGCTGGGCGGGGGCTGGAGGTGGGAGACAGGGCGAGGGAAGGTGGGGCTGAGCTGGAAGGAGTGGAAAGGCTCCAGAGGGTACCACAGGTGGACAGAGGGCTCGGCCGTGGGAAGGGAGGGAGCAGCGAGGAATGCAGAACAGCTGGGCACCTAGCAGGCAGCGGCCAGAGAGCTGGCGCATCACAGCTGAGGCTTCCAGGAAGTCATAGGGCCCCCGCTTAAATTCAGTGTCAGTGAAGCGACAAATTGTTTTAGTATAAAAGTGTCTCAAGCAATATTGGGGACATACTTATACTAAAAAGAACTCGTTTACCTGCCATTCAAGTTTAACTGGGCGTCCTGTAGTTTTATTTGCTAAAGCTGGCGGCCCTATCCACAGCAGCCACATTGGGTGACACGTCCCCTTGGACACTCAGGGATGGTGGCAAGTAGGCAGGTGTCTGCAGGGCACAGAAGAAGTGTGGCTGGGAGAGACGTCTGGGGCGGCATCCGTGTCAAGATGGTGTGAGAGCCTCGGATATAAGGGATGGCCCCGGGGGTGTGGATGCGGGTGGGGCGCAGGCTCCCGATGGAGGCCGGGGAGGGGAGGCCGAGGCCGAGGAGAGGCTGAGACAGAGACTGGGGAAGGCAGTTCGCAGGGGCGAGTGTGGAAGAGGTGACAGCTAGTGCAGCCTGGAGAAGGTCAGGTCCTCTGAGAAGGTGCAGAGAGGGCTCACCCAGAGTGCTGCCTACTGAGGGTGTCCTCCCGTGCCGGGGTTTTAGACATGCAGATCTCTGACTCATCTGGAATGTCTGCTGATTTTCTAGCTAAGTGACTGTTGGGATTTGAATGGTGATTGCCCTGATTTGTTGACTGATCTGGGAGGATTTTAACAAGACCACCTGTTCAGGAAACAGCAGTCTGTCCTCAACCCCACCCACAGGATTCCTTTTCTCCTGCAGATTACTTCTTCAATTTCTAGAAATCTTGTGGTTTCTGGCTGCTACTATGACTGGGATATCTCCCCCAATTTATCTTCTATCTGGTCGTTGCTGGAACATAAGCTCCTTTTTTGTGCATTTGTTTTACACTTGGCGGTCTTTGTGCACATGGTTTCTAACGGTGCCAGCTTCTTGTTTTGTTTTCGTTCTTCTCCCCCTTGGCTTTTTCAGATCATTAGATCATCTGTAAGGAAGGGTGTCACCTCCTCCCCACGTTGACACTCTTGTTTCCCCGCTCCAGCTGGGTTGGAGGGTGACTCTCTGCTGAGTAGGGGGTGTGGCCGCAGCTGCCTTCCTTCATTCCTGGCTGAGGGCAACAGTGCCTCAAACCTTCAGTCTTTCTCCTTTGGGCCAGATGCTTCTTAAATTTTATTTTATGTTTGCTAGAGACGGGGAGGGGAAGGGATAGAGAATGAGTCTTCTTTCCATGTGTGAAATACTCTTTTATGATGTTAAGGAAGAATCATTTCTTCCTTGGCAGTGTGCAGAGCTCTGAGTTCCCTCCTTGAGGGGCGGGCTGCTGGCACTGGTGAAATGGGGCCCCAGGTGGAGAGGGGGTTCGCCAGTGTGAATCTTCCTGCATTTCTGGGATGAATGGAGTGTTCCTTGGGTCCCTGTACTGGCTTTCAGCAGACTTGGGAGTCTTGCCCACTGCTTATTCTGAGTTATGCTTTGCTATTCCTAAGTGAGATTGCTTTGCACTTTCTTTGGTAGGTTTTATTAGCAGCACTGGGGTTTCTTCCCGAAAGAGGTTTGTGAACGTTCATTCTTTCTGTCTGCGTCAGGGCAGATGGGATGATGTGAATGACCAGCTCCTCCAGGACCTGAAGGACCTTCATTTTCACTTGCAAAACCATCGAGTGGGGCCCTGTTTGGCAGGAAAGGTAACTGAGAACGTTTGCAGTGTCTTCGTGGGTCTTGGTCCTCTTGGGTTTCCTATTTCTCATAGTGATGATGTTTCACATTTTCCTGTGAACTTGTCCATTTTATCCAATACGTCATTAATAGAGGCATCTTATTTTTCTGTCTCCCGCTGTATCTGTGGACATATGTTTGCCATGTCTGGTCTGAATTGGTATTTTCCTGTCATCTCTCGATCAGAAGAGACAGTGATTTATCTCTGTTATTAGACCCCTCCCCTCCCCCCAGAAGAACCAGTTCATTTCCCTTGAATGCCAAATCCATTTGTTTCTGTTCTGTCTTTTTCAGGAATGAAACTTGTTCTTTGGCATCATGGCTGCAGCCCCTGAATTTCTTTCTGTCTTGTGCCCGTTGCTAATATTTTCTTGATTTTCTGTCTTTGTGGGTTTTATATCTTCTTAAAATATGACTTATTTGGAAGCAAGTTTTTAACAATCCCAGTGACTCAGCCTTTTGGTTTCTCCCCCGACACTCCGTGGTCAGGATGCAGTCGTAGACCACCGCCACGGCTTAGTGCGAGTGAAGGCATCGTTCTGGGCCTTGCAGAATTTCCCTTCTGTAAAAGGCCCCTAAACCCACAAGAAGAGTGTGGAGTTTTGTTTGTTTGTTTGTTTTTTGGCCGTGCTGAGCAGCTTGCAGGGTCCTAGTTCCTCAACCGGGGATCAAACCCCGGGCCTTCAGCAGTGCAAGCACCGAGTCCTAACTACTGGACGGCCAGGGAATTTCTGAGCGTGGAGTTTTTATGTGTTGATTCTAGTCATCATCTTAAACTATATTACTTACGTATCCTTACTTATTGTAGTCCCCCAGCTGTGTCAGGGCTGTGAGAACTGTGCTTCAACCCCACGCTGCTTCTCTGATTCACTTTTCTGTCGCTGAGTTCCTGCACGTTCTGTGCCACTGGGACAGTGGGGAATTCACACACCTAATCCCTGCCAGTCACATCCACGTGAGGAGTTCTTATAGCATAACCTTCTGTGTCCTCTTTATTGTTGTTTTTTTTGTTTTTTTTTGCGGTACGCGGGCCTCTCACTGTTGCGGCCTCTCCCATTGTGGAGCACAGGCTCCGGACGCGCAGGCTCAGCGGCCATGGCTCACGGGCCCAGCCGCTCCGCGGCACGTGGGATCTCCCCAGACCGGGGCACGAACCCGCGTCCCCTGCACCGGCAGGCGGACTCTCAACCACTGCGCCACCAGGGAAGCGCCTCTTCATTGTTTTTTTAATTTTATTTTTTTACTTTTAATTGTGGTAGAATACATATAAAATTTACCATCTTAACCATTTTAAGGTGGTTACAGTTCTGTGGCATTGAGGCTATTCACATTGCCCTGCAATCGTTGTCACCACCCGCCTCCAGAACTTTTGCATCTTCCCAAAATGTTACTCTACCCATGAAGCACTAACTCCCCATCCCCTTCCCCCAGCCCCTGGCAACCACCTTTCTACTTTCTGTCTCTTTGATTCTGACTACTGTGGGCACCTCACATGAATTGGAATCATATAGTATTTGTCTTTTTGTGAGTGGCTTATTTCACTTAGCATTATGTCTTCATTCATGCTATGGCATGTGTCACAATTTCCTTCTTTTTTAAGGCTGAATAATGTTCCCTCCTATGTATATACCACATTTTGTTTATCCATTCATCTATCGATGACACCTGGATTGCGTCCACCACCCACGAAGCACTAACTCCCCATCCCCTTCCCCCAGCCCCTGGCAACCACCTTTCTACTTTCTGTCTCTTTGATTCTGACTACTGTGGGCACCTCACATGAATTGGAATCATATAGTATTTGTCTTTTTGTGAGTGGCTTATTTCACTTAGCATTATGTCTTCATTCATGCTATGGCATGTGTCACAATTTCCTTCTTTTTTAAGGCTGAATAATGTTCCCTCCTATGTATATACCACATTTTGTTTATCCATTCATCTATCGATGACACCTGGATTGCGTCCACCTTCTGGCGATTGTGAATAAGGCTGCTGTGAACACAGGTGTGCAAGTATCTCTTAGAGACCCTGTTTTCAATTTTCTTGAGTAAATACCCAGAAGTGGAATTGCTGGATCATATGGTAGTTCTATGTTTACTATTTTGAGGAACTGCTCTACTGTTTTCCACAGTAACTGCACCATTTTCCATTCCCACCAGCAGTGCACAAGGGTTCCGATGTCACCACATCCTCACCAGCACTTGTTCTTTCCTGGTTTTTTGACGGTAGCTGTCCTGATGGGTGTGGGACGCCCTTTCTCTCTTTCCGGGTGGAACTTGACTTTGTGCTTTATTATTTTTTGGTCTTACATTTGTCTGACTCCACCGCCCACCTTTTGTGTGTTATTCTGTATCACTTAGGCGTTTGATCTCATTTAGCATCCTGTTTTCTCGTGGATTCAGGGCACACATCGACAGGTCCTCCCACACCCAGCACAGAGCAGGCGCTTCAAGGAGGGGAGGGAGGAGGGCAAGCAGCATCCCTGGGCCAGAGCAAGGGGACGGTGGGTCTGCAGGCTGACCGCAAGGATGAAAATCAGGTGACAGGAGAATCCTCGAGGTGAGGGCTTCATTGGAGCAAGTTGCTGCTTGAGGGGGAAGCGGAAGGGCCCCTGGGCCGGGAGGAGGGGACTCTTCCTGCTCTCTCTCAGCCTTTGACTGGCTGCTCAGAGAGTGGCAAGGGCGGGAATTCCTCTTGCCAGGCATGGAGAGCATCCTGGGACAGGGGGCGAGCTGGACCAGCTGACCTCCTGCAGAGGGAGGGCATTAGATAGAACAGACGGGAGAGGAAGAGCTCAGGGGAAGCCGAGGAGCTTTCGCTCTAGAGGAAGTTCAGTGTGACGGAGCCTGGCAGTGGGGAGACGCCCAGGGGCCACGTGGAGAATGCTGGAGGGACCACGGCACCCACTCAGGGGCTGACACAGGGACCCACCAGCCCACCAACGATGGAGCGTGGTGACCGATGGAGCCGGTTCAGGAGACCCCCGACTCGCGGGCGGCAGGAATGGGCACTCAGATGGGCTGGGGAGCTCCTCCCTTGGGCCCCAGGCTCTCCATCCTCTGGAGGGGTCGTCTCCAGGCTCTCTTGGCCCAGCCCCTGTCGGTAAGGTCGCTGGGATGTGCTTCTCCAGTCGCTGTGCAGTGATTCATCTGCGTGTCAGAAAAGCATGCAAAGATAGACTCCCTTAACAAGCGAGACGTTGAAATTAGTTTCTAAAATCATGAAAATCCTTTTGCTTTCCTCTGAGGGCACCACATGTTCCTTAAAGACACCAGTGATTTTAGTGGGAGCAATGGGCTTGAGTCGGCTGTACCTGCTCAGGTAGAAAATGCTGGTCCCCTGGGATTAGGCGGACCCGGTGCCGGCAGGAGGCAGCTCGGCCGCTGGCTCTTGGCTTGACCTCATGTCCTTCAGGGCGCCTGCACGCGGCCAGGCATCCATCTCATGGGGACTCCCATCTCTCCAGTGAGACCCCCTCCAGGCCGCTCACGGGGAGGTGGCCCTGGGGAAGCCACCTGCGGAGGTGACTTGGTTCGAGGCTCTCACAGCCTCAGCGGACATGGATCATCTATAGCCTTTGGGGCTGCTTTCAGGGTCTCTGGCGTCGAGGTGGCCGCCCTCAGCATCTCTCCCACGTGGTCTGAGATGAGCATGCCAGGGGTTGCATCCCAGCTCCACCACTCCTGGGCTGTGTGGCTCTGAGCAGGTTACCTAGCCTCTCAGGGCCCCTCCGTCCCCATGTGTAAAATGAGAGAATAATACCTGCCCTGTTGGTTACTTGCAAGGATTAAATAAGCTGATGCCCGTAGAGGGCTTAGGACAGGGGCTGGCGACATGAACTGCAGCTGTCACAACCTTCGATGGGGCCTTCCCAGCATGTGGCAGTGGGAGGGGAAGTAGCAGTCCTTTTGCAATTGATGTGTAACCCATCTAGAGCCTGATCTGCATTCTATCCATTCATACCAACTTGCTTCCAAAGAGAAGACAGACAGTGGCTCTTGATAGACACACAGGCACCTTAAGGCACCGAAATATGACCTGGTATCACATTACACAGTCCCCAAAACCCTCCAGGAGGGGATGAAATCCACAGAGTATTTAACCAAGGAGGAGAGAGAAGCGTCTCACAAGCTGCTGGCTGAGGACAGGCTGACGCCCAAACCACCCTGCGCTTTCTAGAAGCCAGAACAGACCGGGAAAGTTAAGAGAGCTGTCCCTGGCCAGGAGTGCGGTGTGCCCCAGCACATCTGCTCCTTCAGTGAGTGTGCCGTCAGCCAGAAGCCTGCTGAGGGCTGGCGCTGGGTGTGCAGGAGACACAGTCTCCGAGGCCCCTCGGTGGCTAACCAAGGGTTAGAAGACGGTGCAATGCACGGTCAGAGAGGGATCTGTGCTGAGCAGGGCAGAGGAGGTGATGGTTCACTGGGCCTTGAGGGTTGAGTAGGAGTTTTTACTGGACACACAGAGTTCCTGTTTTTTCACTTTGTCGTCCGGGTTTTTGTTTTCTTTTTCCAGAGTAGACTGAGAAAGGCTGAAGGTAACATGTTCAAACCAAGTTCTGTTTACATCATCCTCTGGGGCATTCAGTGACAGGCCAGGCATGTAGCTGCCTCGGCATTTGGCTCCCAAGTGGCTGTACCCAGGAGAGCCCTGGAAGTGGGTGTTTTTCACCCTGCTGGCCCTAGCTGGGTGAGCAAAAAGTGATTCAGCAAGAACACGCCGAGCAAGGATTTTTCCGATACTATTAGGAAAAGGTCTGGACAGAATACAGAGAGAATATTTTAGAAATTATACTTTTAACCTGTGGAAAACGTAGAAAAGCATAAAGCAGAAAATAAAGATCATCTGTAATTACACCACTCAGAGATAACCCACTCGACATTTCCTTCAGATTTATTGTTTTCATTGAGGTATAACTGACGTAGAATAAACTATGTTTAAAGTGTACCATTTGGAAGGTTCTGGCATAGATATACACCCACGTGGACCCAAGACCGTGAGCATGTATATCCGTCACCTCCAGAAATGTCCCATGCCTTTGTCCCCTCCCTCTCCCGCCCCCTCCCATCACCCCTGCTGGGCCCTGGGGTCAGGCTGGCACTTCCTGTGAGTCGCTAAGGACCACTCAGTTTGCAAATCCACAGGGAGGGCCACTCGTCTTGAGGTGGGGTTGGTTCTGTGAACACGTCTTCTGGAAGCCAGGCCTGTTTGCCCACCTGGTGTGGGACGTTCCCATTTCACAGAGAAAGAAACTGTGGCCGAGAGGTGGCGAGGCCTCCTCTGGGCCTGGCCTGGGGGTGGGGGTGGGCAGTGTGCTGGGGGCCCTGGAGGCTCACGGGCTCTGAATTCAGCCCCCAGCCGGTCACTCTGACGAGCAGGCCCCCCAGCAGGTGCCCTTCCCTCGGCTCACCTCCCACCGGTCACCCCAGCCCTGGGAGGACCGTGTGAGTCTGCGGCTCCATCTCTGCAAACGTGGGGTGGGATGAGTGGCAGCAGGATGGGCCCGTCCTGCAGACATGCGGCCACAGGCCAAGGGCACAGGCATGAAACAACACCTATCAGGTCCTCACTTCTGAGCCCTCATCTCTCGTTAGAAAACCCAAATGCCCCAGAGCCCCGAGGTCCCCCATGGGGAGGCTGCCGCCCCATCTTTCTGGCCCCAGGCACGTGGCCGTAGGGATCTCACTGCCATTTCTCCTCCCGTCAGGGACATTTTCCAGCTGTTTCTCGAGGCGCCGCCAGGCTCGCTGGACTGAACGATGCAGACGCCAGGGAAAGTCCTGCCTCGACTCGCTGCTGTCCGCCCGGCAGCCTTGCAGTCGGCCTTTTAAAGACATGAGTTATGAATGATTAAATTTGCAGTGACACAGGATTGGAACCCATCTGGCCCCAAACAGCTGGTTTTAAAACTTTGGGCAACTTTATTCCATGTTAAAACCATAACGTTTCCTCTCTTCCCAATGAAAGACCACACCAGGCTCTTTTTGTTTTTAAATCTAAGTGTCATTCTCCTCTACTTAAGAATGAAACTGGTTTCCAGATTCACACAAACAGCTTACGCAGCCTCATCCCAGTTGTAGGAACGACGGCAAAGAGAACAGCGGCTCTGGGCTCCCCCAGGGCAGGAGAGAAAGGGCAGCGGGGTAGGGGTGTCTGTTTCCAGGGAGCAGAGGTCCCGCCCTCCGGAGACAGACAGTGGCTCACAGAGAGGTGGGAGCTGCCGCCCAGGGACCAGCCCAGAGCCAGGCCGGGTCAAGGCCACAGGGCAGGCCCTGCAGCCAGCCCAGGGCAGGGTGGCGCACAGACAGTGTGGGCTAGAGTGTGACCACTGAGGCCGAAGGGCAGGGTGGCCGCTCAGGCCCTGAGCTGGCCGGGCGGGGACAGGTGGCTGCTGGATGTGTGCAGCCCAGAGGAGGGGGCAGCAGGAAGAGGCCAACCCGAGCGTCAGGGAGGGACCCCCTCACAGGGGGGACTGTGGCCTGAAGACACATCCCTCGGAACCCATTCCAACCAGGCCCTCGGCCTCTGGCCCCCCACCCACCCCCGGCACTAACTCTGGGGCTTGTGGGCCCCTGCTTCCCTGACATTCCAGGGACTCGGGAGCCACGCAGCACCCTTAGATCAGGTCCCTCCAGCGCTCACATCAGCCCGTGGCTTTCTGTCGCGAGCACCCAGTGCCCTGAGATGCCCGTGCATCTTCGTTTGCCGTAAAGCAGCCCTTCCAGAGCAGGAGGGGAGCCCGCCGCGCTTCCTGACCCTCCTTGGGACAGTCCGAGACACCATGCTTCACTCCCACGTAGAATGTCCACTGATAAACTGGGCGTCACCATCTGGTTCACCTGACAAATATTAACATGCAGAGCCGCTGGGTACCAGGGAGGACATCCGCGTGAGTCAGAAAGAGTGGGCGAGGAGAGGACAGCAAAGCGGTTCTGAGAAAAGAAAGAACCGTCTGCCCGCCCTAAACAAGGCACTAGATGCAGAGGTGGGGCGGGGGCGGGGGTGGGGCTGCTGGGACCTTAGGGAGGAGGACGGCGACATTTGAGCCTGAGCTTTGCCAGGAAGGGCGGTCCAGGTGGGGAGTGCAGAGCGGATGCCACGAGCAGTGAGGGGCGGGGGACACACGGAGGGGCGACCGACCTTCAGAACGAGGCTGCAGCTCCTCCCTGAGTCTGTGTCTAAGCCTTCCTGAGCTACCTGCGAACCCCGGCGCAGGTGGGCTTTCTCGGGGTGTCCTGAGAGGGCAGGGGTGGGGAGCTGCCCCTTCCTCACGGCTGGCCCTCGGGTGCACGTGCGCGCTGTGTGGACCCTGAGGGGGCCACACCCGGGCTGTTGGGAAGCAGCGTGAACTCAGGGGCTTTCAGAGGCTCCAGCGTCTCCCTCCCCGGCCCCCTGAGCGCCCCGGGGGCCTCACTCCTTCACACCCAGCAGGGCGCCCCTTCCCAGGGTGTCGAGGGAGGGTCAGCCCTGCGCCCGCCCCCCATCCTCTCCTGGGGGCTCCTCCGAAGGGCTTTCCCTCTTGCCAGCCTTTCATCTTCCCCGTTCCCCCCCATTACTCCCGGCTTCTCGAGCTAAAACCCCCGGGGGTCCTCCCCATCTGAGCGGCTTCCAGGCCCCGGCCTGCCTGTCCGGGCCTGGGGGACAGTGGGACCCTCCGGGCGGCGGGTGTGGAAGCAGGCACCTCAGCATGCAGGCAGGTGCAGCCCGAGGCTGCTTCCAGCTCCTGCCACTGGTCTCATCTCCACTTCCACGTGCCGTGGGTTCCCTGCGTTTGCGGTTTTATTTGTAATTAATCACAGAGTTGTACTTTTACTGCTATGAAATGTCACTTTGTTAGCTTGGCCCCCCTGCCGAGATGTGTCCAGCCTGGAGTCTGTCACTTAAATTAGGTAAATGGGCTCGTTAGCCTCCCACCCCGTCACATGTCGGGGGACGTGGAATCCAGGGGCGCGGGGTCGTCACGGGGATCCTGGAGAGGCGTGTGGAGCCCCCGCCATCGCGTCCCCCGGGAGAGCGGAGAGGCCTCGTCGTGGCTCCCTCTGACCACAGCCCTCCCCGACCCCAAGTCTCCGACCCTGCCGGACACGGCGTGCTTGTCACTGGCCACCAGTCCCCACTGTGCTGAGAACCAGCGGTGCCGGGAGGGGACGGCTCTCGTGCACTTCCGCCCGGCTTCCAGGCGCACAGGCTCTGGCAGGAGGTCAGTGCCCTGCACAGGCTCCGGGGCCCCCCCGCCAGCTCCCTCGCCTCAGACTCTCGGCGGGGCAGGGACGGAGCATGCTTTTCCTGCCTGCGAGGGGCCCCTGTGCCCGGCCTGCCCTTCACTTCTGTTTAAGGCAGCCCGTCGCTGTTACCTGTAACCAGCACCACTGTCCTGCCCCTCTCCCAAGTCCACAGGCTTCCTCTGAGAGCCCGTCCTCCCCTCTGCCCCGGCCAGGCCTTCAGCTGCCCGTTCGTCTCTCCGTTCTGCCCACCGTGGGCCGGTCAGAGCCCCGTCTGTGGTGTGTGAACTCCTTCATCTACCCTCCTGTCCACCTGCCCAGCCGCTCAGCCATCCACCCACCCAGCCATTTACCCATCCCCCCGCCTCCTCCCCCCACGCAGTAA